>NC_059343.1:12883400-13186500 GCF_018350155.1 Leopardus geoffroyi
ATTCCAGGGTGTTAGGCTGAAGAACTCACATGAGGTCATCAATACTGAGGAATCCATTTTATTGTCTATGTTCTGAGGTGGCTCACATATAAGCATAGCTTATACTCTGCCCAGGAGCCAGTTGCCAAAGAGGCAGGGAGAGAAGTGATGAATGAGACTTCTACAGCAGTGCACCCAGGGAGAAGCCAAACAAATATTTTCCACAGCAGATTTTGATGGTGGGAGCCTAGTGCCAGAATACACTTTATAACATGTCCAACTCTAAGAATATTTGTAGTATCACAATTGCAAAAATGTCAGAGGATTCTTGAAGAAAAGAAAATGAGCAAGATAAAGGAGTCCTGATTTTACACTGAATTCTCGGCATCCCTTCAATTAGCCCCCTAAAAGTGTGAAGGATTGTACACATACTCTGGTGACTTCGAAGGCAGCCCCAATCTAACATTGTTCCTGGGGCACGATGAGAGAAATGGGAGCCAAAGGAAACACTTGCATCCATATGAACTGAAACATTCTGTATGTAACAGGTGTTTCCCTGAGTTTTACTTGCCTCCGATTCAAATGTGTTCACGTTAATAATAATCCTCAATTTTCTGATCCCTGTTTCTAGCGGTCGGTATAAAATCTGCATCTTCCTCATTTCAATGCCTAGCCCAAGTATTCCTGGGAATCCCTGGAGATGTGTTGCATGGGCATCAAAACTTTAAAACTCCTACCTCAGTCTGTCATACTTTGTCATCTAGACATGAAATCATTGCCATTCTGTCTCTATTGAAATCAGCTCTGTTAAAGACTTCTAGTGCTTACATAAATATATTTCTCCTCTCCTTCTGGGCAGTTGGTCAAGGTCCTAACATTTGTTGTAATCATAATCTGGGAGCATAAATTACATGGGTCACTTTCAAACTATAGAATTTAATTACATGTTTGAGACTTTCCAGCATTTTCTCCCCCTTCTGTGACAATCAAGGAGTCAGAGTATTTTAGATAGTATAGCCTCCATCAACTTGGGTCCCTGGATCTCTACAATGAGCAAATTGTGGATATGAGGAATAAACCTTTCTTACAGCAGATCACTGGGATTTGAGAATTAGAGGTTTGTTATTGTAGCATAACCTTCCCCACCCTAATATTAGTTCCCGTAGCTGCAAGCCCTCTACCACTTCAAGTTTTTGAAATGTCTTTAACAAAGGTTTACTACCCAGCCCAACTCACTTTTTAAAGAACCTCAGTTGCTCAGAATTGGAATCATTCTCCTTGACTTATAATCCATCGACATCTATAGCCCAAGTATAGCTTGCTAGCTTGCTAGCTAGCTAACTGGCTATAATCTATTTTTTAAAATAATATAATAAGCACAATGAACCCATCAACAAGCCAAAAACCTAGAACATTACAAATAACTTACATCCAATATGCAACCAATATGAATATGCATTCCTCCCCAATTCCATAATTCTGCCTCCTCTCTAAATAAACATAATTTTGAATATTATGTTTATTCTTCCTTTGTTATAAATGTGTGTTAAGTCATTTTATCATACATATCTGTGATATATAAAGTTCAAAATAATGAACACTAGCCTTGATTTTCATCAGTCCAATTGTTATGAAGTTGAACATCTCTTTGGTTATTGACCATACATGTTTCTTTTTCTGTAAAATACCCATTTGCGTTAGCTACCAATTTTTCCACTGAGTTACTTGTCTTTTTCTTACTGATATGCAGAAGTTCTTCATATATACAGGATACTAATCCTTTATGCATTGTATGTGTAGCAATTATCTAACCAATTTAATTTTGTTTTTAAAAACTTTAATTAGGGCGTTCTTTTGATAAACAGAAATTTTTAATTTTGTCTTTGAAAAGTTTGAGAGTGGGGGTATGGGGACAGTAGACTTCCTGGGAGGTATGAACCCAAATGTTATACTTTGGGTAAAGACTCTGAACTGTTATTGTTTGTATCTCAGACTGGTGAAGTCAAAACAAAGCTAGCATTACAAAATAACAATGTACACACACATTTATACATACATTTTTACAGAGACAAATACCAGTGTGTTTTTCCCTTATGGCTAAACATGCAGTTCAGACATTGCAAAAATCCTTTAAAATGGGTAGGCAGTAAACAAACAAATAGCATTCTTATGATGGTTGAAATCCACTGTTAAAAGGAACAGGTGGTGCAATTAAAATCAGAAAGACTTTTTACTAAAGATAGTCAAAGTAAAGATCAGCATAGTGTACTAGCCTGGACTTTGACAGCCATTTCTTTGAGGTATTTTTTTACCTCAAAGGACAAAAATAAGAATCAGAGGATGCAAAAGTCCATGAAAAATAGAGGACAGTTTGTACATTTTAAGCCAAGTCTGATGAATTATCTATTAGTAGATAAAATTACTATTATTTACATGGAAGCTTAAGAAACAGAATGTTTTCCTGGTTTTTAGACTACAGCATGACCAAAGATGTTTTTTTTCTACAATGTTTATGCCACTGACAAAGAAATTTCTAATGCAACAAAAAGGGTACCTAAAACCAACATCTCTCAATAATTTCTCAAAAAGTTCTTAAGAAAAAAAAAGACCTTCCTCAAAAATGCCTGTCAATTTTAATTCCACATACTTGTAAATTTTTTTTCTTTCCTTCTTTTTTTTCCTTTTTTATAAAATGTTTGTTTATTTTTGAGAGAGAGACAGAGGGATACAGAGAGAGAGCAAGCAGGAGAGGATCAGAGAGAGTAGGAGACAGAATCTGAAGCAGGCTCCAGCCTCTGAGCTGTCAGCACAGAGCCTGATGTGGGGCTCAAACCCATGAATTGTGAAATCATAACCTGAGCTGAAGTTGGATGCTCAACTGATTGAGCCACCCAGGTGCCCCCAAATTTTTTTCTTCTTATTGGCAGAAATCAAAATAAGGTGGGATCATAAAACTGTATTCTGTACATCAGTACATAAGAGTATATTTAATATGATTTTATTTGACTAATTATAATCTATTTACTTGTACTTTAGAAAGTTTGCATCCCTTCATGTCGGGTTGATATACACATTTTATCAATAAGAGGTGAAAGTTTTAATTGATTATGTATAGTATTTATAGACAACTCCTCTAAAATCAGAGCACTGGGCCCCTGGCTCTGTAATTTACCCTCTCATTTTCCATAATCCCCATGGGTAGGGGTAAAGAAAAGGTGGTAGGGGAAGATTTCCTATTTAAAACTTCTAACAATCACAGGGGCTTCTACTGGAGGACTGGCATGATTGCTTTCTAATACATACAGCTCTTTGGGGAGACAACTTGAGGTATTTTGAATTGAAGATTACACATCCACCCCACAACCACACATCCCTACATACCTCCCCATCCCCCTATACACACAGTGCCCCAACTTCCTGGACTTCTAAAAAACAGCTGAACTGCTCTGCACAATAAATTAAGAGAAAATCAGAGTCGGGGCGCCTGGGTGACTTAGTCGGTTAAGTGTCAGACTTCGGCTCAGGTCATGATCTTGCAGTTCGTGGGTTCAAGCCCCACTTCGGGCTCTGTGCTGACAGCTCGGAGCCTGGAGCCTGCTTTGGATTCTGTGTCTCCCTCTCTCTCTGCCCTTCCCCCACTTGCACTCTGTTTCTCTCCCTCTCAGAAATAAACATTAAAAAAAGAAAAAAAGAGAAAATCAGAGTTTCTGGATATCCCCTAAGAGGAGGTGGTAGGGGGCCTGGGAAAAGGAAGAACAGAGAAGAGATGAAAAGAGTCTTATAAGAGAGAAGCTGAGAGTCTTAACAGGAGCCCAGGAGGCAAAGAAGAGGGCTTTTACAGGGATTTTAATGGGAGGAGCAACAAGCATATAATCATGAGGCAATTTTATTTTTGTCTCTTATTAGCCCAGTGGTTCTCAACAGCCAATTTTGCCCCCCAGGGGACACTTGGCAAGGTCTGGAGACATTTTTGGTTGTCACAAGGAATGGAGGTGCTACTGACATCTAGTGGGTAGAGACCAGGGATGCTGCTAATATCCTACAATGCACAGGACCCTCCCCACAGCAAACAATGATTGAGTCAGAATGTCAGTAGTGCTGAGATTGAAAAACTTTTATTCACCTTTTAAATTTGTTTAGCAGGGTTGCTTCTTCCCCTGGCCCGTATGAAAATAACTCTATGAATTTTCAAGTTGCTCTCAGGAAATGCAAGCAGTCTTAGTCTACCACTAGAAATGTCCATTTACTTGTGGAAGCAATGCTCCAAATTTGCTGTCAAGTTGAACTATTCACCCAGCAGTGGTAGAACTATACTAGATGATGTTTTTGGTTTCCCCTTACATTAACATTCTATAGAACATGAAATTCACTTGAAAGTGTACTGATTCCTAACCGACCCCAGAACAAAACACTGATTAAATCTCAGTTACTATCTTCTTTGTTGTTGTCATTGTTGTTTTGGATTTTGCCTCTTTTAGTGAGAGAGTGTTGCAGAGTGGTAAAAAGTTTAGACAGTAGAGAACACTGCCTGGATTTGAATCTGTAGGAACCAAGGCCAACTCACCCCAAGACCAGCCACTTTGGCCTGAGCATTATTTTGAGTTAAAAGCAATCCAAACCCAGCAGATTCGGGGAAAGGTCTTTATCTCCCTCTCAACTGCCTGCAGGGACCAGAAGAGAGCTATTAACAGAGATTCCTCTTTACCTAAGAAACTTATCTGTAAAATAGGGCACCTCGGTTTTCCAAATATCTCTTCACCTTCCCACTAATGGTCTTTCTTTTGTATCCTCAGGTCTCTACCCCTCTCCTGAGCTCATATAAGCCTCATGTCACTTGACTGTCTTTGGAATTTTCATGTCTATATGGATTCCTGTACTTATGCTATTAAGTTTCATTTTTTCCTGTTAATCTGTTGCATATTAATTTGATTCTAAGTTCAGCTAGAAGGATCTTGAAGGGCAGAGGAAATTCTTCCTCCCCAACAAATCCCAGCTCTGCCACTATCGACTTTAACCTCTTGAGGCCTCTCATTTATAAAATGGGATGATAATAACCCTACCTCATAAAGTTACTGTTAAGATTAAATGAGTGAAATATATTTTTTCAAGAGGAAAGTTGGTATTTTAGTATCTTGTTTAATGGATTTCTGATCTAACAGTGATTAGCTTAGACCAGAGGACATATTATCTATATTTCTATGAAATTCTCTCAAATTCCACCACATTATCCTGCACATAGTTAGTAGAGAAATTTAATATTTAATGATTCGAGTTCAGTACAATTACCTTTGGATGATAAAATTCTAAGAAAATAGAAAAATAAAAAATATGTCTTCCTAGCCTCTTCACTTTCATCTTTTATATGGAAGAAATTGAAAAGTTCCCATAAATTTTGTAAACTGTTACTGGAAGTAAATACTAATAATAAAATGTCACATCATTGACGAAAAAAATAATTCACATAAAGATTATAAAGTACATAGCCAAAAATGCGATTGTTCTTAAAACCTTCAAAATCACTGGTTCCAGATTCTTAATGAAAGTTAGAAAATGAAAGTATATATGGAAAGGCCCATGGACAGGAGGTCTATGGTCATCCCCTATTTTGGAAGTTTCCAAGGATGACTTTGCGTCATCACTGAATGGATGACCAAGAAGCGATAGATTTGTGTGTTTTTTTCAGTCAGAGAGATGCGCTTCTGGTAAATTCCACCAAGGAGAAAGGACCCATTATGGAAGCAAAAACATCTTCCTCTAAATTGACATTTGCCCCTTTGCTCACTGCTATTTTCCGTATTTATATGTGAGTGATAAGGTCTGGTAATGGGAAAACCACTTATCTAGCACCATATTCTTCAAAACACATTATGTAATTATTCCATTTTGAATTATTGTTGATTCTAAGAAAAGTACTTCTCTCATTTCTCAGCAACTGAAATAAGTCTGCTAAATGTTTAATTTTATCCATTTTCACCTAAATGGGGTACTGAAAACCAGACAGAAAGGGGTTCTCAGTCCTGTGGAATTTGGGAAATCTCCTCTCCAAAATATAGTCCCATTAACCCTTGAGCTGAGTGTATCATGAGGAAAGACTTCTCGAAGTAGGGAGCTGAAAGGTAGCAAATTGCCCTCTGAACACTCTGGAGGCCTAGAACAAGTTAAAGAAGGAGGCATATGCTTTTGTCTCAAAAAGATAAGCAGGAGCCATGAAGGCCATGACAGAGCCATGAGTGTTATAAGCCCTTTCTTCCCAACTGCATTATCACCTCTTAGTCCTCACAAAAACACTCTCACTTCTCCTGACCAATGGAGGCAGCTACGGACCTCCTGTCTCCTCCTCACTCTTCTCCTGTTCTTCTGATACAAGACTCATTTCCCTCTCTCAGTGAATTTGCTCCAAGCTTCCTCTTCCCATCAAATATCCAGCTACCTAATGTTTTTAGATTCATTTTATGCCACTTATTATTTACTAACCTTGCAGTAACCACCTGTAGGGGAGCAGAATTTGCTACCCCAAAATATGTTTCCTTGACATAAGGATTATTTTAGGCTTGTTATTTTTAAGAAACTGCAAACACAGGAGAAGCTCTGAAAACTGAGTAGAAGTTATCCTTTTGTAAGAGATATTTACATTACACCTGCGATTACAGATAGAGTCAGCTAACAAGCATCGTTTTTTGTTGTTTTTTTAATTTTAGAGAGAGGGCAGAGGGAAAGAGAGCATCTTAAGCAGGCTCCATGCTTAATGCAGAGCCTGACACAGGGCTTGATCTCATGATCCTGGGATCATGACTGGAACCAAAATCAAGAATCAGACACTGAACCAACTGAGCCACCCAGGCACCCCATAAGCATCTTATTTTAATATGCAACAACCATAGCAAGCAGTTTAGCAAACAATGTATGTCCCTTTCCTCTTGTTGTGTTTTAGTTTAGTCCAGATCACTTTTAACAAACAAGTGGTTAAGATCAGGTGCACTGAAGAAACTGCATTTTTGCTGGGAGCTGAATTGGAAATGAGGAGAGGAGAGATAAATTAATGGTCCAAGTCTTTAGGGGAAGCCAGGTGTAGGTGAGACTGAGCAGGAAAGGGGGTGGGAATACCATTTACTGATCACATCACATGCTTTAGAAATGGCAGGCCCTATTCTGATGTTTTCAATTTCATTATCTCATGTAATCATCAAAACAACACTATGTAATAGAAAAGTAGGTAAAAGGAGCATCCCCATATCATGAATAATGAAACCAAGTCTTAGAGAGGTTAATTAATGACTCAAGGTCCTAGAATCATATGTAAATTCAAAGTAAGATTCAAACTCAGGGCTTTCCAACTCATAGCACATGTTCTTTCCTCAATGCTACCCTGCCTCTCAAACAAAAATTATCAAAGCTATACCCAAAAAACCCTTTGAAGACTAATAAACAAATTCAGCAAAATTGTAAGATATAAAATCAGCTGTATTTCCATATGCTAGCAACTAATAATTCAAAAAGGAAATAAAAAAACAATCTCATTTATAATGGCACTAAGAAGAATAAAATATTTACAAATAAACTTAATGAAGGAGATGAAAGACTTGTCCACTAAAAACTTTAAAATAATAATGAAAGGATTTAAAGCAGACAGAAATAAATGGAAAGACATCTCGTGTTCATGGATTGAGGAAAAAATTAATACTGTTAAAATGTCCATACTACCCACACTGATCTATAGATTCAATGCAATCCCTATCCAAATCTCAATGGCATTTTTCACAGTAACAGAAAACACAATACAAAAATTCATATGAAACCACAAAAGACCCCAAATATTCAAAGCAATCTTGAGAAAGAAGAACAAAGTTGAAGGCATCACACTTCCTCATTTCAAAATATTTCAAAGCAACAGTAATCAGAAACAGTATGGGCAGAAAAACAAACACATAAACCAATGGAACAGGATATGGAGAGTCCAGAAATAAACCCATGCATATATGATCAACTGATTTTAGACAAGGGTGCCAAGAACACATAGAAGAATAGTCTCTTCAATAAATGGTATTTGGGAAAACTGGATATCCAAATGCAAAAGAATGAAATTGTACCCTTCTCTTAAGCCATATGCATATGCAAAAATCAACTTAAAATGAATTAAAGATTCAAACATAAGACCTGAAACCATAAAACTAGAAGAAAATATAGGGGAAAAGCTTCTTGACATTGGCCTTGGCAATGATTCAGATAGGATACTAAAGGGATTCTGACACCCAATTCCAGTGTGTGTGAGGGAAATCCCCCACAAAAGCAAACAATTCTTTGGACATCAGCTGTGTGTCCTACAATTCAACACAACTCTGACACAATCTCTCCAGAGGTGGCACCGAGTCCCACAGGTCAGGGGCTCAGTCCTACAAAATTGACTTCAGATGCCAGTCGCAAGCCCAGGTTATTGCCTGTGCTTCTGACCAACTGGCTATAGATCGAAGGTTCCAATGACCCCCTCCAACTGAGGATGCCAACTGCAAGTCTAGGTTGTCACCTGTACTCCTGAACAACTGGTTATGAACCCTATGACCCGACTCCCCATCCTCAGATTTAACTAATTTGTTACAGTGGCTCACAGAACTCAGAGAAACATTTTAGTTACTAGATTACTGGTTTACTCTAAAAAGGTATAGCTCGGAAATAGTCAGATGGAAGAGATCCATAGGGAAAGGTATGGGGAAAGTTTGGCACAGAAATGTTCAAATAGGGGTGCCTGGGTGGCTCAATTGGTTGAACACCCAACTCTTGATTACAGCTCAGACCATGATCACAGGGTCATGGGATCAAGC
This sequence comes from Leopardus geoffroyi, assembly GCF_018350155.1. Taxonomy (NCBI): domain Eukaryota; kingdom Metazoa; phylum Chordata; class Mammalia; order Carnivora; family Felidae; genus Leopardus; species Leopardus geoffroyi. Next base: position 12,892,196 of record NC_059343.1, read on the forward strand.
CCCACATTGGGCTCCACTCTGAGTGTGGAGCCTACTTAAGATTCTCTCTCTCTCTCCCTCTGCCCCTCTCCCCTGCTCTCTCTCTCTCTCTCTCTAAAATTAAAACAAAATGTGCAAATAAAGCAGCAGAGTGAAGTAGCAATCCCAGAAATAGATTCCAGTAAATACATTAAAATATAGGATAAAGGCAACATTCAAATTCAAGAGGAAAAGAATAGTGTATTTGTTAAATGGCACTGGCACATCTGTCTATATAGGTTAAAGAAAATAAAATTGAATCCCTAGCTCACACCATATCCAAAACTAAATTCCAAATGGATTTAAGATTTAAATGTAAAAAACAGTAATGATAAAAACCAAACAAAAACAAAACCAAAAACAACAACAACAACAAAAAAAATAGAGTAAAACCCACAGAATGAAATCTCCCTGTTGGACATTACTGCCATTAATCTCCTCAGCAATCTCAAAAATCCTTTGGAAAGCCCTGCTATTGACATCACCATGGCCATGGGGAGACCTTCTGTTCATCTCCATAAGATACCAGTCATCATCAGAATTCAATGCTTGGGGCGCCTGGGTGGCTCAGTCAGTTAAGTGTCCGACTTCAGCTCAGGTCGTGATCTCATGGTTTGTGAGTTTGAGCTCTACATCAGACCTTGCACTGATAGCATGGCGCCTGCTTCAGATTCTCTGTCTCCTCTCTGTGCCCCTCCCCTGCTAGTGCAAGATCTCTCTCCCTCTCTCTCTCTTTCTCTCCTTCTCTCTCTCTCTCAAAAATAAACATTTAAAAATTTAAAAAAAAGAATTAAAAGCTTGATGAGCTATTTTTAAAGGGTGATGTCTATCATGTAAAGCAGTTCTTCATTGTCTTTATATTTAATGACACTACTTCTTTGGAAGGGTGTTGCTTAGAAAGATTTAACTTCCCCAGAGAGGGGATGTGCTGAACATTTCCAGGCAGGACGGGGACCAGCAATTCCTGAGACTACTGCAAAACATCTGATGTCCTCTTTCACACTCTCCCAAGACCTGAAGCAAAATTAGCCTGGAAAATCTTGTCTGTGTCCTTCTTCCAAAAGAGCGGGATTTGTCAACTTTGCCCAGAGGGGTAGAAGAGCTCCCATTCTACACGCCCCCCTTTTGTTTTAACCAATAGAATATTAGTACACATGACACAAGCAGAGACTTGAAATTTGCTTGCATTGCCACTGCCAGGAGCCAAGCTGTCCTACATAACTGCTAACCATTTAGCTCGAGTCCCACGATGAGCCACACGGAGAATTCACCGCAGCCAACTCTCAGAACAAGAGCATAAAGCACAGCTTCCCCTGCTGAACCATGAGCAACATAAATGCCGCTAAGTTAGTATGCCACTAAGATTTTATGATCATTCATGACAGAGCTATACCTGCCTGCTAAATACAGTTAAGATGTTTAAGTTAACATGCACAGACGTAAGGTATGGGAACAGTTAATATTCAGAGGTTCTTGTCAGAAAAGCCCATATTGGAATTTTTCTCTTATATCTGACTCAAAAGTTGAAGGGACATGCTAGCTAGTTATATATTCAACCACAATATATGTTATTTCTTCCACGTGACTACCGCTTACAATGATAACGTGATAAATCTTTCCCAAATCTTCATTAAGACTTTAGCCCAGTAAAGAAGGGCGAGAGTAAACAGAGCATTTTAATCCCATGGGAGGAATATTATACAAGAAACACACAGCGCCATATAAGGATATTATGCGAGAATACAGAGTGTCATACTTGATGAAGACCTAGGGAACCTAAGAAGTCTGAATGAGGAGGCACCTAAGTTGAGACCTGAAGGATGAAGACCAGCTCTGAGGCTGACAAGGGCGTAGGAAAGCAGAGGTCAGTGATCAGGGGCCAACTTTGCAAGATGCAGAGATAAATGAGCATATGGCATATTGCAAGATTTGAGGTACTATCGTCCGAAGAAAAGAAGTGGGGAAAGGGGAATAGGAAAGTAAAAGAGAGAGAGAACAGTCCCAGATCTAATATTTCTTCTCTTTTCCTCAATATGCCTCTTCTGTGAAGGCCAGGACATTATGTATTTGGTATCTAAAGCACATTTTTTTCTTTCATGACTATTCCTTTATATGCAATCCCAAATAGGTTCTTGATCTCAGGAAAATTACTGAGGTTTATTCATACTAAAGTGTGATTGGCTGAGAAGGTTAAAAGAGCAATCACCCCAGGTATGTGCACTGCAATAAGCTGCCAAAACACTGGACTAAGAATATAATTTCAGGCATCAGCCAAATGGTGACAGATTGAGATCTGCCTTTCACCATTACATCTAGCCTTTTCTGAGAGACCGAAAGTAATCCATCCTTCCTTTTAAGATGTACAGTTGGTTCTCATTATCTCTGGCGTTATGTTCTATAAAGTAGCCATGAATACTTGAATACTGTGTTAATGAATACTGAACATTGCTCCTGGAGGTAATAAAGGATTGGGTTCCTCTAATTATAACATTTTCATCAACCAGTCAATACGTAACCTTATTTTATGTGTGCTTCTGTTTAAAGCTCCTGTTTCATGAGTTCAATGTTAATGAATCAATAATACCTACTAAATAAAGTGTCTTTAAACAGAAGCACACATATAGGAACATTAGACAGCATGTCAGCACTATACCTGGGGGCCATTTTCAACAGCAAAATTGCCAACACAGAGCACAAAAATATGAAAACTGTACTACTAAACAAATCACAGGGGGGCACCTGGGTGGCTCAGTCGGTTGAACGTCCGACTTCGGCTCAGGTCATGATCTCTTGGTTCGTGGGTTCGAGCCCCCAGATCAGGCTCTGTGCTAAGAGCTTAGAACCTGGAGCCTGTTTCAGATTCCGTGTCTCTCTCTCTCTCTCTCTGCCCCTCCCCAGCTTGCTCTCTCTCTCTCAAAAAATAAACAAAAAAACCAATACAAAAAATTAAAAAAAAAAAAAACACAGAAAGGACACTTATTCACGGTAGAAGAGCTGAAACAAAAAGGCGGAGCGTTGCCTTTTCGACCTCAGCTGGGAATGTGTGTCAGGTAACTAAAATTTTCTGCTTCTCCGTGCATGGCTGAGAATTACCACTAAAGTCTTGCAAGTATTGATTTGGGTTTACAAATAAGATTCAGCAAGTGGTGAATTTGAAAATTGAATCTGCAAATAATGAGGATCGACTGTACAGGAACATTTTTTACGCTTTCTGCCATATCCTCTGTTTACATACTGAGGAAACATTCTCTAGGACCCACATGCACAGCTCTTCCCACTTGCATAACCATGTAGTGCTGTTCCCTGCAATCCAAATCCTCTTACTACACACTGTATAAATGAGAGTCCTAGGACCTTCTCTTGGTTACATGTGGAAATTGCTTGCATTTTGTGATTGTTTATGCATGTCCACCAACACAAACAAGGCCTTATACATACTTCTCACATATGCATGTGCATTCTCAAGACGTTTAAATGACTACAATTTATTATTCTGGGACCGGAATATGTCTTTGAACACAGTGCTGTTTTCTCACTTTTAGAGATGGATAACTTGTCCCCTTTGGATAAGGAAATAGCTCATTATTCAGTCAGTATGTGCTTCAGAAATGTTGTCAGACATCATGCTGGATTGTTCTATCAACGTTTTATGCCGGGGATTAAGTTCTCCAAAATCTCCCTTTCTGTGTGGTTGTTTTTGTTCTTGTTTTTTTTTTTTTTTTTAATTTTTTTTAACGTTTATTCATTTTTGAGAGACAGAGCGCAAGCAGGGGTGAGGCACAGAGAAGGGGAGACACAGAATCTGAAGCAGGCTTGAGGCTCCAAGCTGTCAGCACAGAGCCCAACATGGGGCTCGAACTCATGAACCGCGAGATCATGACCTGAGCCAAAGCCAGACTCTTAACTGACTAAGCCACCCAGGCGCCCCTCTGCGTGGTTCTAAGTTAAACAAAAGATGAGCTTGTACAAGATTTAGAAGGCAGAAGGAAGCAGCAGCCATTACGCTCTGAGGTCGCAGGTGGTTAGAGGTGGTGAGACACAGATACAGGTGTGAGCACGTTCCGACTGGTCCTCACTCTCCTCACCTCCACCCCTCCAGCTCTCTGGCCCCTGGTGACTGACAGCAATCCCAGGCCCACCACCACATAATTCTCTGCAATTTGCAGAGGCAGTGGCCACAAAGAGCCAACAGCTTGCCATGACTACTCTACCAGCTCCCATTTCTGATCTGACTCCAGACACTGGATGTGCCAAGCGCCAGGGTTTCCTTGGAAGCTCTGACTCGTTCGCTGATGCCAGGGTTAGTTAGTGACCTTCCCACAACCCTTCAGCTCCCGGCTGCCACTGCCCAATGTTTGCTTCCCCAGCTCCTCTCCCACTGCCAAGATCTAATTCTTATAATAGATTTCTTCTTCCATAATACTCATCGTGGTTCTGCTACCCTGACTCATACCGTTATCTGCTTGGATTTCTCCTATTTCAGTGCCAGGCTGTAAAAAGCATGTAACAGACACTCCTGTGGACAAACTAAGCCACAGAGCTAGAACAATGATCCCTCCTGCTTGTAGAGTGCTGTTAAGAGGCCACATGGCCTCTCATGCATCATGCGGGAACTGGCTGAGTGCCCCGCGTTGCGACTCCTATTCACTGTGCCTTGAATACAGTCACTCCTTACGTTTGTATGACTCCTAGCAACCTACAAGGTGCTTTCGTGTGCATATTCCAGGAACTACCAATACAGGAAAGACTTGGACTTGGTTTCCCCATTTTACAGATGAGGAAACTAAGAAAGGTTAAGGTCATGGGGTTAGTAAGCGGCAGAGTTAATGCTCAAACTCAAGCCTTCCAGAGGATTTTTTTTTATTTCACTGAGGAGACTCAACCATAAAACTGAACATAAAATATTTAAGTGGGCACCTGTTGCTAATGGCTAATACTTTTAAAGCAACAAATTTTCCCTAAGACAGTTGCTCCTTCAATGATTTAATTTATGCCCTGCCATTAGCCATCTCCATTAGAAAGAAAAATTACAGACACTTCGAGCAGGGCAAATAGAACAAAACTGAACCTCAGAAAATTTTATGGGCCAAAAGAGACCTGGAGTAATTTTCTAACATAGTGGTCACCTTTTGAAAATAAAGAGAGCCTTGTCTCAGACTTCCTTGCTCCTCCCAGTATGGCCCCGAGGCCAGCAGCCTCGGCATCAGCTGGAAGCTTGTTAGAAATTCAGAATCTCAGGTCTTATTCCAGGCCTAGTGAACCAGAACCTCTAAGGGATGAGATCCAGGAAGCTGTGTTTTAGAACCCCTCCTTGTCTTCTTTAAGAACCACTACATTTTGAGATCCAGTGGGCCAAGTGACTTATCCAAGATCACATAATTAACTTGCAACCAATCCAACTCTTCTAATTTATAAATCCAATGTTTTTTTCCATTATATCAAATAGCAAATAAATATCAACATTACCTGTCACTGCCCATTCACCATTTCCCCAGGCAGATCATAGCTGAAAGCATTTATTTTTGTATTATACCATGACTATAACAAACAAGGCCCACAAAATAGTACTTTATACAAATCTTTTTGTCTCATAAAATCCCATAGACATCGGTTTTGAATTAAACTGTAAGGTATTCTCCTCTGGCCATAACAATCTACCATTTACTCTCCTGTATTGACTTGTCATTTGCTTGAAGCTGATAAGTAGTTACACTTTGGTCCCCACCTTGGGGAGGTGTAATAAGAATAATCATAATGTTGGAAAAATCTTAAAGTTTCTAAACCAGAACCCCAAGTTATTCTGCTGATTCGTCTCTTTAGGAAGCCTGCACTCCCAAATGCAAAAGAGCTACTCCAACTTTCTTTAAATAGCTGGCCCCGTCTTCTCCAAAGTTTTCCACACAGGCCTAAGATAACATCTGCCATGGAACTTGAAACATTTCCAGTCTTTGGGTGCTATTCTATTATTGCAAACCATTTTATAAGTTGCCCCGATCAGGCTTTTATGTTATTCCAGAGAAGGCTCACCTGGTGGCACAGAGGGGAGAGATGAAATTTGTGTCAGGTGCCCCTGAACTGACCTTTATTTTGAAAGTTGGTAATTTTTTGTACCAACGGTGCTCAGAAGAGACCTCCTGGAGTGAAGCTCTGCGCAGAGCTGCCTGGAGTGTCAGAGCAAAGGACACAAGTAGGGAGTTCTCTCTTATGGAGATCCCAGTGTGCTGCTTGCTCACCAGATCGCTGTTCTTTGGAGACCCTTCTCTGAAGGAAAACACTTCACAAATAGCATCAGGAGAAAGCACGGAACAGTTGGCAAAGTAATGGCCTGAATGAAAATTCAGAAACTTTAAAGACTACCTCAGTACCTGCCCCTCCTACATCCCTATAGATCTCAGAGAATCATTAGATTTTAACCATTGCCATCTATTTTTTGTGTCCTTCTTCAGAATGCCAAAGTTGGGATTTCAGCATAAGTTGATTTAGTCATTTTTGTCCGGAGACTCCACAAAGCAAGACCATTTCTTTCTCTTTTTTTAATGTTTATTTATATATTTTGAGAGAGTGTGTGCGAGCAAAGGAGAGGCAAAGACAGAGAGAGAGAGAGAGAGAGAGAGAGAGAGAGAGGAAGAATCCCAAGCAGGCTCTGCGCTATCAGAGCAGAGCTGGACTCGGAGCTCGATCCCATGAACCGTGAGATCATGACCTGAGCTGAAATCAAGAGTTGGATGCTTAACCGACTGAGCCACCCAGATGCCCCAAGACCATTTCTGTTCCCTCACCATAATTCTTTTTATGTAACATTTTCCAACGTTGACAGTTTTCAAAAAAATATTAACAGTAGAACAAACACTTGTGTCAAACAGAGTCTTATGACTGAACAAACAAAACAGAAAAAATTATAAGCTTAATTCAGAAGCAGTAAGGCATATAAAAACGAATCTTGAAATGATATCCAAGTAAACTCCCACGTGTAATAGTTGAAAGTTTCCACTAATTAGTTTCCTGACCTTGGGTGAGTTACTCATCTTTTCTGGGGACAATAATATATCAGCCTTACTTTTATAATTTACTGTGATACAATATGATATATGCAAAATGTTCTAAACTATAGTACTATAGTACTAAATAGTACTATACCCAGAACATCTGGGTATATAGTGATTTATTAGTATAGCTCTGAAAACCATGATGTTCTCATTTATGTAACCTCAACATTAAGCTAGGGTGCACCCATGTTCTTTGGAAGAATTGGACAAATTTTACTGGTACTGCAAACTACCATTTTTTGCTGTCACCAAAACTGAATTTATTTTAAAAGTCACATTATTATGCTTCCAAACAAGAGGATCAGAGTTCCATTTCTTTCACTCCATACCTAGCACTACCTAATAAAAACTTAAAGACAGAGTAAAACCATTTTTACCTCTTTTCATTTCATGCATATATGATGGATCCAAAGGGAGACGATGCCATTCCTTGTGGGAACAGAAAACACAGTAATAAGCCTCCACGTTCATCCAGCTAGCATGTCCTGCATCTTTGGCAAGGGTCTTTTGTTTATATGTACACTGATTTGCTCCTTTACTGGGCACTACAAACATTAATTTATTGTAATTTTGAGTTGGAAGGAAGTGCAGTGACCATTTATATCTGTAATCCTCTCATTTCAGCACTGCAGGAACGAGGCACAGAAAAGTGATGAGACTTGCCCAAAGCAACACAGCTAGTCTTTGGCAGAGCCCAGCTCAACTAATTCTACAAACCACGAGGGGAAAGGCATGGAAAGGTACTTATTTTGGTCAGCCATACTTCTAAGTTCAGCTGTTTGTTTTTAATCAGGAATACCCTGAAGAAGGCTTAATCTCACTAGTAAGAACCTTCACAACTGGTTTCTTTATATATACATATATTTATTTTTGAGCAAGAGAGACAAAGCACGGGTGGGGGAGGGGCAAAGGGAGAGAGGGAAACACAGAATCCGAAGCAGTCTCCAGACTCTGAGCTGTCAGCACAAAGCCCAAACCGGGCTCGAACTCATGAACCATGAGATCATGACCTGAGCCAAAGTTGTACGCACAACGACTAAGCCACCCAGGCGCCCCAGTCACTCATGATTCCCAAAATTTTTTTTTAATGTTTATTTATGAAAGAGAGAGCAGGGGAGGGGCAGAGAGAGAGAGAGAGAGAGAGAGAGAGAGAGAGAATCTCAAGCAGGCCCCACACTGTCAGTTGCAGAGCCCAATGGGGGGCTTGAACTCACAAACCGTGAGATCATGACTTGAGCTGAAATCAAGAGTCTGATGCTTAACCGACTGAGCCACCCAGGTGCCCTGATTCTTAAACTTCTGTTGCTTAGTGCTGAGTTGCAGCACTGCCAGCTTATCTGCCAAAGGAATGCTTTTTGGCCACCTGTCTCTAGTAAGAAGCAATGCATATTTCAAAACTTTCCATTTTCCTCCTTCTTCTCAGCAGACAATTCTTTAAATCTTTTAAACCTTTAAATCCTCCAGGAAAACCTGGGAAGGGGGGCAGCTATGTTAACAGCAGATGTTCCAGGTTTCCTGGGTTGAAATCCGGACTTTGCTCTTGACTCCGTGATAGGATAATTCTTGGAGCTTTTGGCAGATTCCCTCCACATTTCCTGGCCATTCTTGAACCTTTCCTGCTTAAGTGGATGAATCTTGGTCAAAGGGAAGAGATGATATAGCAAAAGAGCATTAAAAAAAAAAGCGCTTTTCAATTTCAGAAGTTCAGGTTTTATAGCCACAGAGTCCTAGGCTTTGAAGGACTCAAGGAATGGATAAAACATAATGATTTAAGAGTGAAATTAAAAATACTCTTGGGATCTCAAAGACCTGATGTTGAGTGAAAAAAGGCCAGACACAAGAGTATATACTATATGATTCCATTGATATGCAGTTCTAAATCAGGCTAAAACTAATATATACTGATAAAAATTAGGAAAGTGGTTGGGAATGGGTTGACTGGAAAGGGGCATGAGGGAAGTTTCTGGGGGTGATGAAAATGTTCCCTATCTTAATATGGGTGTGAGTGACATAAACATTGGACAAATCTTACTGAATTTCATAATTATGATCTATACATTTTAATGTGTATGCAAATTATACCCCAATAAAAAATGTTTAAATAAAAGATTCCTTGAGATGTAAATAAAGAAAGAACCAGTAGGGAAGTAAATACAGCTTATGTACTGGGGATGAACATGTTCTCTGAAAGGCAGAGAGTCTCTATGTCCTGTGCCTGCCCCTCTCTGAGGGACAATTAGAGGAAAGGAGAGGACAGAAACCACAAGATGAGTTTGGGGAATCTGAGAGCAAAGGTGACCTTGCCCTACTTTTCCAGGGCAGAACCTTGTAAAGTGGCAAGACTCCAGAGTAAAAAAGGCTATGTGGAATGTCTGGGCAGATGCTGCAAGAACAACAGAACATTCTCTTTGTAACCAAGAGCAGTTGAGACATGGCATTGAGAGCTAGGGCCCCTGGAAAGTCTTCAATAAAACCCACCACACTGTAAAAGATGGGTTGAATCTAAACAGAATGGCACAAAAATAGACACATAGATCAATAGAACAGAACAGAAAACCCAGAAATAAGCCCACAATTATACAGCCAATTAATCCCCAACAAAGGAATAAAGAATATACAACAGGAAAAAGACAATCTCTTCACCAAATGGTATTGGGAAAGCTGGACAGTTATATGCAAAAGAATGAAACTGGACCACTCTCATGTATCATACACAAAAATAAACTAAAAAATGGATTAAAGAATTAGATGTGAGACCTGAAACCACAAAAATCTTAGAAAACAAAACAGACAATATTTTCACTGACTTTGGCTGTAGCAACATTTTTCTAGATATGTCTCCTGAAGCAAGGGAAATAAAAGCAAAAACAAACGATTGGGATGACAAATAAAAATAAAAAGTTTCTGAACAGCAAAGGAAACAATAAAACTAAAAGGCAACCTACTAAATGGAAGACGATATTTGCAAATGACATATCTGAAAAAGAGTTAGTATCCAAAATATATAAAGAACTTATACAACTGAACACCAAAAAAAAAAAAAACAAATAATCCGATTAAAAAATGGGGAGGGGCTCCGGGGTGGCTCAGTCGGTTAAATGTCCAACTCTTGATTTTGGCTCAGGTCATGATCTCATGGTTGTGAGATCAAGCTCCAGGTCAGGCTCTGAGCTGAATGCGGACCCTGCTTGGAATTTTCTCTCTCTTTCTGCCTCTCTCTTTGCCCCTCCCCCACTCATGCTCTCTCTGTCTCAAAATAAATAAATAAGACTTTTTAAAAAATTAAAAATGGGCAAAAGACATGACTAGACATTTCTCCAAAGAAGACATACTGATGGCCAACGGACGTATGAATAGATGCTCAACATCACTCATCATCAGGGAAATGAAAATCAAAACTACAAGGAGAGGTCCCCTCACACCTGTCAGAATGGCTAAAATAAAAAACACAAGAAACAATTGTTGGTGAGGATGTGGAGAAAAAGGAACCCTGGTGCACTGTTGGTGGGAATGCAAACTGGTGCAGCCACTGTGGAAAATAGTATGGAGGTTCCTCAAAAAGTTAAAAATAGAACTACCTTATGATCCAGTAATTGTACTACTGGGTATTTACTAAAAAAATACAAAAACACTAATTCAAAGGGATACATGCACCCCTATGTTTATGGCAGCACTATGTACAATAGCCAAATTATGGAAGCAGCCCAACCGTCCACTGATAGATGAATGCATAAAGAAGAAGTGATATGGGGCGCCCGAGTGGCTCAGTCGGTTAAGCGTCCGACTTCAGCTCAGGTCACGATCTCGCGGTCTGTGAGTTCGAGCCCTGCGTCGGGCTCTGGGCTGATGGCTCAGAGCCTGGAGCCTGCTTCCGGTTCTGTGTCTCCCTCTCTCTCTGCCCCTCCCCCGTTCATGCTCTGTCACTCTCTGTCTCAAAAATAAATAAACGTTAAAAAAAAAATTAAAAAAAAAAAAAGGAGTGATATGTATGTACAACGAAATATTATTCAGCCATAAAAAGGAATGAGATTTTGCCATTTGCAACATGGATGGAACTAAAGAATATGATGCTAAGTGAAATAAGTTAGTTAGAGAAAGACAAATAGTATATGATTACACTCATAGGTGGAATTTAAGAAACAAAACAAGCAACCGAAGGGGAAAGAAAAAGAGGAACAAACCAAGAAAAAGACTCTTAACTACAGAGAACAAACTGATGGTTACCAGAGGGGAGGAAGATTGGGAGATGGGTGAAATAGGTGAGGGGGGATTAAAGAGTACCCTGAACACGATGAACACTGAGTAATGTATAGAATTGTTGAATCTCTATATTATACACTGGAAACTAATATAACACTGTATGTTAACTACACTTAAAATTAAAAAATTTAAAAAATGGGTTGAACCTCTGCTACTTAAATAATTTCTTTGCTTTCTTTTTTCTCCCAATTTTCTTGCAGTAATATTGACAAAAATTGTATGTACATATACACTGTAAAATGATTATCACAGTCAAACTAAGTAACGTATCCAACATCTCACATAGCTCTAAAGTGTAGTTCAAGTCCGATGTTTCCTGATTTTCTGGCTGAATGATCTATCTTTCGTAGAAAGTAAAGTACTGAAGTCCTCTACAATTATTGCACTGCTGTCTATTTCTCCCTTCAGATCTGTCAGTATTTGCTTAATATATTTTGGTATGCCAAATGCTGGCTGCATATATATGTACAATTGTTACATCTTCTTGATAAACTGACCCCCTTTCATTACATAATGACCTGCTTTGTCTCGTTATAATTTTTGACTCAAGGTCTGTTTTGTCTGATATAAGTATAGCTACCCCTGCTCTCATTTGATTTCCATTTGCATGCAACATATCTGTACCCCCATACTCACTGCAGCATTATTGACAATAGCTAAGATAGGGAAATAACCTAACCGTCCACTGATAGATAAATAGATATGGAAATTGTGGTATATATGTATACCATGGAATAAAAAATAAAACTGAGCTCATAGATACAGAGGACAGATTGGTCATTGCCAAAGGCAAGGGGCAGCGTGGGGGTGAAATGAGTGAAGTGGGTCAAAACGTACAGACTTCCAGTTATAGGGGCACCTGGGTGGCTCAGTTGGTTAAATGGCCAACTTTGGCTCAGGTCATGATCTCACAGTCCATGAGGTTGAGCCCCACGTCAGGCTTTATGCTGACAGCTCAGAGCATTGAGTTGCTTTCAATTCTGTGTCTCCCTCTTTCTCTGCCCCTCCCCTGCTCACACTCTCTCTCTCTCAAAAATGAATAAACATTAAAAACAATTTTTTTAAAAAACAAACTTCCAGTTATAAAATAAATTAGGCATGGGGATATAATATACAGCATGGCTACTATAGTTAACAATACTGTACTGCACATTTGAAAGTTGCTAAAGGAATAAATCTTAAATGTTCTCATCACAAGAAAATGTGTAACCACATGTGGTGGTAGATGTTAACTAGATTTATTGTGGTGATCACCTGCAATATATACAAATATTAAATCATTATGCTGTCCACCTGAAACTAATATAATGTTGTATATCAATCATACCTCAATTAAAAAAATAAAATAAAGGGGTGCCTGGGTGGCTCAGTGGGTTGAGCATCCCACTTCAGCTCAGGTCATGATCTCACAGTTCATGAGTTTGAGCCCCGCATCAGGCTCTGTGCTGACAACTTGGAGCTTGGAGCCTGCTTCGCATTCTGTGTGTGTCTTTCTCTCTGCTCCTTCCCTGCTCACATGCTGCCTCTCTCTCAAAAATAAATAAATAAATAAATAAATAAATAAATAAATAAATAAATAAATAAATATTTTTAAAATAAAATAAAATAAAGTAAAGTAAAATAAATGAAATGAAATGAAATCATAAAAAAAGAGCAAGGGCAGAAAATAAATAAGCAGCTGTTTTATCACTGTCAATTGGAGGAGGCAAAAACAATAACATCAATAAATGATTGCTGAGCTGTGCTCCTATTAACATTTCAATATTCTTCAATCAGGCACTTCTCATGGAAAATAAAAACTTTTTATTTGCTCATTTTTTATTTTAGAGAGAGTGCACACATGAGAGGGGGAGAGGGGTGGTAGGGGAGAGAGAGAGAATATCTTAAGCATGCTCCACGTTCAGTGCAGAGCCCAATGTGGGCCTCGATCCCACCACCCTGGGATCATGACCTGAACCGAAATCAAGAGTTAGACGCTCAACCAAATGAGCCACCCAGGTGCCCCAAGAAAAACTTTTTAATTGGTATTTTATATTTGGAAGATAACCTGTGCCACTGAGTGGGAGATCAGTGTGTCTTAGTGGTAGATGACATAGAATTTGATCAAACATCTAAACAAATTATATTTCTAAGTTCTTGCACTCTGCATCTGAAAAGATAGAAAAACATATCCAGATAGACATGCACATTTCTTACCACGTGCTTCTGAGAGTGAGTATTTCAGAGCATTATTTTATATAAAGGGAAGAATGAATAGTTCTGGGTAAGGTTAACACTAAGAGGATTAATTATGACACTCAAAATTATTTTAATTAAATCTCCAAAATCTATTGAAAGGAAATCTAAGGGTGCCTGACTGGCTCAGCTGGCAGAGCATGTGACTCTTGATCTTGGGGTCATGAATTCAAGCCCCACACTGGATGTGGCCTACTTAAAATAAAAAGGGTTAAACATATATTTTTTAAAAAAGGAGGGCGCCTGGGTGGCTCAGTCGGTTAAGCATCTGACTCTTGATTTCAGCTCAGGTCATGATCTCATGGTTTCGGGAGTTCAAGCCTGTTGGGCTCTGGGCTGGCAGGGAGGAGCCTGCTTGGGATGCTCTCTCTCCCTCTCTCTCTCTCTCTCTGTCCCGCCCTTCCCCCCCCCCCCCCCCCGCTGACTTGCTCTGTCTCTCTCTCAAAATAAATAAATAAACTTTAAAAAATAAAAAAGGAAATCTAAGATATAAATTTAAGATATAAATCCTTAACTCTGATTCTTTCTTAGCTCCCAGTCGCCAACATAATGATTTAGGGCAGACAGTGCTTTGCTGGCACTCAAGAAGTACCCCAGAAGTTTCAGAACCAAATAGACTCACATATAATTGCACATCCTTGCCACAAGGAAAGGCAAATAGACTGCGATTTGTTCATCTCTTTTACTAGCAACTTAATCAAAGTACAAGTAGAACATATACCATGTATAGTGTACAGAATACTCCATAATGTTAAAATTTCAATTTTCTACCAAATTAATCTATAAACTCAATATAATACTAATCAAAATCTCAAAAATCTTTTTATGTGGAATTGATAAGCTGATTTTAAAGTTTATAAGGAAATGCATAGGATCTAGAATAGCCAAAACAATTTTGAAAATAACAGAGTTAGAGGACTCACACTTCCTAATTTCAAGACCTGCTATAAGTCTATAGTAGTCAAAACAGTGTGATATTTATGTGAAGATAGACACATAGATCCATAGAACAAAATAGAGAGTACAGAAATTGACGCACGTATATATATTAATTGACTTTCAACACAGGTGCCAAGCCAATTCAAAGGGGGAAAGGAAAGTCTTTTCAACAAACGATGCTAGAACAACTGAATATCCAACTGAAAAACATAAACCTTAACCCTTACCTCACATTATACACAAAATTAAATCAGTATAGATTATAGACCCAATGTAAAAGCTAAAATATAGGACTTTTAGAAGAAGACATAGTAGAAAATATTTGTCAGCTCAGAATAGACAAATGTTTCTTTCTTTCTTTCTTTCTTTTTTTTTTTTACGTCTTTTATTTATTTTTGAGAGACAGAGAGAGACAGAGCTTGAGCGGGGGACAGGCTGAGAGAGAGGGAGACACAGAATCCGAAGCAGGCTCCAGGTTCTGAGCTGTCAGCACAGAGCCCAACATGGGGCTCGAACTCGTGAACCATGAGATCATGACCTGAGCTGAAGCTGGACGCTTAACCGGCTGAGCCACCCAGGTGCACCACAAATGTTTCTTAAATAGGATACAAAAAGAAGAAACCATAATATTAAAAAGTTGATAAACTGAACTTCATCAAAATTATTTTTTTCTCTAAAGTATCCCATTAGAAAAATTAAAAGGCTAAAACAAGACATATAAAAATATATTTGCAATATATGTCTCACTAAGGACTTCTATCCAACATACCTAAGTATCAGCTGAAAGAATCTTTTGGAGGAAACTGGGGAAATTTGGACAGGAACCCACACAAGGAACTTTTTTAGACATTGTTTTCCTAACTGTCCCCTAAAAGAAATTTTAATACCACAGGCATACTGCATTTCTGTGTATGTACTAAGTGTATATCTGTGCTTTAAAAAGAGTAAGATACTCTTCACACACACTTCCAAGAAAAAATTTTCACCTGTTAAGAACTCTTAGATTGTATTAAGGTAATGCTGCTAATTTTACTAAAAGTGATCATGGTATTGTGGCCTTATATGAAATATTATTTTTAAGAGCTGGATAACAAAAATATTTTAAGTGTGAAACACCATATAATATCTTAAATTTACTTTAAAATACTTCAGAATTTAGGGGTGCCTGGGTGGTTCAGTTGGTTGAGCGTCCGACTTCAGCTCAGGTCACGACCTGCATCCTTGGGCTCGAGCGCCACATCAGGCTCTGTGCTGCCAGCTCGGAGCCTGGAGCCTGCTTTGGATTCTGTGTCTCCCTCTCTTTCTGCTCCTCCCCTCTTTGCACTCTGTCTCTCTCTGTCTCTCAAAAAATAAAAATAAAACATTAAAAATTTTTTAAAAAATACTTCAGAATTTAAAAACAGATGAAACTAACGTGTCAAATGCCAATCAGATGACATGATTTCTATATAGGGTTCGTTAAACTATTCTGTCTGCTTTTCTTTATGTTTTTTTTCATACCAAAAATTAAAATAAGAAAAAAAGTTAGCAGAGTTATCTTGGTGATGGAGAATACAATAATTTTTAAAATTATTCTTTGTACTACTCTGTATGGTTTAAATTACTGATATTAAATATGTATCATATATTAAAAATGACAAAGCTTTGGTTTATAAAAAATGAAAACATAAATTTTTAGCAAATAAGAATAAAAATAAACTTCTTTGTCCTGATAATCAATCTCTATAAAAAATAAACCTACAGCAAATATCACACTTATGGCAAAATATTGAAAGTATTTCCTCTATTATGAGAGCACAAGAGGGATCCATTACTACCACTTCCTTAACATTGTACTGGAGGTCCTTAGTGCAGGAAGGTAAGGCAAATGACTCAAAGATGTAAGGATTTAGAAAAACTGTTATTTATTATTCACAAAAAATCCTAAAATAATTTACAGATTGATAATAAGAATTAACAGTCTTTAAACCATCCACTTTAGGGGCACCTGGGTGGCTGAGTCGGTTGAGCGTCCGACTTCAGCTCAGGTCACAATCTCATGGTTTGTGGGTTCAAGCCCTGCGTTGGGCTCTGTGCTGACAGCTCAGAGCCTGGAGCCTGCTTCAGATTCTGCGTCTCCTTCTCTCTCTGCCCCTCCCCCACCTGTGCTCTCTCTCTGTCTCTCAAAAATAAATAAATGTAAAAAAAAAAAAATTAAACTCTCCACTTTAGAAGACTCTTTGGCATTACCTACTAAAAATAAACATACATATAATGTACCACCACCCATGTATTCTATTTCTGGAAATATATCTGGTTAAACTCTTGTACATGTGTAGTAGGAGACATTTATGATCATATAAATAGAATCATGTTTATATAAACAATAAATAAAGGAATCAATCCAGATATCCATGAATATGGTAAATTGGGTACATAAATCATAATATATATGCACATAAAATGGAAGGCTATTCAGCAGTGAAATGAATGCTCTATCTCCTGTCTACAGACTCTACCCTGATTCTAGAGAATGTCTTATGGATGCTAGGACAGGCCACAGGGAGGACCAGGCTAGAAGGGGAAAAAGGATCAAGAGAACCCCAAACCTTGGACCAATTCAGGAAATTTACTCTGATGGCATCCTGACAGACAACGGACTACACATTTTTATTTCCCTGGGCCATCAGGGTCTCAGTTTGAATGTATCACTCTAAAATGATTCCAAAAGAAGAAATTTTCACATTCAATTTTAAATCAAATGCACACAGTATGGAGTTAGATTAAATCACTTCATAGTGCCCTGAGTCTTTTGATCAAAACAGAAGTTGTTCTTCTTTCTTTGTGACACATAATAGTATATGTCTTATTCTAGAATTGCAGCCAATTTTTCAATAACTTTGTTTTCCATTTAGCCTAAATAAAAGCTCACTGTTTCAACCTCTGCAAACACTGGTTCAAGTGAGGATTACAAGCCTTCTAAAAGACTAGGATTTGTTAACATCTTCTAGTTATTATTCAATAGTACACTTCTCCCTATTTAAAACACTGAATATTCTCAATTTACCCAAGTATACTTCTCCCTTGAAGCTGAAGTTAAGACCCAGAATAGCATCAACACACTTCAGAGACATTTCTTTTTTCAATCTTAGAGAACTGAGCTGTTCTTTCCTTCTCCACACACCACCTCCAACATGGCTCCCTTGTTGTTGAAGGCAGATCACATGCCAACACCAGAGACTTCACACTGATCCTCTAAGCCAGTGGCTATAAGTCAGCTTGGGCTGCCATGACAAAATGTTACAAACTGGGTGGCTTAAACACCAGAAATTTCTTTTCTCACAGTTCTAGAGGCTGGGAAGTCCAAGATCAATGAGCTGGCCAATTCATTTCCTGGTAAGATCTCTTCCTAGCTTGTAGATGACTACCCTCTCACTGTGCCTTCACAGGGCAGACAGAGACAGCCAGCTCTCTCGTTGTCTTCTCTTATTGAATCAGCACACTACTCTTACACCTCATTTAACCTTAAGGACTTCCTTATCCAAATACAGCCATCCTGGGTGGTTAGGATTTCAACACAGTCCAGTATATAGCATAGTGCATAGCAAAAGTATCCGTACTGAAGGACTAAGTTGGTTTTGTTGGTATCGTTTTTAAGTTTAATCTGCTGTGGACCAAAACTTTTGTACAATTCCAAGAGAAACGAATCCCTAGAATAATGAAATCGGGGGAAAAAACCTAAAGACATGCAAACTACAAGACCTGGCTTATTTTATTTTTAAATTTTTATTTATCTTATTTTCTTTTTTATTATGAGATTTTTACTAGATTTTTATTAGATTCAATGAACAAAATTTTTCTGTACATTGCTTTTTTAAAAAAATAATTTTTATTGTGGTAAAATATATATAACATAAAATTTACCATTTTAACCATTTTTGGCATGGCCATTGACATTCCTTCTTCTCCTCAGCCAATGGTAACCACCATTGTACTTTTTGTCTCTATGAATTTGCCTATTCTAGGTACCTCATGTGAGTGAAATTATACAATATTTGTCCTTGTGTGTCTGGCTTATTTCACTTATTTCACTTATTTGAACTGTTTTCAAAGTTCATTCATGTTGCCGTTTTTAAATGCTTCTAAGCCTGTTCCTCCTGATCTATTTACTTGCTGGGAGTGTTAACTTACAGTTAGTGTACCACCATTAGCCCACAGATACTTTGAGACTGCACTTGTATGGCACTACTCTAAGCTACTATGTAACCAGACAAAGACTCCTATGCATACTTTACTAGACGTTATCCCCCAAGTAAAACCTAGGAAGGACTGGGTAACACCAAGGAAAAAAAGAGTTATTTGTTTAGTAGGTAAGACCATTTATATCAGAGGTATTTTCAGTGGGGAAACAAAAAGAGAATTTTCTCTTATATTTACCTGCATATATGTATGGCATCTCACATGCTGCCAATATGGTGAGTTGAAGATCAGATTATATAAGTAGTACTAATTAAAATAACCAAAATGTAAGCACACTGAAAGCATAAATCTTATCGCAGACGGTCATACATTTTTTCTCTTTAGAACCAAGCCTCCAAGCTGCTACCTATTAGTATGAGTTCCATTATCAAATGGTCCAAATTCAAAACCATATTCCATTAGCCTTCTAAGCAGCCTTGAGAATTATCACCAGACAGTTCAAGATGATAACCTCAGCACACTTCTCTCTCCTCTTCTTCCTAACAGATCCCCACTCCTCCAGGATGTTCAACTTCCAGCCATTTTCTAGTTGACAGCAAATCTCTCTACCTCTCCCTCTTGCTGTCCTCAAAAACACTTACTTCTCCCTGCTTCTCCTTACCTCACATGAGCAAGTTGAAATTTTCTGGCCTGCAAAAAGTCCCTGAGGCAAGGAAATACTAGGGCTCATTTGAAAGAAAAGAAATGGATAATATAAAGGGAATAAATAAAACTTCATACATAATAAATCATCTTGCCATATTCTCCCCCAATCGTGAGGCAAGGGGACTAAGGGAGGGTCAAGAGGATGTGCTCACTCAGAGCCTGTGTCTCCCTGCTCTAGACCATGTTTTGGAGACCCCCAGATCCTAGAATTCCCTGCCCAAAAGGCCTCAAGCCTACTCCCAGGGTATGGGCAAACATCTTGCCTAAGACTCCTCAGCTAGTGGGGACTCAGCTAAGCTCTAGGGGTGGCCAAAGAATTGCTCCATATTGTGAAGGAGTGGTGGAGCCTTAATATGTGGACTGGGGTATTCGTATGTGTGCATGGGGGTCTTCTCATGGGACAGATCCAAAAGTAGGAAGAGAAAGGGCATAAACCTCTCTGCTGCCACAATATGACGTGGTGCCCAAGGAGTCCAAGAATACTACATTCCAACCTGGCCTTCTGCTCATGACAAAAGGATAGCTATCAAAATAGAGGGAGAGAACATATTTTACTTAAGTTTGTTAGCTTGACTGACAACTTTTAAATATTCAGACATATGGTATTTAAGCATCCGTTATAGTTCTGCTTCAGGCCCCACAAAAATTACCAGGACCGTCTCTCCTAAAATATGCTCATCCTGATAATCACACTTCATTTTGTCAATGCTCTCCTTGTTTTCTCCAACATGACAAAGAATGTACACTGAGGATGTGCAGCACAAGCTCTATGTTTTAAAGTCTCTTGGAAGATATTTTATCTCTCTGCAGCTATGCTATCAATTTGATATTGAGTTAGAGCACTTGTTTCCTTCTATTTTCAAGTTAGGCATTTGTTGACATTCGGAATTAATTTTATCTTTTGCATATGTAAAACACTGATGTGTTTCAAAGCATAAGCTATGTGAAAAGGTTAACTCTGATAAGTCTTATTTCCTTCCTCCATTCTCTTTCCTTCCACCTCCCACTCCCTAACCTGTTAATAGGTTGTTTATTTATCTTTCCAGCATTTCTTCCTACAAATAGAAGCAAATGTATAGATGTATTCTCATCTTCCACCCCTGAAATGCACAAAACATAGCTTGCTGCCACATGGTTCTGCATCTTGCAACTTTGCACTGAACAAAATAGCCTGGAGACCACACCAGATCAGTATCTTTCTTGGTCCATTTTTTATGGGTGCATAGAACCCCATGGTATGAACTCACAATAGTTTAGTCCTGTATCATGCATGTTTGGGTTGTTTCTAATCTTTTGCTATTACAAATAATATGCTGCAATCGATAACCTTGTGCATCTGTCATTTCATAAATGTTCAGAAATATATTTTAGATAGACTCCTGGAAGAGGGGTTCCCGGCTCAAAGAATAAATGCATCTGTAATTTCATTAGACATTACAAAACTCCCTTCCATACAAGTTATGGTTTGCCTTCCCACCAGCAATGTTTTATGAGTGTTTGTTTCCTCTCAGCCTTGACTATAGTGTGTGCTGTCAAATGCTGAAACACTTGCTCATTTGGAATATGTAGGTGCGAATTGGTCACTTGATGTATTTTAATCTGTATTTTCGCTATTACTGGTGAGAGCTTGGTCATCTATTTACGTTTCTTTTGCTATACTGCCCATTTTTTCTATTCTGCACTTGGTCTTTTTCATATAGATCTTAGGAAAGATATTACCCTTTATTTTGTGACATGTAAGTTACAAAAGCTTTTCCCAGTTTGTCATTAGTCCTATGCCTTATTATATTTATTATTATATTTAATATATTATATTATATTGTCCTATGCCAGGCAAAAGTTTGGGTTTTTTTTTTTTTTAATGTAGTCTAATATGTAAACTAATCTTCTCCTTTGTGGCTTCTAGATTCCAAGTCATAACTAGAAAGTCTTTCATCACTCCCAGGTTATAAAGGAATTCACCCATGTTTTCTTTTATTGTCTTCTTTTAAGATATTTTTGAGATCTTTGATTCATTTGGAGGAATTTTGCATTTGTGGCATTGGGATCAGTCTTGGGAACTGTTGATCATGGGTGCCCATACTTTGCTTAGGTTTTGTCTTGAGTGTTAACCCACATGCTCAAGGACTTGGCCATCCCGACAGGCTCTCCACTCACATCAGTCACCTGCAATTATTTTTGCCCATTAACTGTCCTAAGGAGCCCTCATTAATATGCATTTTCCATACATAAGAGTTCCATCCTTTCCCCCAGAGATCCCAGGGGACTCAATTCTCCCCGAACAACTCTATTTATTTAATTTTTAAAATATTTATATTTATTTTTGAGACAGAGAGAGACAGAGCATGAGTGGGAGAGGGGCAGAGAAATAGGGAGACACAGATCCGAAGCAGGCTCCAGGCTCTGAGCTGTCAGCACACAGCCCGACGCGGGGCTCGAACTCGTCAACCGTGAGATCATGACCTGAGCCAGTGTCAGACGCTCAACCTAGTGAGCCACCCAGGTGCCCCTCAAACAACTCTATTTATATAGGAGGCTTGATAACCATCTTTTTCATGACATGCATGGTGCAAGTGAAAGTCTTGCATTTCCAAGGGTAAGGTTTTTAGGCCTTTGGTGTTATTCCTACTGCATATGGATATGTCTGGGGACTGAGAAGTTTGGGGGCATGTCTTGGGGCAGGAGGTGGTAGGGAAAGGTAACACTGTAAAATAAGATGGAGATGGGCACCTGATGGTGAGCTTCAACTTGCCTTCAATCTTCCTGTGGTCCCCCCTCCAGCTTTCCTGTTGGCTTCACCTTTGTCTTGGTGTTCATTGGATGAGGGTGATTCATCTTCTTCATCATTTGGGCTTGTTTTTAAGAATTTTGAAATGCAAGCCTGACTCTTGAAGTTTGCATAGCAGGCTTTTCTTCGGGGAAATCTAAATGAGCTGTTTCACTAATGAAGAAAGTTTTCAAAATGCAGGAAAATAGATGTGTTTGCTCCTCATGAAAATTATTTTCATGCTTAATAATGCAGCTGTCATTCCCGAGTTAATTTCTCAAAAACATACTGCCAAGCTGTTACTTCCTAGTCCATGCCTACAATGAAAGTTTTTTATTCATTTATAAGTCATAAGCCTTGTTTGTGTACTTTCTGCTCAAAGCAAAATGCCCCATGTAGTCAGTGTAAATGGTCTAAAGCCCGATTTCCTTTGCCATCCTCTAAGATTTTGACTATTCTGATGGCTTAATCTGATCTTTTCTTTTAAATGTGGGAAGTCATCATAAAATGGACCAGCTTTTCCTTTATTCTGATCTTTATATCAATTTATTCAATTTATCTTTATCTCAATCAAAAATGCATTGATTTTTGAAACTGAGATCACAAACAAGGGGAAGAGGACATATGTATTGTGCTACCAGAAGGAAAGCTCTCAAAATGGCACATGATGAACTGGAGTGGGAAAATATTCCCAAAATATTTTTATTGATTATAAAATTGCTATGCTATCCCGCCAAATGACTCTTGATCAAGAGTGTTAACTTGCAAATAAAGAGGTGAAATGAGAAGCAAACGAACATTTATTTGGGAGTAAAGAATTACAATTTGGGGAGCACAAAATCAGATAAAAACCCAAATAGTGTCCCCTTTGTAGAATAAAAGCAAGGGGTTTCTATGAGGAAAAGGGAGGGGGAACAGTTACATGAGTTAAAGAAAAACTTTGCTATGGGTGTTAATAAGCTAAGCAACTCGGGGTTATACATGGATTAACTACTGATTCTACCTTCAAAGAGCCCACATCCATCAGGCCGCCGATCAGGAGACTTGATTCTCTCACTGACTTCTCAAGCAATTGCTCAGAACAACTGTTGTTTTGTCTCGTCCAAAGGTTTTGCCCAGTTCAAACAAATATGAGTAAGGCAGTTTCCCCACAGTGACTACTCTGGCTCTATTCTAAAATGGCTCCAGTCATGCCAATTTTTCACAAGGGCAATGCTTTTCTTGCTGTGAGGTGTCCAAATCTTTTTGGCCTGAAAGTCGCTTCAGGGGCAAGCACGTGTTTAATTTTGAGTGTGTCCTAAAGCTACAGTCTGGGAAAATTTATTGTTACATCAATGAAATACTTTGATAATTATAATTTCTGAATGTTTTTCATTTCTAATCTTTAAAATGTAATAAAACAAAGGAAGTTTAATATAAATAACCTTACCACTACAGCTTTAGATATGTGTAAAGCACAAAGGAAGAAATGAGCTAAACCCACACATAATATTCTATCTGTGAGATGTGGGAAATCTATATAAAATATTTTCTTAGTTTGGGTTGTCCTCCAGAAGCAAATCCTACTCAAGGATTTAAGGGTAAAGAGATTATTTGGGAGATGAGCCCAGGAAATACCAGTACTGGAATGGGCCAATGAGAAAGAAGTTCTGTTGTGTGGGCAGCTACAGCTAATGCCTGTGAATTCTGTAAAATAGTGCAGATTATGCCTCAGAGTCGCCCAACTAAGGGATGAGGGAATCTGTGGTTGATTGAGGGCTGCTCTAGCAACATTTACCCTCTGGCACTTCCTGCTTGCTCCACAAATGGGTCACGGATGAACTTGTGTGTGAATGTCAACAGAATACAGAAGGAGCAGCAACAATGTTTCCTCCTAAGTAAAAATGATGGAAAGTACAAGACAAAAAATACCATACTCTTTTGATACACTACTGGGAGTCTAGAAATTAGTTTTTGCAGAAAGTAATTTATAATAACTAAAGCAGGAGAGAGAGATCTATAAACCAAAAGAAGTAACCAAAGATTTCCATTAAAGCAATACGTTGAGCTCATTAAATATTCATAACACTTTCCATAATCCTTTTGTAATAACTCAAGGGTTTCCTAACTAAGAAATACAACCTCTTTAATATGATGTCCAAAATTTCAAGTCACCATGCCAATAAACAGGCATCCAGAGATGGTTGGGATATATTCTTTGCCCTATTTGAAATACATGTTGATTTTGGCTTTCTCAAAACTCCATTAATTTTTAGGTTGCTTTTGTTTTGTGTGTTGTTTTTCGGTAGAGTTATGTAAGTGACTCATAGATGGGATTTTAACTCTCTGTCCCAGTTGTAAGCTTCAGGTTTGAGGAGTGGAAGGTGGAAACTAGAGTCATCCAGAAGATAATGAAGCTGATGATGATGTAGCCACAAATCATGTCATAGGGAAACTAATGACTCTGAAGATCTTTGGCTTAGAAAATAAGGGAGAGTGGGAGAACTGTCTTCAAATCATGTCAAAATCTGAAATAGAGGTAAAATTGGTCTATTCTATTTTGCTCCCCTATATCCATCAAACTGGACTCTATGTGTGGGGAGAAGGGCCTGAGAAGTGGGCCAAGAAAAGAGAGAAGGGGTTAGGTAACTAAGAAGGACAATTAGAGTAGAGGTTCCTGCTGACTCAAGGCAGGAGTTGGTGTTAATCCAAGTTCAGGGGAAACAGCAGACACCACGTTATCAGAATTGCCAAGAACAGAAAGTCTAGAAGCCAACAGGCAGGATTTGTTTTGTAACACAAGATTACATGGGACACCTAGGTGGCTCAATCAGTTAAGCATCTGACTCTTGATTTTGACTCAGGTCATTATCTCACAGTTCGCATGGGTTCAAGCCCTGTGTTGGGCTCTGTGCTGACAGCATGGGACCTGCTTACGATTCTCTCTCTCCTCCTCTGTCTCTCAAAATAAATAAATAAGCTTAAAGAAAAAAAAAACCCCAAGATTACACAACTCAGAGTGTGGATTAGGGCAAATGGGTCAAAATGAAAGCAATGTGAGAATAAGTGAAGAAGGCAATGGATAGTGTGTGTTGGAAGCGGGAGGGGGAAGTATCTTAATAGGCCAAAAGCTGGGCCAGAGCTTAAACCTATAACCAAATGATGGAAGGAACAGGAAAGCACAGCCACCAGACAGTCCAACATTCCCCATTTGTGCCCTGCACTCTCCTACCTCTCTGCCTTTGCATGTATAGGATATTCTAACTCTATTTGCTAGCTCATTTCAAATGCAATCTCCTTCATGGGGCTGGTGCTAATCTTCTCTCCTCTGTGCTTCCTTTGTGCCCCATGATAATTTTTAGGACATTTTGCCTTGCTTCTTCTGCAAACACAAACACACACACACACACACACACACACACACACACACACACACAGACACAGACACACACACACACACACACACACACACGCACACACACACACACATACACAATTCGAGAATGAAAATTGTCTTGCTCATTTTTTCACTACCTTCCCCCAAACTCTGGCACAATGACTGCACATGGCAGTTCATCACCATATTCTCTGAGCTACAAAAGCTCTTCCTCCATACCTCCCTTGGGGTACTTCCACAATAGGAAAATAATAATAATAATAATAGCTACTACTTCTTGAATACTTACTATGAACCAGAAACCTGACACTGATACTAACCTGTGCCTCACTTTCTCATCTGCAAAATGGGAATAATCATACATACTTCATGGAGATGTTGTCATGGATACATGAACAGATGCAAGTGAGAGGCTTAGCACTGGGAATAACAAATATCAAGTACCTAATAAACATTTTACCCCAATGTCTATTTTAGTTAAGAACAGGAAAAACCCATGAGAGATCACTAGGTGAAAAGGGATGCTCTTGGCAGCAACAGAAATGACATGCTGGGGAATTGCTGAAGACCAAAATACCTTGTCTTACTTTTCTGTCTACTATTTTGTCAATTCTTTATATTTGAGAAAAAGTGACCATCATCTATGGGCACTATCCTTTTAGTAAGTCACAAAAACACGTTGCCTAGTTGTTACTTGGTTTGAGCATGAGTTGTCTGAGGGTTTGCATCAAGGATATGCTGCTTACAAGTCCTTTGCATGAGGAAGTGGTCATTTATTCAACAGCCATTTATGGAGCACGTTAACATCAAATGTTGTACTAGATGCTGGGGAACAGTGGTGAATAAGACAGCATCTTGCCTTTATGGATATTTCAGTATCAAAGAGGAAATAACTAAACAAGTAAGGGCAAGAGGTTCATCACACATACTTTATCTCACACACACATATATGTGTACCATGCATAGTTTAGTCCTAATTCTCAAAAATCTGGCCACAGAACAAAGAGCCAGGGGACACTGAGAAAATATGAACCCAGGAGATTGGGTCACTCCAAGATGGGAGGAAAACAAGATAAATTATTGAGTGGGGATACGAGTGACAAAGGGTAAGAGGTTTTTTGAGTATCTTTGATTTGGGAAAGTAGATAAGCTTTCCTAACAGATCCCAAGCTTAAGAAAGGCTGCGTCAAATATAGTGAGCTTAGCTAAGAGAAGACAGAGAAGACAGTGAAGACAGGAGCTCCCATTTTTAAATCTAGTAGAAACAGGCAAATTAAGAAGGAAAAAAGTTATTACTCAAGGCAGATAATGTAATTAATAGATAATGTATTAATAGATGGTTGAGAAAGTGACCCTACTCAACCCAAAGCCATTTTCTTATTCTTCTCTATTAAGAAGAATGATCTTTGGACTGGAAAGTTAAAAGTGAATTGGAGAGGGGTGCCTGGGTGGCTCAGTCGGTTAAGTGTCTGACTTTGGCTCAGGTCATGATCTCACAGTTCATGAGTTCGAGCCCCGTGTCGGGCTCTGTGCTGACAGCTCAAAGTCTGGAGCCTCTTCAGATTCTGTGTGTGTGTGTGTGTGTGTGTGCGCGCGCCCCTCCCCTGCTTGCACTCTGTCTCTATCTCTCTAAAAAATAAACATTAAAAAAAAAGTGAATTTGAGAAATAGATGGATGAGAAGACCTAAAGAGGAAAACAAGTCTTTCTATTTTAAGTTTTTCAGCTTGAACCAGTTACATCCTGGGACTCTGGAAACCTTGGACACGAGATGATATTTAACAACTCTAAAGAATCATGAAATATGTGAGAGATGGTAAAAGCATGAACAGAGCAAGTGGTCTTAACTTTTTAAAGGGTAGGGGCGCCTGGGTGGCTCAGTCAGTTGAGTGTCCGGCTTCAGCTGAGGTCATGATCTTGCCATTTTTGAGTTCAAGCCCCGTGTCGGGCTCCGTGCTGACAGCTCAGAGCCTGGAGCCTGCTTCAGATTCTGTGTCCCCTCTCTCTCCGCCCCACCCCTGCTTGTGCTCTGTCTCTCTCTGTCTTTCAAAAAAAAATTTTTAATAAAATAAAAAATATTTTTAAAAAAGGGCAAAGAATTCTGTATCTATAGACTAATGAGTAATTTATATCACAAGATTCTAGAACAGTTTATTGAAAAAACTATTTATGAAGACTGAAAGGCTGACATGATACGTATGAGGGAGAAAGATTCTCTCAGGACCAGTAACCCCTGGCCATTTGAATCTCATTTCTGATGGAGACACCTGAATGGTAGATCAGGGAATGTGGTAGCCAAAGAGAATCTGAAGACTAGGTCAGTGACAAAGTCCATCAAGATATCATTAAGGACAGGCTGAATGAGATTTGGATAGATATGTAATGGTTGAATATCCTTACCACATAGCAACTCATTGTTGAGTCAAGTCAACCGAGGGGGAAGTTCCTAGTGGCTGCCAAAAGGTTCTATTCTCACCTCTGGCCATTTAACGTATTGGTCATGAATTCAGAAGAGAATATTGGTGATATACTGACCAAACACAAAAGTAACAGGAAGCTGGGTATGGTAAGTAATATGCAAGATAACATAATTCAGATCCAAAGAAGGTTTAACAGACTAAATTTTCAGTTGTTTCATTGTATGGCCCCTGTCTCATGAACTTCTACATTCCTCCAGTATGTATCTCAGTGCCTGACATTAAGTTCTCAATGAAAGTTTTATGAATGGCCAAATGAATGAATAAATGAATGAATGATAGAAAGTGTCTAAGACAATGTGGTTAGTAGTGGAAACTGATAGTTGACCACCAAAGTCCGTACTTCCCTTCTTACAAAGAAATGGAGTTGTGGGGTGCCTGGGTGGCTCATTTGGTAAAGCATCTGACTTGAGCTCAGTTCATGATCTCACAGTTCATGAGTTCAAGTCCCACATTGAGTGAGCTCGAGCCCTGCTTCAGGTGAGCACGAGCCCCACCTTGAGTGAGCCCCACTTCTTTCTCTTTCTACCTTTCTCTCTGCCCCTTGTTCACTTGCACCCTCTCTCTAAAAAAAAAAAAAAAAGGAAAAGAAATGGAGTTGTGGTTGGGTGTATGATTGATCAACTGGACTATATTTCCCAGCCTCCTTTGCAGTTAGCTGTGGTCATGTGACTAAGTCTTGACTCATTGAATCTTGGCACACATGATGAGTCCTACTTCCAGGTGTGGTAGGATATTGAGGTGCCTCTTATATATTCTCCTTCCTTTTCCCACTAGCTAGAAATAAAATAGACATGACAATGGCCCAGCACCAAGGATGCAGATGAAAATAATGCCATAGGAGAATTGCTATGCTACAGACAGAAGGGACCTGAGTCCTTGGATGACCAGATGGAGCAAAGCTTGCTCACATCACAGCTGTTATATGATATATAAACCACTGTATGAAGGGTTTCTTTGTTATGGTTTCTTAGTCTTCATCCTAACCTGAGGTTCAAGGTGAGATTGCCCAGCCAATAAGCAGTGAAGCAGGGACAAATGTCATAGAGTACTCTTTCGTCAAATGAAAAACCTAATGGCCACACAAATATAGGATAGGGGAAATTTAGCTTAACAGCTCCATGTCTAAAAAAACTTGAAGGTTTTGGTTCACTGGAAGATTAATATAACTCAATAATGTGCTACAGCTGCAAGGAGGGGACAGCAGAGTGGGGAAATAAATGCAGTCTTACAAGTGTGGCCTGTAGAATGAGGGCAGTGCTGGTTGGACTGATGTTTTTCTGCCCTAGTGGGACCACAGCTGGCAGCCTTCAGTTTACAGTGCAGACTCATGTTTTTTCAGCAGGACTACTCAAGCACCTTATAGGAATTTGATTATACCTTAGTGTTCTATGGATGCTAGTAGATTTGATTAAAATTTTTACTTTTGCCTATAATTTTCCACTAGACTACATGTGAGTCAGGTAACCTGGATGCTTCCAACAAAGCATATCCAGAGGAGATAAATCAGGATCATGAACAAATTTAAAATTATGCCCTATAAGGAGTATTTGTTGGGAGTACAGCATGACTCACCACAATGAAGAGGAACCTCAGGGGGACAAAATAGTAGATATCTTCAAATATTTGGGGGACTGTCTTGAGACAGAGGAATGAGATTTATTCTGAATGGTATCTGAAAACCCTAAACTTGAAACTGCATGAAAAAAAGCATCATTCCATATAAACCCGGTGTATAAACTAGATTTTTAAAAAATTAAGAGATGCCCATTTAGATTTATAAAATTCTTGGGGCACCTGGGTGGCTCAGTTGGTTGAGTGACTTTGGCTCAGATCATGATCTCGTGGTTTGTGAATTCGAGCCCCACATGGGGCTCTCTACTGTCAGTCTATCAGCACAGAGCCCACTTCGGATCCTCTGTCCCCCTCTCTCTGCTCCTCCCCTGCTTGCACTATACCCCAAATAAATAAATATTAGATTTATAAAATTCTTCCCTTTATAAAAAGAGCCATCTCAGTGTTCTTTGAATAGTAAGTTCCTCTATGCATTTAAGATTTGGGTTCCCAAAAAACCTTAAAGGAATATACTGAATTCCTCAATTCCCTGACATGGCATAGTCAGCTGGGTTGATTTGAGTTTTATAAAGAAACTGTTGACAAATGTGTGGGAAGCAATAGGCAAATCACTGAGAATGGTGAAGTACCCCAAGGCTAGTAACAACAAGGCAAAGAAGTGCTAAGGGGAAGGCATTACTGGAACCTGTAGACAGTGAGAATTGAGTGAAATTGGCCATGTGTCCTTCCTTCAGCCAAAGGATGTGGCTTATGACGATCCTACAGGAAGAAACAGGGAAATAAACACCCTGAACTTCACTTCCTTCCCTTTCTGCAATCTACCAGGGCTTCCCATTGGCTGAACTCAACCAGAAGCCAGGGGGCAGGAAACACATTCATAAAATCCATGCAGGTCAGCCTTTCTATCCATAAAGGAGAGTAGAAAGGGTAGAGAATTGGCCTGTGGGAGCAAAAGGAAGCGATGAAGGAAATGTAACGTGAACCTGAACTTTCTACATTATGTATCAATCATTTATCTTCGCATTTTGTTCCATATCTGAGAAATACTAAAGAAACCTTAAATATAACAGCCTCTAAAACAATAGTGGGAACTAATTTAAAATGAAGATGAAAATTGGGGTGCCTGGGTGGCTCAGTTGTTGAGCATCCGACGTCGGCTCAGGTCATGATCTCATGGTTCGTGGGTTCAAGCCCTGCATCGGGCTCTGTGCTGTCAGCTCAGAGCCTGGAGCCTGCTCAAATTGTGTCTCCCTCTCTCTCTGCCCCTCCCCCCACTCACACTCTGTCTCTGTCTCTCTGTCAAAAATAAGTAAACATTTTTAAAAAAATGAAAATGAAAGCTCAGCATGCTAGAAGTGAAGCTGATGGTTTTTCATCTCCCTCCATTCACATGGATGAATACTGCCTTCATTTTTAAACACATTTACAGATTGATATGCTTCTATTATTTGCTAGACCTATGGTAAACCAAAAGAGGAAAATAAATTTTACTTCTGTGAAAAATGCCTATGACAGTAAGATGCAGATTTTACTTTCATGAAGCACCAAATGAGCCACTATAAAAGTTTAAATAGGTCAGCATTTAGAAAACAAATCTTGCTGCATAGAGTTAAAATAAAGACAAGCCAGTGATATTCCTGGCCTAAACATTTGGTTTAGGTTTTGAATGAGACAAATGTTCTTTCACCATCTTTGTTTGCTCAGAAAGAGTAAAACCTGTGTCACTGGCAATTTTTATTTTAACATGACTCCCTTTTGTGAATATCCTCTTTCAGTTATAGTGCATGATTTTTTTTTTTAAAGGCCTTGGGCAGATTCACACATTTTGTGCTGTCCCTGTTGTTCCCACAGCACTCTTTCCCTCTCTTTCTCACAGCACTTGTCATTTTGTTTCATAATTATTTAACATGTCTGACTCCCCTGCTAGACTGTGAGCCCCCAAGAAGAAGGATCATGTGTTATTTGTCTTTGCAACCTGCAGTCCCAGGAGTACCTTCCCACAGCATACCATGAATCCTTGTCAAATAATGATACAGCAGCCTCACCTTCGGTCCTTTCTCTCTTGAGGGGAAGGATTCTTAAAGTCAAAGAGAATGCCATCCCCTGTGTACATTCTCAAAAGTGAAGCTGGTGGTTTATGTTTTCTTTTTAACCATTTTGTATTTTAACAACTTTGTACTTGTACTTGCATGTACTATTTGAGCATATGTAAGATTCTGTTAAATGGAATCACTTAGGCGGGGGAGGGGTGGGTGGGGACAGGGATCAGTAAACTGTTTTTTAAGGGCCAAATAGTAACTATTTTAGGTTTTGCGAGCCACATAGTCTTAGTAGCAACCACTCAATTGTGCCCATGTAGTACAAAAACAGCCTTAAACAATACGTAAATTATTGGGCGTGGCTGTGTTCCAATAAAACAGGCCTCTATTGAGGACACTAGGTTGTCAACCGTGCTGCAGTGAGTATCCTTATACATACGGCCTTTCTTCCATGTATGTATATATCTGTAGGGGCAATGTCTAGAGGAAGAATTACTGGGGCAAACAATAAATACATCCGTAAAGTTTGATAGATATAGCCAAATTTGCATCACCTTTTCATAAAAAATAATTAACAAAAAAATAAATATGCAGGCTTTCAAGATCAAATTATTCACAGTTTCTAGTGTCAGATTCGCATTAGGAATGAAATCACAAAGTATTTATTGAATATCTATCATTCATGCCTGTCCTAGACAATATGGGAAAAACAAAAGAATAAGACACTGTCTCTTCAGTCAAAAATTCTAAAATCTGGTCAAGAGATCAGTCAAAATGATTGTTTAACTCGAGGGTTGTTTTTTTTTTTTAATGAATTGACTAGTTAACGATTTAACTAAATAAGAGAAGATCTGCCCAAAATTCATTACCATTATGGCTGAGGACATCCATGGCTGAAAGGAGTCACCTGAATCTGGACTAATATGATACTTTACCTTTGCATCTTTAGCATCTCTTTTTTCATGTTTTACCTTAAGAATCTCCATATACTTACTTATGTCCCCTACCTAACTATATAAATAGTCTCTGGGTTACTCGTCTTTGTTTTCCTCCAGTCTTGTTCTTAGGAGATGTTTAAGATAATAGCTCTTGGTCAGCCCATCAACACAAAGTCTGCTTAAAGCAAGAAGTACCCTAAAATGGACACATACTGAAACCTTTTATAAGGAGTGACTCTAAAGACCAGCATTTTTATCACATTCGAGGAACCATTCAGATTGTCTTTCTAGCTGCACCAATTAAATGCCACAAGGGATGAATACGTTAGGCTTTGTATGATCTGTATAATGTTATATACATTATCTAGCTGTCATAAGGAGACAATATCTTTTCTTTACTTGTACCCTGCTGACTTTGGAAACCCTCTGAGGACCTAAGAGCAAATGTGGGATTGTCCAAAAGCTGAGAGACCCTGGGAGAAATCACAAGACTGCTGAATGCATCATTACCCAGGTTCTCTCTTCTAGGGCCAATGACTGCAGTCACCCTGCTGTCCTGTCTTATGTCATAACTCATGGATTATCTCATCAGAAAGCTTTGCCACTGGACTCTCATGTCACATAACAATGTGACCTCACCAGCCAGGTTCTGAACAGAAAGTTCAAATAACCAGAACTGGTTTTGACTACCAAAGAGAGAGAGAGAAAGAGAGAGAGAGAGAGAGAGAGAGAGAGAGAGGAGAAATAAATAAACTGGATTAATCGATGAGACTCAAGATTTAACAACCATAACTAGTTTGATAATGAGGATATGTTTGCTAAATCTAATATTTGTAACATCTTGAAGTGCTTTACAAACCTATCAAAGTCTAAAGGCAACATAGTTTTAGTTTTCATTATATCACATTATCTCCTACCTCTTGGAATTTGGTTCAGTTAAATGTAAGTCTTTGATTTGCAAGTTTTTCCAAGTCCTTTAATCTCCTTATTAGAACACAGAAATATTAGTGGTGGCTCAGTCAGTTAAGCGTCCAACTTTGGCTCAGGTCATGAACTCATTGCTCATGGGTTCGAGCCCTACATCAGGCTCTGTGCTGACAGCTCAGAGCCTGGAGACTGCTTCGAATTCTGTGTCTCCCTCTCTCTCTGCCCCTCCCCTGCTCATGCTCTGTCTCTCTCTCTCTCAAATGTAAATAAACATTAAAAAAAATTTTTTAAGAACATGGAAATATTATAGAATCTACAGATAATTTGGTGGCCATGTGGCTTTTTTAGTATAGTTACATCATTATAATTACAACTGACAACCCAGAAGATTAACACTTGTAACACTATTGGTAAAATTCAGTACTGAGTAAGCTGGTTAATGCTCAAACTAGAAAATTCAGTTAACTAGACTACCTAATTTCCCAACATTTGTGAAATAATCTGTTTATTCAGGTGTGCTCTCTTAGACATATTGAGGCAAACTGAACTAACTCATTTGCCTTCTGTATTAGTTTCATATAACTGCAGTAACAAAGTACCACAGATTAGGTGGCTTAAAACAACAGAAATTTATTCTTTCACAAATCTGGAGGCTAGAATTCTGAAATCAAGATATAGGTAGGGCCATGCTCCCTCTGAGGGCTCTACAAAAGAATTCTTCCTTGCCTCTTAGAGCTTCTGGTGGTTGCTGGAAACCCTCAGCGTTCCTTGGCTTATAAATACATCACTCCAGTCTCTGCCTCTGTGGTCTCATGGGGTTCTCCCTGCATGTCTCTGTTTCTGTGTCTTCTCTTCTTCTAAGGACACCAATAATATTGGATTAAGAGCCCACCCTACTCCTAACTTATTAAGTCTGCAATGACCCTATTTCCAAACAAGGTCACATTCTGAGGTCCTGGGGGTTAGGACTTCAACATATCTTTTGGGGGCACAATTCAGCTCAGAATACCTTCCGAGCACTAGGTACCATAATTTAGTCCCAGTGAACACCTACCCATCCATACCCTAAGGAAAAAATAACTTTTCATTTAACAGTCAGCTGGTGCATATCAGGAGAATGGGATGGCATTGGGGTTGCCTCTGACCTGCTGTAACAGTGAAAAATTTCCACCCTCTTAAATGCTTCTCAGTCTAGATTTAAACTGGGAAGCAGCATGCACAAAGCCAGGCCTCCCAAGGACGACCTCAGAAGAGAAAGGATCCACTGAATCCTTGATGACAGTAGCAAGCTTGAGGTCTCTGGGTTGGGGATCACTACCATGACATGAATAATGCATGCCAAGGGTGCCCCTGAAAGTCCAATTCTGCTCTGTGCCCTGTACAAACACCCAGATATTACAGATATTATTTATGGAGAAATCAATGCCAAGTGACAAGCCTATTTCTTCTCGATTATGTCGGCCATCTTCCCAACTCCAACCAGACCTTCCTTTGTTTCAAGAGGTCACCTTTTATCATCTTTGGCTAGAGCTGCTGATGAGTAACGCAAGTTTTCAGACCCAGCCTCCTCATCCTTTTCCTTATCTATCATCAAGGCAAAAGACCTTAGCAACATCTAGTTCCAGTAGCACTGTCTTCCAACATAAATTAACTACACAGAAGATTGCCCTCGCAAATGGAAAGAAACAAAATTTTGTCAAAAGTTTAAGTTGATATGACCATAGCCTACTCTCTCTAAGGTCTCTGGCCCTAGAGTAGCAGTGGTTCTCACATAAGGATCACCTGGAGGGCTTATTTAAGCACAGATCAGTGGGCCCCACACCAGAGCTTATGACTGTGTGGATCTGTGGTCAGGCCAAGAGTCTGCATTTCTAACAAGTTTCCAGGTGATGCTGAAGCTGCTAGTCTGGGGACCATGCTTTGAGAACCACTGCTCTAAGACAAAAAAGAAAGAAAAGCTTAACTGAAGTGAAGACTGATTTTTATGTGGACAATTTATAACTGATAGCAGAGTTTGAAATCAATGGTAGAGGTATTTTATATAATCATTTTAGATGAGAAATAATATCAGTTTCATTAAAATATTCATTAATTTATTTGGGCCCAAATAGATCCAAGGGAAAAAAAGAGTTCTATACAGGATTAAGAATACCAAGGGTTGAATTTGTTTAATAAAAGTACAAAATATTCCTAGAAAGATGTATATAACATGTAACACATGCATCATTTAATGGC
The DNA here is from genome assembly GCF_018350155.1 of Leopardus geoffroyi. Taxonomy (NCBI): domain Eukaryota; kingdom Metazoa; phylum Chordata; class Mammalia; order Carnivora; family Felidae; genus Leopardus; species Leopardus geoffroyi. Next base: position 12,927,911 of record NC_059343.1, read on the forward strand.
TAGTTTTCCAGTCATCTGTTTTGGGAACAAATAAAGACAGAAAATCTCAATCTCTCATGAGGCAGCCTCCAGTCCTACTACTTACACTAACAGCTCCCATCTGATCCCCTAGCGTTTACATCACACACCTGTCACTCCACATGGTTGCCTTCAGGTCACGCCTGCCAACTTTCCAGATGTTTGTTATTTTATATTTCGCTGTTGGTTTCCCAAGATCCCTTAAGATCATTCGAATTACTGCAACATACAAACTTTAATGATGTGCTCTGAAAAGAAACATTTTGCTCTTAGAACTGTTTCTGAGAGTCCAGTTTCACAATCTGCATTCACAGAGCATTTATTTTCAAAACCATTTGATGAATAAACCATTTTCCTAAAGTTATGCCTTGATTTCTTGCTGCAATCCAAAAATCCTTGAAGATATATGCATGAAAATCCAGGGGTAAAATTATAAAATTATAAAAGCCCAGGACCATGTACTTTAAAATGCTACTTTCACAAAGCTAAATTAATCAATGTTTCCCATGGAGAGCAAAGGCAAAACAACTCTGCCAAGTGAATAGTGGTTGTTGCTGGTTTTCCCCCTTCATGGCATCCAAGAGAACCAGAACTCTTAGCAAAGCAAACTATGAAATGAGAAAGAAGGGAAAATAGTAACAGCCTCCATCAAAGTTTCTTAGCTTCAATAAACAGGACTTCACCAAGAAGTCTTTTCACGTCATACCACCTGCTTCTCCTTTCCCCGGAACATGGACTCTGGATGCTCAAAGCCTCACAGCATAACAACAGCTCACAAAATGTTACTTGTATTGGGGCATAATTCAAGATTTTTAGCCCCAGGATCTAATTCAACAAAATAATTTCTACATTAATTTAAGAACTTTCCCCTTTGGTTGTGGAATGAAAGCTCAAGATCATTAGCCAAAAACTATTATCCAACACCCCTAGGCTCCAAAACATCGTGATTGGTGCATGGGAAGATAAGAAAAGGAAGTTGGAGTCTGTGACCTGAGTCAGTTTATTTTTGTAATGGACTCACGAAAGCTTCCCAAAACACTGGCATAAGCAAAGGAGAACCAATATTGCTACATAAAAAGTATAGTAATAATAGTATTAATCTCAATTAACTAGAATGGGCTGTTGAAGCTAAGGCAGTTTTATATTCTGGGAACATTAAGCAGAACATTTTTCCTTCTTATTGTTCCAATATTGTTGCTAGCACATAGCTGTAGTGGGTTTGGGGGATTGGCTTGCTCAATTCTGTTCCAACCCCCATCTGTGCCTTCCTGGATTACAGAGACTTGAAAGCAATAAGCTCTATTTTCCAGATTCCCTTACAACTAAAAATCGTGGGTGAGATTTAGATTCTACATAACAGATGCACACTCATCCAATACTTGGATTTGGAACCAAGTTATGTAGGAAGAGAGGCCAGGTGTGAGAAATTCATTTTGGGGATGCAGATCGTAGCTGAAGTGGTCTGGTTCCAATGCCAGCAGCTGAGGCTATGGTTTCCTGATGTAGCAGAAGTGGCTTCCCTAACACAACAGAGGCAGTGGCTCCCAAGCCAGCACTTTAGTGGTAGGAGCCCACTCAAAAAGCACCTTTCAGACTGTGGAAGGAGCAACAGTATCCCTGGAGACCTGGTTTCGTGGTTTGTTTCAAAAGTCAGTCCTGGAAATGCCGCTTATAGTTTGTGTCTTCAGCCCTTTCAATGATATTGCCATGTAATATACCCCTTAACATTCCCTTTCTGCCTAAGCCAACTATAACAGATTCTATCTCTGTAAGTAATCTCCAGTAAATACAGTAGGTGTTCACTTCCTTGCCTTCATAAATGCAGTATGATAAATGTACTTGATGAATAGGTGCCTTAAAATTCTTTAAAATCATTGTTAAAAAAAAGAGTTTTTGTTCAAATGAAATTAATGAATGCTAAATCACTTTGAACTTCTAGGAGCGACCTAACTTCATGTGAACAAGAATCTCTTTCACACTATCATAGCAAATAAAATATTAGGTCTACAGAGATAAGGAAGCCAAGTGAAGAGAATGCAGAAAGCATAACCTATAATGAAATCAATAAATATGGCTGTGTGTTGGTAGTGGGTTTAATATTTCAATAGCTGCAAAAAAAATATTTCAGGTAGAGACTCCAACAACTGTCCAAGACAAGACAATGATGTCTTGGAATGGGGTGGCAAGAATGGATGGAAAGAAAAGATGGTGAGTGTCATAGTTTGCATTCTCCCAGAAGCAAACATTGAGAGGACAATTTGAATGCAAGTACTATACTTTTTTAAGAAATAATATCTGTAGAGGAGCAAGCAAGTATAATAGTTCTCTATTGTTGTTGTAACAAATTACCACAAATTTAGTGGCTTAAAACAATACAAAACCATTCTCTTCTATTTCTGGAGATAAGAAGTCCAAAATCAGTTTCACTGGGCTAAAGTCAAGGCACTAGCAAGGCTCATTCCCTCTGGAGGCTCCAGGGAAGAATCCATTTTCATTCATCTTCTAGCCTTCTAGTGTCTGTCAGTATTCCTTGGCCTCTGGCTTCTATTTCTATCTTAAAAATGCATCACCCAGGAGCACCTGTGTGGCTCGGAATAAGCGTCTGACTCTTGATTTCGGCTCAGATCACGGTCTTGCAGTTCGTGGGTTTGAGCCCCACGTAGGGCTCTGCGCTGATAGCACAGACCCTGCTTGGGATTTTCTCTCTCCCTCTGTCTATGCTCCTCCCTGCCTCTCTTTCTCTCTCTCTCAAAATAAATAAATTAAAAAAAATTTTTTTAAACCTCATGTGACACTATAAGAAAAGAAAATTACAGGCCAATACCTTTGATGAGCATAGATGCAAAAATCCTCAACAAAATATTAGCAAACCAAACTCAACAGTACATTAAAAGGATCATACATCATAAGTGGGATTTATTCCAATGATGCAAGGATAGTTTATCATATACAAATCAATAAATGTGATACACATTAACAAAATGAAGGGTAAATCATAGGATTGTCTCAATAGATGCAGAAAAAGCATCTGAAAAAATTCAACATCCTTTCTTGATTAAAATTTTCAACAAATTAGATAAAGAAGGAATGTACCTCAACATATTAAAGGCCATGTATGACAAGAATACAGCTAATATACTCAATGATAAAAAGCTGAAAGCTTTTCCTCTAAGATCAAGAACAAGACAAAGATACCCACTCTTTTCACATTTATTCAACATAGTACTAGGAAGTCCTAGCCAGAACCATTAGGCAAGAAAAAGAAATAGAAGGCATCCAAATAGGAAAGGAATAAGTAAAATTGTCTGTTTGCAGATGGAATGATCTTAAATATAGAAAACTCCAGAGACTCCACCAAAAAAGCTGTTAGAGCTAATAAACAAATTCAGAAATTTTGCAGGATACAAAATCAACACTCAAAAATAAATTGCATTTCTATACACTAAAGATGAAAAATCGAAAAAGGAATTAAAAAAACAATACACATATAAAACAAGACAAAATCTACTAGGAATTATTTAAATTGATAGGAAAGTTCAGTAAAGTGGTTGCAAACAAGGAATGTATAAAGAAATTAATAGTTTTCCTTCCCCAGAGTAGACAAAAAAATACTCGAAAAACAGATCACACTTACATGAACAACAAAAACATAGAATACCCATCTATTTAATAGGCAGAATCCCTATGATAAAAATTATAAAACTCTACTAAAACATATAAAGATAAGATTAAATATATAGAATTGTGCCATACTACTGGCTTTCATAACAGATTGTTATAAAGATACCAATTCTTCCTAAAATAATATATACACTTAATGCAATTGCAATCAAAATTCTTTCTTTAAAAATATTCATCAGAAATGTATGTTGTGATTTCACCTTTCACACTGACCATCTTCGTTGATTAGATGACTTAAGTAATGAGTAATGAGTAATGATATTTAAAAAAATTAAGTAATGAGTAAGTAAGATGAAAAAAACTAAAGCTTTGGCCTATGATATCATCAATGGGATTAAGGGAGTATTCTGGGCTTTTGAAACACAAATGTTCAAGAATCAGAAAACATGTCCATGACATTCCATCTTGTCCCAAACAAGGCTACTGTTCTTCACTCGGTATTTCCTCTTCTATTAAACAGAGTCACCTGGTGATTACCTCCAACAACTTTTTTCCCCTTCTAAACTACTTAAAATTTAGTATTTATGGGGCGCCTGGGTGGCGCAGTCGGTTAAGCGTCCGACTTCAGCCAGGTCACGATCTCGCGGTCCGTGAGTTCGAGCCCCGCGTCGGGCTCTGGGCTGATGGCTCAGAGCCTGGAGCCTGTTTCCCATTCTGTGTCTCCCTCTCTCTCTGCCCCTCCCCCGTTCATGCTCTGTCTCTCTCTGTCCCAAAAATAAATAAACGTTGAAAAAAAAAAAAAAATTTATAAAAAAAAAAAAAAAATTTAGTATTTATGAACATCTGAGTATTTACTACTTAGCTATTGCTTACAAATATGATGGATGACCCTAAGGCTCAAAATATCTAAAACAGTCGAGATTCTTCGTATGTTGAAGATCATGAGATGCAAAGAGCAGACAAGGAAAAGATGGAAGATGAGTGCAATCACTGTTTGCAACATCAGTCTGATCATCACAAATCCCTACACTGTTCCTCCAACCCCACTATTATGCACTGCAGAAGAGGTTGTCTAATGCTAGGCTGATTTGGAAGATTCTTTTTTTCTTAATTTTAATTCCAGTATAGTTAACATACACTGTTATATTAGTTTCAGGCATACAATATAGTGATTCAACAATTCTATACACTACTAAGTGTTCATCATGATAAGTGTACCCTTAATACTCTTCACCTATTTCACCCATCCCCTGCCCCCCCACTCACCTCCCTTCTGGTAATCACGAGTTTGTTTCTATAGAAAAGTCTGTGTTTTGGTTTGTTTCTTTTTTTCCTTCTTTTTGTTCTGTTTCTTAAATTCTACATATGAGTGAACTCATGTGGTATTTGTCTTTTTCCAATTGACTTAGTTCACTTAGAATTATACTCTCTAGGTCCATCCATTTTGTTGCAAATGACAAGATTTCATTCTTTTTTTACAGCTGAGGAACATTCCATTGTGTGTGTGTGTGTGTGTGTGTGTGTTCATAGTAAAACCTTGGATTGCAAGTAACTTGTTCTGCGAGTGTTCCACAAGATGAGCAAACATTTCTAATAAATTTCAACTTAATAAACAAGTAATGTCTTGCAATATGAGTAGTATGTGACATCGAACATTACATAATTACAACAGAAATGGTTCTTCTCTCTCTCTCACTGCAAGATTGTGGGTGATCATCTCCCATGCTCAGATCTCAGTCTCAGGCCACGGTGTTTGGCAGAAATCAGTGATTTTTCAGAACATTGGAAGGTGCCCACAACTGGCACTAGTGCATTTTTTGTCCCTTCAAAGCACCTATGGACAGTCCTTTGCTTTTCCAGACAAGAGTAAGCTTAGGAATGCTCTGCTTCATTCTAGGTCAGGCTGCCTGCAGATACAGACCCTTTCCTCTGCTGCCTTCCTGTCAATTACATTAACTACAGTCTATGACAAGAGTTGATTAATACTGTAATGTAGTCAACATCCATGCAAGCATATACAGTGGCCCCCATGCAGAAAAAGCTTGAAAAGCTTTGAAGAAAAAGGTTGAAAAGAAAGGCGGTAAGAAGATGATGATTACGGTGGAAGCTAAGAAGGAAACTGAGAAGTACAAACGAGGTATGCAAGTGGCCAAAATTGCAAGATTTTATAAGAATTCTATGTCTGCATCTCGACTGCAGAGGAGGAGTAGAAAAAGGCAGAGGAAACTTTCACTTCAAATGGGATTAGGGAGATGTGTAAAATGTGGGAAACAGTGCAAAATTTTGTAGAAAAGCACCACCCGAATAAGGTTGTAGCAGTGCCAGCGATGAATCTGTTTAACGACAATGCAATGTCATATTTCCACGAAATCCTCAAAAGGAGGCAAAAGCAAGTGTCAATTGGATAGGTTCCTTGTTAAAGTTACACAAAAAGAAAAAAAAGATTCCATTGATAGATAGCAGTGATTCCGTTAGTGATAGTGGAAGTCTTTCTACACAATAACCCTCCTCTCTCTTATCTCCCTCACACCAGCCACAAAGGTTTTCAAAGGTTAGTGCAGGTTAATTTGTTTTTTTTTTCTTTATATTTTGCATTTTCTTAATTATTTTGTATTATATTACAGTATTGTAATCACTTTTATAAGAATATTTTTGAGTTGTGGAACAAATCATCTGAGTTTCCATTATTTCTAATTCACTTTGATATACAAGTACTTTGGATTCCAAGCATGTTTCTGGAACAAATTATGCTAGCAAACAAAGGTTTTACTGCACATATATATTTTTTAATGTTTATTTATTTATTTATTTTGAGACAGAGAGAACAGGGAAGGGGCAGAGAGAGAGAGAGAATTCTAACCAGGTTCTGTGCTGCCAGTGCCGAGCCCAATGTGGGGCTCGAACCCATGAACCATGAGATCATGACCTGAGTTGAAACCAAGAGTTGGACACTTGACCAAATCAGCCACCGAGGCACCCCAAAAGACTATATTTTTGAACAATGTCTCCTTTTCTAAAGTTGCAGTACATCTTAGTCGATTGTGTTTATTTTGAGGAATATATTATGGCCTTGGGGAAGGGCTGACAAAAACTGAGGAGGGCTATTGCATTTCTTGGTTCTGTAGTTAAGTAAATCAGATAACTTTGTTCTCTCCTTTTCCCCCAAGGTGTCTTAGTTTGAAATAAATGTGTTTCATTGTTAGTAAAAAAGAGACTGTAAGTTGGCCTTGGGTTTAACAACATCAAAGCAGGTGATAAATGAAGAACACAAAGCCAGAGAAAAATGCATTAGGAGGCCATTTTGGACTTGACTGATAATAATTGACAAGCCCTTCCCCTAGAGATTGGTTTTGAACATCAGTGAAATATGAAAGGGGATAGGGAGAAAGTTACTTAGCCAAACCTAGAAGGACTTTGCTAAATTTGAAACTGTCACATGTAATCAAATGCCAGTTGACAATTTCTAAAACATCTTTTATGGGCCATTTACCACAAAGGTGTTTATTTTATGTATGTATTTATTTACTTATTTAATGGCCTCATTCAACAATTTATAGCACTGTAGAAGATACGAAAAAGAAGGGGACCAGTCTCAGCTTTCCATAAAGGATTTCCAAATGAGCACAAATTCAGGCAGTTCTAAAAGGCACTGTTCCCAATTCTCTCCACTCTTCAACCCTGTACAGGAACTACTTGTCCTATATCCATGTTTTTTTCTAATTTCTTCATAAGGGTTTACCAAGTATACTTTTCTGTTTTTGATCATCCAACACCCAAGCCAAAAGACATTAAGCAAAACAGACTATCAGTCAAGTCAGTTCAAAAGACACAAATCTTGGTTTAAATATTAACCATGAGATTTAGATATATCCATCCCTCTTCCTCCTTTTACATTATTGACTCCAAGATGCAGACGTCGATGTCTTATAAAATCTTGCAATTTTGGCCATTCGCATACCTCATTTGTACTTTTCGATGATTTCCTTCTTAGCTTCTACTGTAATCATTTCCTTCTTATCACCTTTCTTTTCAACCTTTTTCCTGCATGGGGCCACTGTATACACTCACATGGATATTGACTACAGTACAGTATTAATCAACTCTTGTCATAGTCTGTAGTTAATGTAATTGGCAGTAAGGCAGCAGAGGAAAGGGTCTGTATTTGTAGGCAGCCTGACCTAGAATGAAGCAGAGCATTCCTAAGCTTACTCTTGTCTGGAAAACCAAGGACTGTCCATAGGTGCTTTGAAGGGACAAAAAATGCACTAGTGCCAGTTGTGGGCACCTTCCAATGTTCTGAAAAATCACTGATTTCTGCCAAACACTACGGCCTCAGACTGAGCATCCGAGTGTGGAAGATGATCACCCACAATCCCCCAGAGAGAGAGAGAGAGAGAGAGAGAGAGAGAGAAGAACCATTGGCTCGGTTGTGATCATGTGATGTTCGGCGTCACATACTACTCATATTGCAAGACACTGCTCATTTATCAAGTTGAAATTTATTAGAAATATTTGCTTGTCTTGTGGAACACTTGTAGAACAAGTTACTCGTAATCCAAGGTTTTACTGTATAGTCTTTTGACTAAAAAAAAAAAAACTAGTCATCTTATTATGGACATAGATCAGAATAATGCAAACAATTGCATTTCATCTGAAGATTCATCTCAATGGAACCTGGGATTAATGCTAAAACTGGGGAGTGTTTGAAAAAAGAAATCAGTCCTTCCTTAGGTAGCTAAGTCTCTGAGCTGCTGATTACATATCTGCATTGGATAACACCTTGAACTGGATAAAACCTCATGAATAATGAGGCTTCTCTGTGGCAGCTTTTCTATAAACCACACAACACTTGTTTACTTTTACTAAAGAATGAGATGAATATAAGTTAAAGAGTATAGTAAATAAAGTGTCTGTGAACAGATATTTCTAAGGGATAAATCTTTTCCCCCCCAAATCAGATTGTTTTATGGATTGGGAGAAAAGTAAAATACATGCTGACAGAGCCACCAGAGACAATTTATCTGGATCTCAGGAAGATATAGCCTTTGATGACCTTTGGCACAATAAACTAATACATAAAATTAAGGAATTTCAAAATCACTGATAACATCCATACATAAAAATTATCCTGGCTGGAGTTTGAGGTGTGATATTTTAAAGGCAATAGTATCAAACTGTCACAGTAACTAAGACAGAAAGGAGTTCCTGGTATTCATTTAGGCAAGATGAACTATCAGGTAAAATTCTATTCTAAACAATAAAGTTCTTTTATTGGAAACACTGATTTGTCACCTGAACCAGCTACATAATTTGTGGAGCTACGTGCAAATGAGAATGTGTGGCCCTTTATTCAAAAATTAAGAATTTTAGGACAGAGATAGCAGAAAGCCCTTCTAAGCATGGGACCCTGTAGGTCGCACCTGGGAGACTGGCTCTTGTTCTCACTACTGAACAACACTATTGCCTTAGAAATGGCTTGGAGCCTCAAGGTAGAAAGCCAGCCTTGTGTACCTTCTGAGTTAATGAATCAAAATTCAAAAATGTTTCAGAAGAGCTCTGGTGCATAATAAGATGACCTGGAGAAGCCAGTGTTTTGGTTAAGGATATCTAGGAACCCACTAATAGTGGTTCATCCAAATAGAAATGTATTTATTCCAGGTTCCAAGAATTCTGGAAATAGGTAGCCAAAGATGGTTCAGCAGCTCATAAATGGTGGAAGAAAGTAAGTTCCTTCTGTCTGTCCCATCCTTCGCAAGAGGGCTGACACCCCTAAGTATCACAGATGCTCCAAGCAGGAAGGAAGAAGCAGAAGTGCGGCACAGCGGATTCTGTTTATGTCTCATTGGCCAGGATGAAGTCATATGTCCAACATAGCTAGAAGACAGGCTGGAGATAGGAGCTCTGAGCCTTCCAGCCTCCATAGTTAAAGACCATAAGCTAAGAGAAGCTTAGAACAGATGACGAATAGCTTAGAATACACAGGGTAGAAGAGAAATAGACTGGAATAACTACTGACATGCACTAATATAAAAAAAGAAAAAGGAACACCAGCTGTCCATAATGAGGAAGGAGCCTATGTCAGGAAAAGAGCAACTATGGAAGCCTCCTGCCCAGAATGTCCAGATGAACTTGCCAATACATACCTCTCTGCAACCACCATATATCCCTCCTTGTGTTATGGCTATTTGTGCAGAAGTGCACAGAGGTGGAATGAAGGGATACTGGACTCTGAAACTATCATGGTCCCACTCATAGCTTTTCCACTCACCAGCTGTGTGGTCCTGTCCTATTTACCACTATATTTACACCATCCACTACAATACATATCACCTAAAGCAAGAGCTCAAGGAACAGTCATTGAACAAGTGAGAATGGTACCCTCTCTAAGACTCAGTGCTCCCAACTATAAGTTGGGAGCAGAATCCAGTTCACTATATCAAGATGTTTCAAGCCCAAAACATCTAAACATTGCCTGGCACAGTCTTTAACCCAATATTGCTGCTCCATAAATGTTGGGTTTCTTTCCTTTCTCAAAAACTTGTATTTTCAATGGATAAAAAAATGGCCCTGGAGTATGATCCATTTTATATATTCAGATTAAGCCAGTGATTAGCAATATTTAATTACATTTGAACACTTGTTTTAGAAACATAAGTATGTGAGCCAAAAAGAATCCATTTCAATTTCAACTGAAGATAATTGAAATATGTATTTCCATAAAGAGGCCAGACAAAAAATCCTTCCTTTGTTCCTTCCCCCTTCATTATTCCAGGAGGTATCAATTCATTGACATAAACACAGAAATGGTTTTGATGAGTTTCAGAAGAACAGGAATAAAAAGGACACTATTAAAATAAAGCAAATGCTCACCATTATTTTTAGTTCCAAAACTAGAATGGATAAAACTGAAAACCGCTTACTTCTGCAAAGTGTTAAGGACTGGTCATTCTGAAAACAAATTTATACTTTCTTTAAGATACACTTGGAAAATAATATCACTGTAATAAGATGAAATCCAATGTGGGCTCCTTTCCCATTAAGACCCAACTACAGCAAACAATTTTTTCCCAATCTGTATTTTTGTACAAACACAGGCACATGAAAAAATAGCTTGGGAACCTGGTTTGCTCTACAATAAAATATAAAAGCTGCTCTTTTCATTTGAAAATCTTTCAATTACCTTTTGCCTCATGCCCTTCTATCTTGCAGACGGTTTTCTTTTTTCTTGATTGTTTTCTATTTCACTGATAGAAGAGGAAACCAACTATATGATGGCACATCTATACTCTTGTCAATGACACAGCTATTATAATTTTCCAATTGTGGGCTTTAGGTACAGTATGCAAGAATTCTATGTTTTTTTTTTCCCCTCTCTAAAGTACATTGACAGGAATTGAGGCATAGCAAAACATCTGTGTATTTGTGTGTGTGTGTGTGTGTGTGTGTGTGTGTGTGTGTGTGAATGTGTCTATGTGGGTGTGTAGAAAACATAGAGGATGCTACAGCTTAACTTAAGTGATGACTGTTTTTAACGAAAATTTATCTTTATTGTTAGTTCTAACTTTTAAAACATATATAAAAATAAAAATTAGAATGTGACATGGGCCACAGATTGATCACCAGCAAAGCTGGGCTTTCAGTTCTCATTTCACTGCTAACTGGGTCTATGGCTATAGTAGCCAGCCTCCAAGATGGCATCCAATGGTCTCTTCCTTCTGGTATTCAGGCCCTTGTATAGTCCTCTCCCACATTAAGTCAGGCTTGGTCTGTGTGACCAACAGAACGTGGCAGAAGTGATGTGTATCACTTCCAAGCCTAGATCATAAAAGACAGTGTGGCTTCTCTACTTTGCCCTTTCTTGGATCACTCACTCTGAGGGAACCCAGTTGATTTGAGAACACTCACAGCCCTATGGAGACACCCACATGATAAGGAACAAAGATTTATGACCAAAAGTCACTTCAGGGAACTGGAAAGATCTTCCAACCCCAATCAAGCCTTCTGATGACTGCAGTCTTGGCCGACATCTTGATTGCAACCTCAAGAGAGATTCTGAGCCAGAACCACCACCTAAGTAGTTCCCAAATCCATACCCCACAGAAACTATGGCATAATAAATATTTATTTTCTTAAGCAACTAAATGTTGAGGTAACACTGCATAGGGATCAATAACTAATACAATGACCCAGTAGGAAGAGTCATTCTATGTTTCCATTTCTCAGGTTATTTTTATTAAGTCAACAAATATTTACTGACATATTTAATATCAGGCATTACTAAGAGGAAAGAGTTAGATAAAATATTCCTTCCAGAAATAATATTTGATTTTCATGGACAATTACAGAATCTGTCAGACTATTCTTTCAATAGAATCTGCAGTTTGCTAGATCAAATGCTCACTTTGAGAAAAAGTCCAAATACTACCTGAAACAAATACTATTAATTGGCTGACCCAACCATCATTCCCTTATTCCTTGTTGCTTTCAAACTTTAACACTGGAAACTCTACTAACTGGCTTTCCCAGCTTCCCTTGCCACTAGTAGTGGCCATGTAATGTAATGCTGACCAATGAGACAGAAACAAAAATTTATTTAAAGGGTTTCCAGGAAAGATTTTGCTTTCTTGATAAAAATAGGCAAATATGGCTAGCACCACTCTTTCCTCCTTCTTTCTGCCTTGAATACTGCCCAATGCCTGGAGCTGTAGTAGCCATCTTGTGGCCATGAGGGAAAGGCCTAGAGAATTAAGAGATATTAGTCGTGACATAGTTGAGCTGCAAAGCCAATGCCAAGAGCTTCCTGCCTCCAGAGATGCACAACTATCTATTTAAGTCATAAAAGTTGCACTTTCTCTTACTTATATCCAAGTCTAGTCTTAATCAACATAAGACCATAGAAAGTGATTGGTTTCAAGAGAAATAATAAGGAAGAGTTTTCCCCCTAATAGATCTCCTTTGCTTTAAAGTCCATGAGTTGCTGAAATATATTTTTGCTAACATCAGCACCACCGCCAATAAAAAAGCCTCCTGTCCTCCTAAACAATAGGTTAACAGTATATCAATAATACTTAACATCTCTTGAGTGGTCACCATGAAAAAAGCACTGTTGTAAGTGTTCTTGAAGTGTTAATTCACTTAATCTTCACAATAATTCCTTGAGGTCAATACTGTTATGGTCTACATTTTACACATGAGAAAACTAAGGCACAGGGATTGAGGAAACTCACAAATTTTCATAACTAATTAATTAATAAAGATGAAACTTAAACCAAGATCATTTAATTTGTCTTCACCATTTTGCTTCCTTATCTGACATTACCAGATAAAGCAACCAACACAAGAAAAAATGACAACCATGCATCCCCAAATGCACAGGATCTTCCACATTTTGAATTGTTTAAGCTCCTTGAATAGTTTCTCTTTCCATAACTTTAAATTGTATGTTTAGCCAGCAGATGGAGAAGAGCCAGGCTGAACAACAGAATAAGATGTGAGACAAGGGAGTTTGGATGGAGGGAAAAATAACACTAACAGCTGTCATCATCATCATCATCATCATCCTATCTAACATTTATTGAGTTTCTGCCGTATACTATGCACTACACTAGTAGTTACTATGTCATCTTCATATATAAAATATTTAGGGATGTTTCCCCAAGGGTAAGTTAGGCCTGATTTTCACATGACCACCTAAATCAATGGAGACATAAGCATCTACCGATTAGCAGAAAACCAAACCATACTCAGATGAACCTTGGGGAAATGTATACAAAACCCTTTAATAGACAGAAGGAAATTTAAATAGCTATGCTTTATTGAACACTTACTCTGTGCCAGACCTGCAATCAATGCTATACAAACATTCTCACCTTTAGTCTTCAAACAACTCTAAAAAGTAAGTCCTATCATTAACCTTTTATCTCCTCTGTCCCTGTCTCCCAAACACCTGCTGGGGAGGTGGTCAGGAGAGGGAATGCCAAGCCCGGGAAGTGACTAGATAAAAGCTTTCATGCGCCAGCCCCATCCTCTATGTTTCATGCATATAGAATGATTGAACTCTTGGGTCAGAGACAAAGGACAAAAGACAGCAATAGCAGCAGTCGCAATAACATCACTTTCACTGGTTCCCCAAGCCTCAATTCCCACACAGTAATGCAGTGAAAGCCCAGTAATGCCTGAATATGCAGTGAGGAACTCCAAGCCTTGGAAGTGCCAGTCTTTGATAAGGAGACTGATACCAAACCTGACCTGGAGAGAGACATTCTGATTACTATCCTGGAAAGCAGACAAATCTGCCCTCTGCTTTGGAGGGAGATGCTATGTCTATCTTCTTAAGGCCTTTCATTCTACAAACAGCCTTGAAAACATAGTCTGGAATGCAAATCTGATGATGTCTTTCTTTGTTCAGGAGATGTGCAGAAATGCAAGACATTCATGGAGAATTCTTCCCCAACAAATGATCCAAAAAGGTTTCACAGGACCATTCCAGCTTTCCTAAGTAAGCATATATGCAGGAACTGAAACTAGAATTGTACATACTTTTAAACTTATATTTACTTAATCATTTGGAAAGCAATCATAAAATGCCCATAGACTATAATGTCGAAAATGATTTACCTATTTTAAAGAAAATACAGTGCAGAAGAATATAAGTATTGAGTGCCCTTCAGGATCTGACACACGGATACATTTTTTTCACAGAACTTACTCATACCCCCCCACAATCTATATTTAGTCACAGACATCCTATCACTGTGCTCTGGAACATTCAGTTATTAAACTAATCAAGTGTGCTTGATGAAAAGAATAAACTTATTAATGATATTGATGATGAAGTTTATGAATAAATAAATTAAATGTGTCAATACTTTATGAATAACTACTAAGAGCTGATGAAAGAGCATCATAAACAAGGTACAAACCGGTTTAATTCAATCATCAACCTGTTAGATTAATACCTAATTAACACTGTTAGGTTCCTCTTTACATATGAGAAAAACAGGACTTCCATAGATTAAGTAAACCTCCCAAAATCACACAGCAAATTTATAGCAAAAACCACATCATGTCACTCCAAATGTAACCCCAAAATGAACGGGATTCTTCTGATCACCTTGAGACATTAAAATATTTTTGGAAACCAGGGACTTTCAGAGTTCATAAAAAGAAGCTTGGATTTGGAAATCTGAGCCCATTAAATGATAACACTATATATTGTTCCTAAAATAACCACCCTTGGGGGTGCCCAGGTGGCTCAGTCAGTTAAGCGTCCAACTTTGGCTCAGGTCATGATATCACGATTCACATGCTCGAGCCTCACTTAGGGTTCTGTGCTGACAGCTTAAAGCCTGGAGCCTGCTTCAGATTCTGTGTCTCCCTCTCCGCCCCTGCCCCGCTCATGCTGTCTCTCTCTCTCTCTCAAAAGTAAATAAACCATAAAAAAAATTTAATAAATAAATAAGCAAAATAACACTCTTTGTGCTATTAGCACAGAGCCTGCTTAAGATTCTCTCTCTCCCTCTCTCTGCCCCTCCCCTGCTTATGTGCATGCACACATGCTCTCTCTCTCAAAATAAATATTTTTTAAAAATAAAAAATAAAATAAAATAACCACTCTCTAGCCAAGAACTTGAGACCTAAAAATGCCTCTTCCCAAATGGAATGGGAAAAAATAAGCCATGACATTTGTAAAAGCTACTTAATGATGAATTATCCTCTGGGTTATCATAAAACTATTTTGGTGGTTCCCTGATTGCTGTGAGATTAATAATTTAGAAATGATATCTGCAGCCCTCAGTCATTTATTTAGTGCCAGTGATATCTCAGCAAAAGAACCCACAACAATTATTTTAAGGCACCTCACATATTTATGAGGAAAAAAAGAACAGAATTATTTATTAATTAACAGGAATCTCCATCATTTGAATTTTTAACCTACTTTAAACTTAGACAAAAACTAGAAAATAATATCATAATTATGTGTGCATCATAAATATCACAATACAAGAGCCCCATAGCTTGATACAAAGTATCTCCCTAACAATGTATACAAATTGCAATGTGAGAAAGTCAAACAATAGGATTACATAAGAATGAAAGAAAGCAGAATCTGCCACCTCAAAATATACCTCTTTGGAATAAAGATTATTTTGACCTGGTTATTAAACACACACACACACACACACACACACACACACAGAAGCTCTGAAAACCAAGTAGAAGTTACTCTTCTGTAAGAGAAAAAAAATCTCCATTTGTAAAGGTATCTCCCACTATGTACCAGGAAGAAGAGCATAACTAAATCTCTAGAAACTCTAGTCACTGGGAAAGGCATGAACCTAAATCTGCATAACAACCATACCCTTGTTTACTGTGCTTTGCCTAAAAACCCGGCTTTCCCCCTGCCCAACAGTTTTTGTCTTTAGCTGGAGATGGAGCTATTTCAGGGAATTACTCAGTCTTCCTGGGTCTCTCCCACGTATACAGAAGGTATACGTTTTATTAAACTTCTGTTTGCTTTTCTCCTGTTAACCTGTCTTTTGGTACAGGGGGATCTCAGCCAAGAACCCAGAAGGGTGGAGGGAAAATTGTATTTCTTTCTCTACAAAAGGATGTAATTCCTAAAGATATTAAAAAACATTTTTAAAAAACTCAAAATACATTGATCATTTTGATGCTCTTCAACAATATATTTTCAGCATTTTGGAGATATTTATTATTTTTATTTATTTTCTTCATAATTAACACAGTCTACCCATATGAGTCTGATAAGCATCCAAATAAAGTTAAAGATTATCAGCTTCCAGCATGCTTAAGAATCTATATTGAGTTTGATGGAGTGCCTGGGTGGCTCAGTTGGTTAGGTGTCCGACTTTGGCTCAGGTCATGATCTCCTGGTTCATGGGTTCAAGCCCCATATCGGGCTCTGTGCTGACAGCTCAGACCTAGAGCCTGCTTTGGATTCTGTCTCTCTCTGCTTTGGATTCCCTCTCTGCTCCACCCCGACTCATGCTCTCTCTCTCTCTCTCTCTCTCTCTCTGTCTCTCTCAAAAAAAAAAAAAAAAAAAAAAAAAAGAATCTATATTGAGTTTGAGACCTAGACTTCACTTCTCTCACATGGACATTTTTATAAAATAATAGCGACAAAATGTCATAAAACATGCAAATAATGACATAAGCATTGCTGTGCAAAGATAAAGATGTTTCCAAACTTAACTGTTGAATAACAGGTAGTGCCAATATGTGATGGTTTAAAATATTCCATTCATCACTTGATGTATGAAATTTTCAATTTGGCTTTTAAAGGGCAGTTTAAGGATTGCCTAATGAATATTAATGTGTGGGATACATAAAACTCCAATGTCAAAGGTCAGCACATCCCAACTGTAAAATAATACTGAACTTCCCAGGTGTGATGGTAGTGTTGAGGAGGAAAAGTTTTTATCTACTCTTCAAGATTCTTCTAGCTGGTCTAAGAATTAAATTGTCATGAAATAGATTAACAGGAGAGAAACAAATATAATTCATACATATAGGAGCTCATAGAAATACGAGTCTCAGAGAAATACCAAAGCAGACAACTTTTATACATTAAAAAAATTTTTTTAATGTTTATTTATTTTTGAGACAGAGAGAGACAGAGCATGAATGGGGGAGGGGCAGAGAGAGAGGGAGACACAGAATCGGAAGCAGGCTCCAGGCTCTGAGCCATCAGCCCAGAGCCTGACGCGGGGCTCGAACTCACGAACCGTGAGATCGTGAACTGAGCTAAAGTCGGACGCTCAACCGACTGAGCCACCCAGGCGCCCCAACATTTTAGACAAAGAAACAATAAATGTATGAGGAATTGACAAGACAAAGAAGTTTCGGCTTCAGGTAGTAAATTAGTGAAGAAGTAACAAGGTTTGTTTATATAGCCTTCTTGATTCTGAATTTTTTATTTCTGGTGATAAGGATGTCTCTTTACCTCCTGACACAGGGAGGGTACCTTTCACATTGGAGATTTATTTCCTGCTTCCAGGGAGACAAAGGAGGGTCAGAGTGTCCTTATTGCACTGGCTGTTTCTTAAGTAACTTGAATTCCAAATGATCAATATTCCCAAGTGGCATATCTTGGGGTGGCCTGCCCTGAACCCTATCAGCTGCACTGTCTGAGTCCTTCAAAATAGGACAGAGTCAGAAAGGAAGCAGGTGGGAGTGGGACATAACTGGCCCCAACATCCATCCCTACCTCAAAGAAAACAGGTCCAGGCCACATTTTTCTGCAGGAAAATCATTTTCTGAGGCACTTAGGGTTGTATATATTAGAAATTCAGCTAAGGCTGTACCCATCAACCCTCCCCTGAGATTATAATCTGAGTCAAATATTGTGACAAGCCTCAGTTAGTCCATGAACATAACCAGGGTGAGTAGCATCACCTTAACTATTGTAGGTTTCTTTCTTTTAAGGATGACCTAATAGGAGCAAGAAAAAATTTAACATGGAAGGTCAATAAAAACATTCTGCAATATTAAAAATTGATCATATAGCAGTTATTTTTCAAATGATCATGTTCCAGGTACTCTGCTTGGCACTTTACATACTTATCTAATTTAATTTTCAGAGTTTCCTTGTAAAATAAAAATTATTGTTCCCATTCTGGAAATGAGGAAACTGAAGTTTGGGAAAGATAGCTGAATCTCCCAGAGTCATGTGGCTAGTTGGTTACAAGGCTGAGATTCAAATAAAAATTGAAAATCTCTGCTCCTAATCCCAGCATCAGACCATCTTCCGCAGGGAATCCTGGATCTGTGCTTCTCAACACTCCTCATTGCTACCACCCCCCCCCCCCAATACCTGCAAATCACCTGGTGGTACTGTTAAAATACGGACTCTGATTCAGTAAGTCTGGGGTGCTGTAAGAGAGATGGGAGTCTGGAAATCTATATTTCTAACAAGCTCCCTGGTGATACTGATGTTGCTGGTGCTCAGACCACAGTCTGAGGGTCAAAGATCTAGGAAACATGATTTTAGCTCAGGTCATGATCCCAGCATTGTAAGATCAAGCCCCACATCAGGCTCCACACTGAGCACAGAGCCTGCTTGGGATTCATTCTCCCTCTCTCTCTCTCTCCCTCTGCCTCTCTCCCCTGCTTGTGCTCTCACTCTCTCTCTAAAATACAATTTTAAAACAATTAAAAACATTTTAAAATTATTTTAGTATAGTATAGAGAGAAATTGGGAGAAGAAATAGATCCAAAGGCAATGAACAGAAAGCAGAGCAACTGTGAGACAAGACAGTAGAGGGACAAAGAGCTACTTGAATGAAGGGGAGGGAGGTAGTGTAGAACTGGGTTTTATTTGTGGGATGATTTTTAGTGGGGGGTGGGAGTGGGGATTCCTACACAGGAAATTACCCTGCTGTGTTTTGTCATCATTTTTCTCACAGAGAAATGTGCATTATCACAATAGGCTTTTGCTAACAGTTGCACAGGGACTAGAGAAAACCAACCCAAACCTGGTCTCAAAGATATTATCATCCTCAAAAGGCTCTGAGAACAAGAAAAAAAGCCTTGTTTTTATTTCATGCCAGTGGTGTTAAAATCTATCCAGGGATGGGATGATATAAACTCCCCCAAATAAAGCATAATGGCTTAACTTCCCCATACTCCCTTAAAATGACAAATTATTGTTCACAATGCAATCTCTTGAATTGGCTAAATGGTCTTTCCAATAAACGCTCTGAGAGATGGGTCTCCCAGGTGCTTATAAATTCCTCTAGTCCCTTAATGAATGTATCAGTGTCACTTCATGACAACTGGATGGAAAATGAAAAACATGACGTGTGGCAGACTCTGTTGGGGTGGGTTCAATACATATCTACTTTGTAATTCCAGCTTCACAATGACCTTGTGCAATAGCAAGTGAGACCTAAAGACAACAAAGAGAATTGTACCTTTAACAATCCAATCTCTATCACCACTTCTCCCTTAGCAACAGAATTCTGCTTTTTCTGCAAGAGGCAATATGCCCAGCCGATAACTATATTCCCCAGCCTCTCTTGCACAGGGATAACCAGCTGACGCAGGTCAGGCCAGTGAGGTGTAGGTCGAACTTCTACAGGGCTTCTTAGAGAGCTCCTACACCAGAGTAGACTCAGATAGGACAAACTCCACCCTGTGTCCTCTGCACTGTCATTCTTCCTGCCTGGAAGGTGGGCACAGGGCTGGAGGAGAAGTGGCTGATGATGGCCTGAGCAGCAATCACATACTGAGGATGGCTGAAGAAAGAGATAGAGCCTGATAGGGCTGTCATTATGGAGCCACCAGCCCTAGATTGTTTAACTCTGGATTCTTTGTTATGTGAAAAATATTAAATAATTGTTTGTTTAAGCCACTAATTTAGACACTTTCTATAACTGATATAGTATAAGTTGGTTGGTTACTGATTGCAAGCAATTTTTACAGCTAGTTTGATTGGTTATTTTCAGTTTTAGTGGCCTACCAACCCAACCCAGTGTCAGTGTCCATCATTACTGCTTAATGGACCACAGAACCTAAAAGAATAAAGCACCTAAACTACAAAAAATGTTATACTGAGTGTGACCTGTGATTTTTCTCATGCAGGCTGTCACAAACTGTATTCACTAATACTTATCTCAAGAGCCTAAGGACAATAATAAACAGGTATTGAGTACCTACTGTTGACCAGGCACTGTTTTCAATGTATTGTCATATATTATGCTTTTAATCCTTAGATGGACTCCACAAGTTAGGCCTCAGGGACCACCAAGAGTCACCTGACTGCACTTTGAGAACTGCTGGCCTAGGATAGTGTCATTCACATATCTGACAATTGGTACAGGCTGACAGCTGGGCCTTATTCTATATACATGGCCTCTCATCAACAAGGAAGCTATCCTGGCCATGGTGATCTTAGGGCAACAAGAGAATAAAAGAGGAAGCTGTAAAGGTCTTGATGCTTTAGTCAGAAATCCCACAAGGATGCTTCCACTACTTTCTTTAGATCAAAACAAGTCACAGGGCCACCCCATATTCAAAGGGAGAAGACACGTACTCCATCTCTTATTAGGAGAAGTGCAAAGATATGGCTTTTTTTGCAATCTCCTTCAAACAGCTAACCCCTTCCAGAATTGGGTGGTGGTGGTAAGACAAGTATTGGCTGTTGCTAACCACCTAGTAGTACATGGTCCATTATCAGCCTGAGAAATACACAGATGAATTGGGTCACCAGTTACAGGTGCTGGTGGAAACACAATACAATTTAAATTAAGACCATGTGAAACACTCGTAAAATACAGACTGAACAGTAACCGTTCCATAGAGTATGTGGAGAATAGTCTGAATGTTCTTTTTATAGTGTTCTTGTCATTTATGGCATGGGGTAAATTTCAACCATTTATTTTATTATTTGGAAAAGCTATTTTTTTTACTTTACTTTTTAGTTTAAAGCAATAACCTCTTTTGTAGCAGTGAGCTCATAAAAAGTGCATGTTTAATGAAAAATTAAGTACTTAATTCCCTTTTCTCAAGAGAGGTATTGATGAATGTATAACTTGCACAGAATATTTACCTTTCACCATCTACAATAAGCGTCCTTATGATATCATTTTCCACCTGAAAACCAGAAGACCAAACCTACTAGAGAAGCAGACACATCCACTTCAAAATTTGTCATTTTTAAAAGTCTGCAAATGAAGATAGCAATTTAACACAAGCAGTTGCCAAAGGTATGAAGACCTAGCACTCTATGCAACAAGGCTATTCATTTTGACCAAAAGACTATTCTTTGCTCATTTTCAATTCCAAATGTTTGAGGCACATCACATTACAGCTAATGTGTCAGGTCAATTAGCAGAAAAGAACTTCACAGTTAAATGATATCAGATTTATACCAACAATTTCAGATGTTTCAAATGGAAAATCAGTGAATACCAATGATGACTTCATTTTTCCATTAATATCATGAAATTAAAGTAAAGCTTGGGCATTCACTGCTCAAAGGTGAGACATCCGATGTTGTGAATGCTCTTACAAATTTGGTTGTAATATTCAACATGGAAAATAAAATTATTTGTTTTTATGTGAAATATATGTACTCTTTATTTCATGAAGGACGGTGATGTGGGGCAAACAATGGCATCATTTCATAAAGAAACCTATGGAGAAAATATTCTTAAAATTGGCTTGATGCATACATTATTCATGATTTTGCCCAAACCAGCAGGAGTATCCCACCAATCAAAACAGAAGCTGTACCTGTCAAAATTTCAAATGTTTCTATATATACAGAGTACCTGAATGAAAAATTTGCATGACAAAGACAATGATGTGTGGGGAAATAGGTTCAAGGATTCCTTATACTTACATAAAAAGGTTAGACATTAGGTAGAAAAAAGATTAAGGCAGAAAGCCACCACCACGGGTGAAAGTGCCCAAGGTTAGCTAGCAAGATATTATAATAGGATCATGAGTAAATTGTTACATCACCTGCAGGAAATTACTTTCCATCTGGCACCAATATACTATTGTGCTTTGATCACAAACTCCACTTCCCCTCCCGCCCAGACCTTTTGCTTCTTACACATACAAGTTTATGATTACTATCTGATTGTTTTCATGTTCACCACGTGTGTAACATCTTGTTTTCTTCATGATCACCACGTGTGTAAGATCTTGAGTGCTCAATAAATACGGAGACGAGGGGCACCTGGATGGCTCAGTTGGTTAAGCGTCCGAGTTCAGCTCAGGTCACGATCTTGCGTTCCGTGACTTTGAGCCCCACGTCGGGCTCTGGGCTGATGGCTCAGAGCCTGGAGCCTGCTTCGGATTCTGTGTCTCCCTCTCTCTCTGCCCCTCCCCTGTTCATGCTCTGTCTCTCTCTGTCTCAAAAATAAATAAACATTAAAAAAAATCTTAATAAATACGGAGATGAAACCCCTTTTAGGGGCTCTTGTCTCCTTCTGGACATTAGCCTCTCTTGTATTCAATTCTGTGTCTGTTCTCTTGCTGGATAAGAGAGAACTCCAGACTCCTAGTCTGCAACAATGATGAATGCAAAAAATAATAATTACCATAGCAAACACACTTGCTACCCTTATCCATCAGATTTGATAAATGTTTGAGCTTTTGAGTCTTCCAATGTATAGGATTTTTGTGAGTGGTGCAAAGAGTTTTCAAAATCTTGGTTACATTTTTCCAAAATCTATTGAATATCTTTAACGAAAGTATTCAACTAATGGAGAACCAAAATATTTAAGCTTTTAAAAAATTGTAGTGATTGAAATAAAGCCTACAGACAGAAATCATTAGAACATACCCATACAATCTTAACTAACTGTGGAGTTAAAACAAAACTTAAAAAAAATATATCCCTACAAATGCATGAGAAAAACTAAATAAAATAAATGATGAGACCTCAGTTCATGTAAACTATTTAACTTTGAGATTCTGCTATTGTGTTTTGAGATATCTTTTTGTGGGAAGACCCTTTGAATGGCACTCCTATTATTAATTGGAAAAACTCATGTATTCTTCATTAAATGAATTCAAACTGATAAAGCTTACAATTTTCCAGCATCTAAATTTGGTGACATTCAAAAGAATCATTAAAAAGAGACCATTTTTAGATAAGTTTTGTCTTATAAAATATTTGTTAAAGATACCTGGAGGCAAAATGATAGTACATGTAAGAAATTACTTGGGCTGAAATACTGACACATTTCAATATCCATGAACAGAGATGAGACTACCCTCCATTCAAGAAAACCTGCAAGACACAAAATTGTTACACAGAAATCTGCTGCATTTCTATACACTAATAAAGAAGTAGCAGGGTTGCCTGGGTGGCTCAGTTGGTTAAGTGTCCGACTTTGGCTCAGGTCATGATCTCACAGTTTGTGAGTTCAAGCCCCCTGTCAGGTTCTGTGCTGACAGCTCAGAGCCTGAAGCCTATTTCAGATTCTGTGTCTCCATCTCTCTCTACCCCTCCCCTACTCATGCTGTCTCTCCCTCTCTCTCTCTCTCTCTCTCTCTGTCTCTCTCTAAAAAATAAACATTTAAAAAAAGTTGTTTTAAGTAGCAGAAAGAGAAATTAAGAAAACAATCTCATTTACAATTGCAACAAAAAGAACAAAATACCCAGGAATAAACTTAACCAAGGAGGTGAAAGACATACCCTGAAACCCATAAAACATTGATGAAAGAAACTGAAGATGACACGAACAAATGGAAAGACAGTCCGTGCTCATGAATCTAAAGAATACTGTCAAAATTTCCATACTATCCAAAGCAATTTACAGATCTCATATAATCCTAAACAAAATACCAATAGCACTTTTAACAGAACTAGAACAAGTAATACTATGGAACTACAAAAGACTCCGAATAGCCAAAGCAATCTTGAGAAAGAAGAACAAAACTGGAGGTACCACAATCCCAGATTTCAAGATGTAGTACAAAGTTACAGTATCAAAATAGTATGGCACTGGCACAAAAACAAAACAAAACAAAACAGCTAGATCAATAGAACAGAATAGAAAACCCAGAAATAAAGCCATACTTCTATAGCCAATTATTCAATGACAAAGGAGGCAAGAATATACAACGGGGAAAAAACAGTCCCTTCAATAAATGGTGCTGGGAAAACTGGACAGCTACATGCAAAAGAATGAAACTGGACCACTTTTGTACACCATACACAAAAATAAATTCAAAATGGATTAAAACCTAAATGTGAGACCTGAAACCATAAAAATCCTAGAAGAAATCATGGGCAATAATCTTTCTGATGTTGGCCTTAGCAACATTTTTCTAGATATGTATCCTAACATAAAGGAAACAAAAGCAAAAGTAAACTATTGGGACTATACCAAAATTAAAAGCTTTTGCACAAAGAAAACCATCAATAAAACAAAAGGTCAACCTACTGAATGGTAGAATATATTTGTAAATGATATATCCAATAAAGGATTAATGCCCAAAATACATAAAAATCTTCTGCAACTCAACACACACACAGGAAAAAATATTCTAATTTTAAAAATGGGCAGAGGGGCACCGGGGTGGCTCAATCAGTTGAGCATCCAAATTTGGCTCAGGTCATGACCTCACCTTTCATGAGTTTGAGTCCCACATCGGGCCCTGTGCTGACAGCTCAGAGCCTGGGGCCTGCTTCAGATTCTATGTCTCCTTCTCTCTCTGACCCTCCCAGCTCACACTCTGTCTCTCTCTCAAAAATGCATAAACGTTAAAAAAAAAATTTTTTTTAATGGCCAGAGGACCTGAATAGACATTTTTCCAAAGAAAACATTCAGATGGCCAACAGACACATGACAAGATACTCAACATCACTCATCGTTAGGAAAATGCAAATCAACACCACAATGAGATATCACCTCACACCTATCAAATCGCTACTATCAAACAGACAATAATAGGGGCATCTGGCTAGCTCACTCAGTAGAGCATGCAACTCTTAATCTCAGGGTCATGAGTTCAAGCCTCACATTGGGCATGGAGCCCACTTTTTTAAAAAGACAATAAGTCTTGGCAAGAATGTGGAGAAAAAGGAACTCTTGAGTACTGTTGGTGGGGATGTAAATTGGTACAGCCACTGTGGAAAACAATATGGAGGTCCCTCAGAAACTTAGAAATACCACGTAATCCCATTCCACAACTGGGAATTTACCCAAAGAAAATAAAATCACTAACTTGACGAGATAAATGCACTCCTATGTTTGTTGCACCATTATTTACAATACCCTAGATATGGAAGCAACCAAAGTGTCCATCAACAGATAAATGGGTAAACAAGATGTGGTATATGTGTATGCATATATACATAAAAAAGAATGAGATCTTCCCATTTGTAAAAACATGGAAAGACCTAGAAGGTATTATGCTAAGTGAAATAGATCAAACAGAGAAAGACAAATGCCATACTATTTCACTCATATGTGGAATCTAAAAGATAAAACAAAAACAGCAGAAACAGACTCATAAACACGGAGAACAAACTGATGGTTTCCAGAGGGGAGGTGGATGGGAGGGATGGGCAAAACAGGTGAAGAGGAATGGGAGGTACAGGCTTCCATTTGTGGAATGCACAAGGCACAAGGAAGAAAGAAACAGCTAGAAAATATAGTCATTGGTATTGTAATAGCATTGTATGGTGATAGATGGTAGCTACATTTGTCATAAGCATAGCATAACATATAGAGATGTTGAATCACTATGTTGTACACCTGAAACTAAGGTAACGTTGTGTGTCAACTACACTTCAATTTTTTTAAATGGTTAAAATAGGAGAAGGTTTGTTTTAAGTTTATTTATTTACTTTGAGAGAGACAGAGCATGAACCATGGAGAGGGGCAGAAAGAGAGGGAGAGAGAATCCCAGGCAGGCTCTGCACTGTCAGTGTAGAGCCCAATGCAGGGCTCAACCCCACAAACCGAACGCAAGATCATGACCTGGCCCAAAATCAAGAGTTGGATGGTCAACCAACTGAGCCACCCAGGCACTCCAAAACAAGAGAAGGTCTAAAGCTATCACAACAGGGGCAGAAAAGATTTCACTCAGCATGAAAGGTCTTTTTTACACCTTCGCCTGTGCTTCATTTTAATGATGCTCAATTAAGGTTTCTCACCCCAGAGTACCTTGTACTCAAGACTCCTCTTGTAAAGGTTGCTAAGGATATTTGCACTAGGCTAGCACAGTGCCCCTTTACCAAGTGGTCACACACAGCATGACCCACTTAACCTTATTTGGATCAAGTCCTGAACCACAAAAGCCAGTGAGAGAAAGCCAATAGCTAGCTATTTCCTCTTCTTTCTCTTCCCTCTCCCCATCACCACCACCTTTAGTAAGTTACCACAATAGGTTAAATAAATAAATAGATAAATAATTGTCACTGAATTATAAATGCCAAAGTATTCTTCTTCTCCATTAACAGTTTTACGATGAATTTTTCTTTTTTTTAAGTTTTTTATTTTAATTTCAGTATAGTTAACATACACTGTTATATCAGTTTCAAGTATACAATATACTGATTCAACAATTACTCAGTGCACATCAAGGTAAGTGCACCTTTGATCCTCATCACCTCTTTCACCCATTTCCCCTCCTCCACCTCCACTCTGGTAACCATTAGGTTTTTCTTTTTTTTTTTAATTTTTATTTATTTTTTAAATTTACATCCAAGTTAGTTAGCATATAGTGCAACAATGATTTCAGGGTAGATTCCTTAATGCCCCTTACCCATTTAGCCCATCCCCGCCCATACCCCTTCCAGTAACCCTCTGTTTGTTCTCCATATTTAAGTCTCTTATGTTTTTGTCCCCCTCCCTGTTTTTATATTATTTTTGCTTCCCTTCCCTTATGTTCATCTGTTTTGTATCTTCAAGTCCTCATATGAGTGAAGTCATACAATATTTGTCTTTCTCTGACTGAATAATTTCGCTTAGCATAATATCCTCTAGTTCCTTCCACATAGTTGCAAATGGCAAGATTTCATTCTTTTCGATTGCTGAGTAATACTCCATTATATATATATATATATATATATATATATATATATATATATATATATATCACATCTTCTTTATCCATTCATCCATCGATGGACATTTGGGCTCTTTCCATACTTTAGCTATTGATAGTGCTGCTATAAACATTGGGATGCATGTATCCCTTCAAAACAGCATGCCTGTATCCCTTGGATAAATACCTAGTAGTGCAATTGCTGGGTCGTAGGGTAGTTCTATTTTTAATTTTTTGAGGAACCTCCACACTGTTTTCCAGAGTGGCTGCACCAGTTTGCATTCCCACCAGCAGTGCAAAACAGATTCTTTCTCTGCATCCTCACCAACATCAGTTGTTGCCTGAGTTGTTAATGTCAGCCATTCTGACAGGTGTGAGATGGTATCTCATTGTGGTTTTGATTTGTATTTCCCTGATGATGAGTGATGTTGAGCATCATTTCATGTGTCTGTTGGCCATCCGGATGTCTTTTTGGAGATGTGTCTGTTCACGTCTTTAGCCTATTTCTTTCTTTTTTTTTTTTTTTTTTCAACATTTATTTTTGGGACAGTTAGAGACAGAGCATGAACGGGGGAGGGGCAGAGAGAGAGGGAGACACAGAATCGGAAACAGGCTCCAGGCTCTGAGCCATCAGCCCAGAGCCCGACGTGGGGCTCGAACTCACGGACCGCGAGATCGTGACCTGGCTGAAGTCGGACGCCCAACCGACTGCGCCACCCAGGCGCCCCTAGCCCATTTCTTCACTGGATTATTTGGTTTTTTTGGGTGTTAATGTTCTTTATAGATTTTGGAAACTAACCCTTTATCTGATATGCCATTTGCGAATATCTTCTCCCATTCTGTCAGTTGCCTTTTGGTTTTGTTGATTCTTTCCTTCACTGTGCAGAAGATTTTTATTTTGATGAGGTCCCAGTAGTTCATTTTTGTTTTTGTTTCCCTTGCCTCCAGAGACATGTTGAGTAAGAAGTTGCTGTGGCTGAGGTCAAAGAGGTTTTTGTCTGCTTTCCCCTCAAGGATTTTGATGGCTTCCTGTCTTACATTTATTTAGGTCTTTCATCCATTTTGAGCTTACTTTTGTGTATGGTGTAAGAAAGTGTTCCAGGTTCATTTCTCTGCATGTCGCTGTCCAGTTTTCCCAGCACCACTTGAAGAGACTGTCTTTATTCCATTGGATATTGCTTCCTGCTTTGTGAAAGATGAGTTGGCCATACTTTTGTGGGTCCATTTCTCGGTTCTCTATTCTGTTCCATTGATCTGAGTGTCTGTTCTTGTGTGAGTACCATACTGTCTTGATGATTACAGCTTTGTAATACAGCTTGAAGTCCGAACCATTAGTTTTTTCTAAGTTAAGAATCTGTTTCTTGGTTTGTCTCTTTTTCCCCGTGCTCATAGGTTTTGTTTCTTAAATTCCACATACAAGTGAAATCATACAGTATTTGCCTTTCTCTGACTAACTTATTTCGTTTAGCATTATACTCTCTAGCTCCATCCATGTTGTTGCAAATGGCAAGGTTTCATTTTTTATGCCTGAATAATACTCCATCACACACACACACACACACACACACACACACCACTTCTTTATCATCTATCAATGGACACTTCAGCTATGGACACTTCCATAATTTGGCTATGGTAAATAATGCTGCCATAAACATATGGGTGCGTGTATCCCTTTGAATTAGGTTTTTGTAATTTTTGGGTGAATGCCCAGTAGTGCAGTAGAGTAGTTCTATTTTTAACTTTTTGAGGAAACTCCATACTGTTTTCCACAGTGGCTGCATCAGTTTGCATTCCCACCAACAGTGAGTGCACCAGGGTTTCTTGTGTTTTTCTTTTTTTTTATTTTAGCCATTCTGACAGGTGTCAAGTGATATGTCATTGTGGTTTTGATGTGCATTTCCCTGATGATGAGTGATGTTGAGTGATGTGTCTGTTGGCCATATGGATGTCTTCCTTGGAGATTCTGCACACCTTTTTAATTGGATTATGTGTTTTTTGGATGCTGAGCTCTATAAGTTCTCTATATATTTTAGATACCGACCACTTATCGGATATATCATTTGCAAATACTTTTTCCTATTCAGTAGGTTGCCTTTTAGTTTTGTTGATTGTCTCCTTTGCTGTATAGAAGCATTTTATTTTGATGTAATCCCAGTAGTTAATTTTTCTTTTATTTCCCTTGCCTCAGGAGACATATCTAAAAAAAAATGTTGCTATAACCAATGCCAGAGAAATTGCTGCCTGTGCTCTCTTCTATGAATTTTATGGTTTCAGGTCTCACACTTAGGTCTTTAAATCATTTTTAGTTTATTTTTGTGTATAGTGTACAAAAATGGTCCAGTATCATTCTTTTGCATGTAGCTGTCCCATTTCCCCAACACCATTTGTTGAAGAGACTGTCTTTTTCTCATTGTATATTCTTTCCTCCTTTGTTGAAGATTATTTGACCATATAATTGTGGGCTTATTTCTGGGTTTTCTATTCTGTTCCATTAATTTATGTGTCTATTTTTATGCCAGTACCATACTATTTTGATTACTATAGCTTTGTAATATAACTTGAAGACTGGAATTGTGATACCACTAGTTTTATTCTTCTTTTTCAAGACTGCTTGGCTATTCAGGATCTTTTGTGGTTCCATACAAATTTTAGGATTGTTCTAGTTTTGTGAAAAATGCTGTTGGTATTTTGACAAGGATTGCATTAAATGTGTAGATTGCTGTGGGTAGTATAGACATTTTAACAATATTTGTTCTTCCAACTCATAAGCATGGAATGTCTTTCCATTTCTTTGAATCATCTTGAATTTCTTTCATCAGTGTTTTATAGTTTGAGAGTATAGGTCTTTCACCTCTTTGCTTAAGTTTATTCCTAGATATTTTACTGGTTTGGGTGCAATTGTAAATGGGACTGTTTTCTTAATTTCACTTTGTGCTGCTTCATTATTAGTGTATAGGAATGCAACAGATTTCTATACACTGATTTTGTACCCTGTGACTTTACTAAATTGATCTATCAATTCTAATAGGTTTTTTTGTGTGTGTGTGGAGTCTTTAGGGTTTTCTATATATAATACCATGCCATCTGCAAACAATGAAAGTTTTACTTCTTCTTTACCAATTTAGAAGCCTTTATTTCTTTTTCTTGTCTGATTACTGTGGTTAGGACTTCCAGTACTATGTTGAATAAAAGTGGTCAGAGTGGACATCCTTGTCTTGTTCCTGGGCTTAGGAGAAAAGTTCTCAGTTTTTCATCATTGAGTATGATGTTAGCTGTGGGTTTTTCATATAAAGCCTTTAATATATTGAGGTATGTTCCTTCTAGACCTACTTTGTTGAGGGGTTTTATCATGAATGGATGTTGTACTTTGTCTAATATTTTTCCTGCATCTATTGAAATGATCATATGGTTTTTATCCTTTCTGTTATTGATGTGATGTATCACATTGATTTGTGCATACTGAACCACCCTTGCATCCCAGCAATAAATCTCACTTGATTGTGGTGTATGATTTTTTTAATGTATTGTTGGATTTGGTTTGCTAGTATTTTGTTGAGGATTTTTGCATCTACATTCATCAGAAATATTGGCCTGTAGGCTCTTTTTGTGGTGTCTTTATCTGGTTTTGGTGTTAGGGTGATACTGCCTCAAAGAATGAATTTAGAAGTTTTCCTTCCTCTTCCATTTTTTGGAAAAGTTTGAGAATATGTATTAACTGTTCTTTAAATGTTTGCTAGAATTTGCCTGTGAAGCCATCTGGTCCTGGACTTCCGTTTGTTGGCAGTTTTTTGATGACTGATTCAATTTCATTGTTGGTAATCAGTTTGTTTGATTTTTCTATTTCTTCCTGATTCCGTTTTGGGAGGTTATGTTTCTAGGAATTTGTCCATTTTTTCTAAGTTGTCCAATTTGTTAGCATATAATTTTTCATAATATTCTCTTTAAATTGTTTGTGTTTCTGTAGTGTGGTTGCTATTGCTTCTCTTTCATTTGTTATTTTATTTGGGTCTTTCTGTCTTTTTGTTTTTTGTGTTTTGCTTTTAGATGAGTCTGACTAGTCATTTATCAATTTTGTTGATCTTCTCAAAGAATCAGCTCCTGGTTTCACTGATCTGTTCTATTATTTTTTTGTTTCTATATCATTTATTTCTGCTCTAATCTTTATTATTTCCTTCCTTCGGCTGGCTTTAGGCTTTTTGTTTTTCTAGCTTCTTTAGGTTTAAGTTTAGGTTGTTTCTTTGATATTTTCCTTGCTTCTTAAGGTAGGCCTATATTGCTATAAACTTCCTTCATAGAATCACTTTTGTTACATCCCAAAGATCTTGGATTGCTATGTTTTCATTTTCATTTCTTCCCATGTAATTGTTGGTTTTTGTTTTTTAAAGATCTTATTTTTAAGTAATCTCTACACCCAACGTGGGGCTCAAACCTACAACCCCAAGATCAAGAGTCGCATGCTCCACCAACTGAGCCAGCCAGGCATCCATTTTCGTGTAATTTTTGAACTCAAATTTTTTACATTCATATTGGTTACTATTTTTGTTAATTCCTATTAAGGCCCCACTTCAATTATTTCCCATCATGTAGGCAGCTGCTACATAATATTCTGAAAATGAACTGGCCCAAATAGTTACAATGGGAAAAGTCAAGCATGACTTCATACTTTTGTTGTTTCTATTTTTATAACTGTAATGATTATTTATGTGTTTCTGTTGCTTCTGTTCTAGAATGTTGCCATTCTCTATCCTATACGTTAGTTATGGTAATGCTAGATGCCCTGAAACTCAGTGGTTTAAACAATCAAAGCCAATATCTCTCTCAAATAAAGCCCAGTCACCTAGAGGTTGGGGATGTGGGTTGGGTTTCTGCTCCACAGAGTATCCCAGGGACTTGGACTGACAAATACTTTGCCACCTTAGAGTAAAAGATCATGTGGGAAATCACAATGAGTCAAGCTTGAAAGTGACCCACACAGTTTCCACCTACTTTCCAATGGCCAGGGCTCAGTCACACATAACCATACCTGCCTTCAAGAGAAGCTGGAAAATGTAGTCCAGCTCTGTGTCTAGGAGGAAAGAAAACAAGTATGGTGAACAATCCACTAGTCTCTGCCACAAAATAAACATAGTTGCTGTAGTCATTAGAACCTCAAAAGAGGCTGAATGAAAGCTTTTTGAGGAATAAATCTTAAAGTATAATTTTGAGGAATAAATCTTCAAGTATAAGCTCACTACCAAATGCACATTGTAAGTGCTTGTTAAATGCTACAAATTGCCATCAATTACTATGGGAAATGGTAATTCATTTTAAGTAGTAACATAACTTGTTTAAGGGCTGAAGGAGTTTGTCTCTGAAGAGAATGTGTGCTTCAAATCGATTCTCCTTTATGTTACTACTTTTGCATATCTGACTGCCCACACACCTCTACTGCCCATTTGAAAACAATTTGGAAAACGTACAGTTCTATGCCCCAGCCTTGCTGAATTTCTGGAACAAATTTCACACATAATTACATAGCCGAAAGCTGGTGCTCTTTCAAACTGCTTGTCTACAACTTCATAGCAAAAGGAGCTTTCCAACATAAATTTGAAACTGCTTGCTACTGCAACGATAATTTCACAAAACTTATTTGTATTTTGCAAATGCCTTGCAATTACTGCAATCATAGCTATTCCTTCACCATCTTTGACAAAATTTCCATTCTCATTTTATAAGTGAGGCTGCAAACGGAGCTCAAAGGCTCTCACTATTTTGCAGTCCTGAATGAGGATCCCTCTATCTATACCTGAAGACATAGATATGAAAATAGATGATATAGATATAGATGTAGAATATACATAGACATACTCATACACACAGAAATATAGATGTAGATGATACAGACAGAGACAGAGACAAAGACAGATATATGTAGACAGAGATCTGCCTGCATCTGTAGTTTCATCATCTTTCTTTTTAATCCATTTGTGAACCTGTATTAATCTACATCCTAAGTGGTAAAAAAAAAAAAAAGTTGATAGCATCTGTTTTCATGAATTTCTATCCTAATAAATGAAAACCATATTGGTAGAGTTTCTTCCCAAAATATTGTCTACATAAACACATTTAAATGATGGCAAAGGAAAATCAAACAATCCAAACTGGGTTTTTTTTAATTAACTTTTTAGGAGCACCTGACGGGCTCAGTTGGAGGAGGATCTGGCCGTGAGTTCGAGCCCTGCATTGGGTGTAGAGATTACTTAAATAAACAAAAATTTTTAATTTTAAATTTTTTAATGTTTATTCATTTTTGACAGACAGAGAGAGACACAGTATGAGTGGGGGAGAGGCAGAAAGAGAGGGAGGCACAGAATCCAAAGCAGGCTCCAGGCTCTGAGCTATCAGCACAGAGCCTGAAGTGGGGCTGGAACCCACAAACTGTGAGATCATGACCTGAGCTGAAGTTGGACGCTCAACCGACTGAGCCACCCAGGTGCGCCTAAAAATTTTTAATTTAAATTTAATTAATTTTTTAGCTAAGTTCATTTTACCTGTGTATTAGCTTATTTGTTCCTTCATTGTTTTCATTTCTCTGTTCATTCCATCAGTCAATCATTCCCAAATATGACTGATTTCATCTTCTTAGTTAACTTAAAAAATAGCTACATATGTTGGAGTTCCTCACAGAAGGCACATTTTGAGAAATATGACTAGGGTTCAAGCTCCATGGACACAAAACTACAAGTAGAGAACTCTTGGGACTCTAAGTTGTATTCATGAGTTATATTTGTATGCTGCAGAGATATCCAGTTATTTTTATTATTATTCATTATTTCATTATTTTTAGTTTTATTGAGGTATAATTGACAAATAAAGTTGTAATATATTTAAAGTGATTTGATATACATATACATTGTCAAATGATTACCACGATCAAGTTAATTAACACAGCTATTACCTCACAGGTTACTTTTTCCTCTTTTCTTTTCTTGAGAAAACACTTAAGATCTGCTCTCAGTAGATTTCAAGTATATAATACAGAATTAGTAACGATAGTCACCATGCTGTACGTTAGATACTCAGCATTTATTCCTCTTATAATTGAAAGTGTGCACCCATTGACTCAATTCCCCCATGCCCCAGCCCATGGCAACCACCATTCTATTGTTTCTATGAGTTCAACTTTTTTGTTTTTTTCAGATTTCACATCTAAGCAATACCATATAGTATTTGTCTTTCGGTGTCTGATTTGTTTCACTTAGCATAATGTTCTCTAGTTTCATCCATATTGTTGCAAATTGCAGGACTTTCTTCTTTTTCATGGCTGAATAATATACCATTGTGTGTATGTGTGTGGAGGTTTGTGCATATTCCACTCTATATATATTCATATATATACCACAGTTTCTATATCCATTCATCCATCAATGGACACCTAGTTGTTTCCATAGTTTGACAACGAACATGGGGGTGCAGATATCTCTTTGAAATAGCGATTTCCTTTCCTCTGGATATATACCCAGAAGTGAGATCGTTGGATCCTGTGGCAGTTTTATTCTTAATTTTTTGAGGAGTCTCCATACTGCTTCCCATAGTGGCTACATCAGTTTCCATTCCCACCAACAGAGCATGCGGGTTCTCTTTTCTCCACAGCCACGCCATTTATCTCTTGTCTTCTTGATAAATATACATCTTCATGTATTCATTTATGCATCCATTCCTTACTTACCTATTGAACAGATACGATGTGCTGGGCACTATCTTAGGTGCTGAGAGGATTCTATGATGGACAAGACAGACAAAATCTCTTCTCTCATGGAACTTCCATTCCAGTGGAGAAGACACTCGATAAGCAGATATATAGATGGGTGGATGGATGGATGGATGGATGGATGGATGGATAGACAGAGATAGATGGATATATATGTATATATAATATATATTTATTATATTTCATATATTTACATATGTTTTGTCATAACAGGTATATATATAACAATTATAAATGTTATAGCATTGGCAAAGCGAATTTTGTGACTTCCTGTTTCAAGAACAACCTATGTAAACACTCACATTCTACTTCTGCCCTTGTAACATTTTGTACATGGGGAAAATTCCCAGTTGATGAACAAAAGGGGTGCAGAATTGTAAAAAAAAAAAAAAAAAAGAAGAAGAAGAATTAAGGTTCATTAATAACTGAAATACAAATACAAGTGTTGCATTTTGCCATTGTAAAATATGTATATTATTTTAGAATTGCATCCCTTCTCCTTCCCCTTCCAGAACAAGACTCCAGGGTCCCAAGTTGTTGCTGTTATTTCTTTTCTTCTCGTCATGTGAACACACATTTATAGAATTCTAAAGGCCCTGAAAGATCATCTTCTCTCACATTATTTTATAAATGAGGAGAGTTAGGTTGAGAAAGATGAAGCAGTTTGCCCAAGATTACAGAAGTAGCTGGCGGCAGAGTTGGACTAGATTCCAGTTCTAGTTTGACATCCGCAGGAGAGCACAACAGTGAATAACAATCGACTTTATAATACTAATGAGAAAACACTGGCAGACTCAGCTACATAAAGGGCGACTTTGAGGTTGTAAACAAGAAAATTGAAAAGTCTATTTGCAAGTCCTTTTATTTTCTTTCTTACTTTCCATGCTTCTTTTAAGTTGAAGAAAGAGTTAGATTTTCTTCACAAAGAAAATGACTTTCTGACATACTCAAGAAACTGAAACTGAGCTGAAAATTAGAAAAGCAAGTCACCTGAGAAAAAGAAGCTAAAATCAGTACACTCCCCCTAAACACAGGCCATCAGGTGTTTTTCTAAACACTGCCCTCATAATGCTTAAAACACTCAACAATTTACAAGTTTAGAGGAAGTAAACAGACTTCTAAGCAACACGTGAGAAAACTTTACTGAAGATCAAAAAAGACAAATCAGAAGATCAGAAGATCAGGATATCATTTTTTCAACAACATACCAAGAGTGTTTCTAAGAGCAATCCTCGATGCTTACAAAGGCTGGTAAAATGGGAACACTCATGCGTCACTGGTTAGCAGACATAGATATCTTTACAAATCATTCTGGAAGTCACTTTTTCAGAAAAACGTAGCAGGAGCCCTGAAATGTTCATGCCCTTTTACTCAGAAATACACTTCCAGGAATTGGTCCGAAGGAGATAAGCAGAGATCCAACTAAAGATTTATGTGAAAGGATACTCATTCACGGTGTTATTCATGATGGTAATATATATATACAACAGACTAAACATTCAACAAAAAAAGCATGTAAATAAAGTATGTTGTATCTGTCACAGAGATTTTTCAGTGATTGTTAATGATATGGGACAAAATGTTCACAATATAAAGTTAGACCACAGATTCTCAACTGGGAATTATTCTGCCTACCAACAGACATTCAGCAATGTCTGGAAGACACTTTTGGTTGTCACAGCTTGGACAAGGAGGAGGTGCTACTGGCATCCAGTGGGTACGGGCCAGGAATGTTGTTAGACATTGTATAATACGCAGGCAACCCTCTCCCCCAGCAACAAAGAATTATCCTGCCCAATGTCAGTGTGCCACAGTTGAGAAACTGCGTCAGATGAATAAAACAGGGCACAATACTATGAATGCTGATTGATCTCAAGTTTTAGAAGCATAAACAGGGTATCACTTGATGCTAAAATTATGGGTGATGTTTGTTTTCTTCTTTATATTACTAAATATTCTACTGTGAACATGTATATTTATAAAGTAAATTAAAAATTTTCAAAGAATTCTTCAAAAGCCCTCCACAGCCTCTTGCATCAAATCCAACTAATCACCTCCAGCCTCAGGATCACACATAATTTGGCCCTGCCTGACCTACGGAAACCTTATTCTTCCCTACTTCTCACCAAGAACTCTCCACTTTAATCAGACAAATGTCTCCTGTACCCCTGAACACACCTTGCTCATTTGCTCATCTCCTTGATTATCTATGACACAGGATAATTGCCTCCCTCACAGGATTGCGGAGAGGATCAAATGAGATAAAATGTGCAGAAGCATTTTGTAACTGTCTAGTCCACAAATTGAAGTTTTCACTCTCTGTTGCCATGTCCACCCTCTCTCCAGCTGAATTAAACTTACCTGTAGTTCAACTATTAACCCGCAAATCTCTTTTTCTATGAAGTCTGTCCTGTCTTCTCCTAGACTGTTTTGGGAAACAGTGAACCCTACAGCTTTGTTGCCCTAATAAGAGAAAGGTTGAAGTTGAAGCATAGGTTCCCAAAGTATGTTTCTTGGGACACTAATTCCATGAGATATTATATCAGTCAAGGTCATGTCAGGAAACAAATGATACATTCAAATTGGGCAACTGGGGGAAATTTTTACAATGGGCTATTCACAAACATAAAGACAGAGTACAGGGAAACCACAGAAGATAGTGCAGGACTCCAGGTCTAGTAACAGCAAGGAGCTGTGACCATCCTTAGGCCCCAAGGAGAAAGAGGATAGAGGGTGGGGTGGTTTACTGAACCCAGAACTAAGAAGAAAAGAATCAGAGGTGCCTGGGTGGCTTAGTCACTTAAGCATCGGACTCGATTTCAGCTCAGGTCGTGATCTCGTGGTTCGTGGGTTTGAGCCCTGCATGGGCTCTGTGCTGACAGCGTGGAGCCTCTTTGGGATTCTCTCTCTCTGCCCCTCCCCTGCTCAAGCTCTTTCTCTCTCTCTCTCTCCAAATAAATGAATAAACATTTTTAAAAATGTTTTAAAGAAGAAGAAGAAAAGAATCAGAGAGAGAAGGTTCCAGAGCAGGGATTTCTGTCCACAGACACAGCCAACTATAAGCGACCCAGCAGAGAGTGACCCAGGGAATCAATATGCTAGCCCCAGTCTCCTTCTTCCCTCTAATCACCTGTGAATAGGTCTCACTGGCCAAACCAACTCAGAAGTTAAAGGGTGTATTAGTCAGGGCTTTCCAGAAAAACAGAACCTATTTCGGGGGAGAGGAGAGAAATTAATTTTAAGAAATTAGCTCATGCAATCAGGGTGGTTAAATATTGTAATCTTGAGCTAGAACTTCTTTGGGAAACCTCAGGTTTTGCCTTTAAGGCCTTCAACTGACTGGATGAAAGCAATCATTAAGGAGAGTAATCTGCTTTACTTAAAGTGTACTGATTGTAGGTGTTAGCCACAGCTACAAAATATCTTCACAGCAACACCTAGATTTGTGTTTAATTAAATAAGTGGGTAATATGGCACAGCCAAGGTGATGCATAAAACTGACCATGACAGAGGTCAAGAAGGACCTGTTGATGTGGTTCATACAGGTTGGACTCCCTCATGGACACACAGCAGAGCAGAGGAGGGTTTGGGGAGGGTGGAGCAAAGAATAGACAGAAGCTATAGTTTCAATAGCTATGTTATAAGCAAAATTATCCTGCAGTAAAATAAATTTGAGCAACATCGAGTTAAACAAAGTCAAACCAATGATTTTCCTGGTAAAATGAAGAGGGGAGGAATTCTGAACGGGAGAGGTGGGATGTTCAAAGGCTCATGGGTTAGTAGGTGGGTATAAATGTGCACTCCAAGTGGGAAGTGCAAATGGGCTCATGTAGCTGAAGTGGGATGTCCAAGTGGAATGGGGCAGGCAAGGGAGCCATTAAGTGGAGGCGCTTACAGGCTGAGGACGTTAGAGTATATAATTAGGAGGTTTAATTTTATTCAAGAGGTAATTTAGAATTATTCTGGGTTTCTTAGAATGGGAGTGGTCTAAACCAAATAAAAGCAGAAAAAGTATCCATGCTGCTATATGTAGGATGCATTAGAATAAAGACCAGAAACTCAGAAGCCAGAAGGAGGCAGATAAGGCACTGTGGATCTAAGATGGCCACGGATTATGATGGGATCATTGTGGGAGTGAAAAGGAAGCAGGAGAGTCAGGAGAGTTTCCAGGGGAAAAAAATGCTTAGTGGCAGGATGGAAGTAGAAAGTAAAAGAGGGATATAATTCTAAAGTTGGAAAATAATTACAATGCTATTTCACCAAAATTAAAGATTGAGAGAAAATGCCAGGCCTACTGTGGGAGTAGAAGGGAGGCCACGAATTCTGTTTCAAGGCATCTTTGAGCTCTCTGAGTAGACACTGAACAAAGCTCGCTCTCCCAAGCTGACAAAATTCACAGACAAGAAGTTATCATTGAAATTAAATGGTGGCAGCCATGTCCAAGACTACTGCAGGGACTCAATCCCTTTATGAATCTTGCGATAGACGAATGTGTGGGGATGGCAATTAGTGGACAACAGGACAATACTGGAATAGTGGTATTATGACGAAATAGAATCATCATGTTATAAACCTTGACAGAAGTATAAACAACTTCTGCGCTCCCCAGAGAAATCAAATGCTTCTCCACAGCACCTGTTTTACTAAATGTAAAAATTGGGTTGTGTACATTTTCATATTGAACTTTTTTGTTAAATAAGCTTTTGTAATAGTCAAAAAACAAACAAAAAAAAAAAGATCTAGGATACTCACACAGTCCATCCAACTCTAATCAGTAACCAGTTCTTTCATCCACAAAAAAATTAGAAGCTGCTTTATACGAGAGGTTGAAATGACCCATTGTGCCACCGGAGAGCCACTTCTTACAATAATATAATAATTGGGAATGAAATTACAGAAGCTTCTTGAGAAAAAAGCTCAGAAAAGAATAAACTCATAATGAGAAATAATCAGTGTAATTGAAGAAAACTGTGGAAGGATGTGTTAATAGATGCAATAAGACAGTGTCTGTCATTACTACAACTGATGAGGGGCTCCACACTACAGCAGGCAAAGAATCAGGAACCATAGAAGAAATGCAACGTGAGGGCGCCTGGGTGGCTCAGTTGGTTAAGCAACCGACTTCGGCTCAGGTCATGATCTCTCAGTTCGTGAGTTTGAGCCCCATGTCGGGCTCTGTGCTGACAGCTCAGAGCCTGGAGCCTACTTCAGATTCTATGTTTTCCCTTCTCTCTACCCCTCCCCTGCTCATTCTCTGTGTCTCTCTGTCTCTCAATAATAAATAAATGTTAAAAAAAAAATTAAAAAAAAAAAAAAAAAGAAATGCAACGTGTATTTTTTCCACAAAGTATTAATCTCCCATCCTGGCAAGTGTGCTTGTCATGGAAATACATAAAGCTGTGCCCTACTCTCCATCACAGCCCCCAGTGAGGACACAGGTAAAGCCTCACTCTCTCCAACCAACCACCCTGCCATGAAGAACAGGGAACACTCTGTGAAGAAGGTTCTGACCCATATCATGGCCCCAAGGAATGGACACTGGTCTTGGAGTTGGATGATTCAGACCCTGGCTCTGCAACTTGACTCTAGCACACCATCTCACCTTTCTTAACCTGTTTGCTCACCTTTAGAATAGCAATAACTTACCTTAGAGTGATAACATGATTAAGTAAAATAATGTAAATAAAAACACTTTATGGAATGAAAAATATAATCCAACCGATGGTATTATTATTATTCCCTGGGGTCCTTTTTCTATGAGCAGTCACTATGACCTCCATTGGCCTCACCTTGGGTAGAAAGGAGCATTTGGAGCTCCAGACTTGGGTGCGCTGAGAGCCATGGCATGGTCCCATCCACAAACGGATTCACTAGGGTTCTCGGTAAGTAGAAGAAAACCACCTATGTCCCAGAACTAGGTCTTCTCCCTTATTCCCATCTGGTTGCTATGGAAACCCCTGGTCATACTTTCAAAGATTCATTTGACCTGCCATTTTGAGTGCAACAGAGACAGAAAAATTGGTTTTAATACAGTTAAAATTAAATACTTCCATTAATTGCGTTTACAGAATTTTTCTGCCATTTAATAAAGAAGAAAGCAAATTGTAGTAATTTTCCCAAAATGTCAGTGAGTGAAAACATATGGGTAATTTCTCCTCTCACAGAATGGCTTGATCTTGCTTCATAAAATATCATCTCTCCTCCGTAAGAAGTACTCTCTTCCCAGAAGGATGTGGCAGAAAATTAGAAAATGCCAGCTGCGACAACAGTTCCCTTTACAGAAGGCCTGAGCCTAAGAAGGAATCATTACTTGTGTCCTCCTGCCACATCAATCATTAAAGATCAGGAAGGATCTAAGACCCAAAAGTTACCGATGATATCAAAGTAGTCTGGTCAGCAAACCTTGTTAGCAATTCCAAGGGTTCTATGAAACTGAGAATGTATGCTTCAAAGACAGCGAATGTGTTAACAACATAATGATAGCTCACATTTACTGAGCACTTACAACGTTGACTATGCACCATGCTTAGCTCCTTCCTTGCTCATTGAATCCTCACAAAAATCTCATAAAGTTAAGGCCATTACTGCTTCCATTCTACAAACGAGGAACCAGGGGTTTAGGGAGCTAAGTACATAGCCCAAGCCCATAAAGAGATTAAAGAGCAAAGCCACCATACTGGCACGTATAGGTATAATAAGAATCCCAAGGTCAAAGCCACCTGTCCATAAGTTCAGACTATCATCAATATCTCAAAGTTGTTGCATTTAACTCTTCCTGCAGACGCAGACCCTCCAAAAACTCCTCCCACCCCAAAATATTATTAAAGGTCTTACAGGATGCCTCTCCTGTGCTCATGGGTCAGCTTGTCAGCCACAGTCAGGACCTGGCATCTTCACAGTCCTTCTCTCCCTTCCAGTCCACTCCATCAATATCCTTTCTAATGCAGCCACTAGGGGAAGCCTCAGTGCTCACACAACTGACAGACATCTTGGAACATCCTTGACCATGTGTCCCCGTGGTCCTGGAGTGGCCAATTCTGAAAATGCCACAGCAGTCCTGCCATAGAGAAGTAGGCACTCTGGCTCTCATCCTTCACAGTGACGCCCATTGTCAGCTGGATCCCAAAGCAGTTCATCTAGTGTCTGGTTCCCCCTTTCCGCATGAGGGTTCAAAATCTGACCCACCTTTCCTAGTTTTTCCCAGTGCCTATCCCCTTGCCTCAGGCACAAAAGCAAACAACAGGACAGACTACCAAAGTCTATTTACGCTAGGGTGTTCCACAGAACACCTTTCAGAATTCAAACCCCTATAATTCAAGAATAACTTTTTCATAAGACTGACAAAGAACAGTATCATGTAGTTGTGTTTATCAGCGACCATGGCAATAGCATAAATACAGTTTCCAAATCACTCAGTCCACCGGCTTGAAACATATGTGTTATTGATTTTGCAGGGAGCGGTTCACACTATTTCGAATTTTGTTCCAGAAACGCGACTTTGTAAGTATGTTTGTATCATATTATTTCATATTTAAACAATCCAAATTCACATAAAGCTATATTAATACATGACATTTCGGCCCTTCCCACTCGCCCCTCCATTTCTAAAGGGGAAGAAATCTTAACTTGAGAATTAAGTGCCAAGTCTTTCCTGGGGTGTGTAGAATCTGGGCAATGAGATGATTCTCAAAGAAATGAAAACAGATTACCCACCCTGGAGGCCCCAGTGTAGCATGGAGGGTCAGATGCAAGGACTGCTACCTTTGAGGAAGGTGTCGCTGTGCATGAACAACACAGGGATGGGAAAGAAGAAGTAAATGAGGGACCAGCACAGTGGTGAGAGGAGAGTTTAGATGAGAGGGACAAACATGAGATTTTCAGCTATATACTTGAGTGGGGACACACAGTCAAGAGACAGAAGAGCCATGCATTTTGGTTTCAGAGAAGAGTTTTCAAAGACTAAAGAGAAAATAGGAAGTTATATTTTTATGAGCCACTTCCAGAAAGAGAGTTCTTAGGAATGCCACTCCAGAGCATACTAGAAATATTGAGAATAAAGATGTCTACAGAAGATGCTTCTTTTTTTTTTAGTTTATTTATTTATTTTGAGAGACACAGAGTACACAAGCAGGGGAGGGGAAGAGAGAGGAAGAGAGAAAGAATCCCAAACAGGCTCCACACTGTCACCGCAGAGCCTGATGCGGGGTTCAAACCCACAAACTGTGAGATCATGACCTGAGCTGAAGTCGGACGCTTAACTGACTGAGCCACTCAGGCACCCCTAAGAAGATGCTTCTTAAGCTTCTTTGTTGTTTATTTATTTTTGAGAGAGAAAGGGAGAGAGCAAGCAAGGGAGGAGCTGAGAGAGGGGAACAGAGGATCCAAAGCAGGCCCTGCACTGACAGCAGGAGGCCCGACAGCAAGCCCGATGAGGGGCTCGAACTCACAGACCATGAGATCATGACCTGTGCCTAAGTCGGACACTCAACCTACTGAGCCACCCAGGCTCCTCAGATGCTTCTTAAGCTTTGTTGGCATTAAGAATGTACTCTCCTCTTGGCATTTCTTTTTTTTCAAGAGACTGAGTAGATGAATTACTGTCTATTATGCTTTTTTGCCACAATCCTGTTTTTTGAAAGCAACACTGCTCAGAGACTGAGCCATATGGGGTCCCAATTGTATTCAGGTTATACAAAGTTATAAAGAACTCACTCTCTTTTTAGGAAAAAAAAAAAAAAAAGGCCTTCAAGGACATCACACATATAAACCAGATACCACGTAAGGTCACCAACATCTGAATCTTAGTTTGATCTGAACTGGGACATATGCCACAAAAGTTGAGTACTATCTAAAATCAGACCTATCTTCCTTCATACCAGTAGGTATGTTTAAGATACTCAGACCCATTCAAACATTCTGGATTTTCCCCAGCAAATGCTGGCAAGAGATTTGTGTTTCATGGGTAGTTTTAGATATGTTTATCTTCATATCCTTATTTTCTTCTTATTCTCCTCTTCAGGCCACAGGGTCAAATTTTATAGATCTTAATCCACTCTATTGATGAATCCATCCCATCCTTCCCATTTAAAATAGGATAAAAATCAGGGGTACGTGGATGTCTCAGTCGGTTGAGCGTCCAACTCTTGGTTTTGGTTCAGGTCATGATCTCATGGTTCATGGAATCGAGCCCCACATCAGGCTCTGCACTCACAGCCCAGAGCCTGCTTGGGATTCTCTCTCTCTCTCTTTGTGCCCCTTCCCTGCTCACACACACTCTCTCAAAATAAATAAATGAACTTTAAAAAATAATAAAATAGGATTAAAAATCACCTCATATGACTACTCATATCAGTTAGCTTTTGCTATGTAACCAACCACCCAAAAACCCAGTGGTTTAAAACAACTGCCATTTGTTTAGCTCATGATTTGGGGAGCTGGTTGGTTGTTCTGATTGGGGCTATAGTTTAGTCAATCCCTGCTGGACTTCTGCATGTGTCTGGAGTCGGATGGCAGATGATCTAAGGTAGTCTCACTCATATGTTTGGCAGTTGGCAAGCTGGAATGACAGGGCCACATGTCTTTCATCATCCAGCAAGACTGCCCAGGTTCCTCCACATGGCAGGTCACAGACAAACAAAAGCAGAAGCCACATGGCCTCTTGCTGCTTAGGTTCAGAACTCACTTGATGTCACTTCTACCACTGTGCATTGGTCAAAGCAAATCCCAAGGTCACTCTCGATTTCAAAAATAGGGAAAATAGAGTTCATCTCTTGATGGGAGGAGCT
This sequence comes from Leopardus geoffroyi, assembly GCF_018350155.1. NCBI lineage: Eukaryota > Metazoa > Chordata > Mammalia > Carnivora > Felidae > Leopardus > Leopardus geoffroyi. The sequence goes on from NC_059343.1 coordinate 12,972,626, forward strand.
GAAAAGTATTGAGGCCATTTTTTGCAATCTGTTCTACGGTTGATACATATGAATTCACCTCCCCCTACCCCAGAGAAAGACACTCATAGCTGAAAATTCATGCACTCTTCCTCCCGTGTACTGTAGAGGAACTTAGGCAAGAACCATTTCCTGGCTGCCCCTGAACTGGGAGCACTATTTTAGCACAACTCATATCCAGACTACTCATAGGTAACCACTTACACGGTATATGTGTTTGGTAGGAAAAGCCCTGCCTATCTGCCAAGTTCCATTACAGCCACTAGCATTGCTGCATCGCCTCCGGGGAGAATGTCCCCTTTTATGTATTTTCATTAGCTAGTTAATCAAGAGGAAAGACTGGCCCTTAGAACAGGACTCTGCCATAACAGAGCAGGATGCATACATATAGATGAGACACTTTTTCCTCAAGTTTTCCCTATGTCTGAGTGATTAAGTGATACAGATCAAGATCATTCCTACCCTCACCAATTCTTCTATAATTAAATTCCTATAAAGTGGCACGCCACAAAAAGTTACCGGAAGGAAGGATGGATGAATAAATGAACACCAAGAGCAAGAAGAAATGTTGCGGAGCAAATACAGCAGTGGTCAGAGATGGAAGGTTGTCAGCAAGCTCTCGTGGAAGAAGAGGAGTGCGGAGAATGAAGACATCCCACACCTGCTGCTCCAGAGCCGACTCGCTCAACAGCAACTCTGCGACTTCCATCCCCACAGTGTCTCCAACAAGATCCGGCCTGATGTGCTTGGCTGATTTCAGGTTTTCACTATGACTGAGCTAGGTAACGTTTTGAAACAGAAGCTTCTTTTAAATAACATTTTGCATAGCCTTTTGACTATTCAGGGAGTTCTCTCCAAAATTTGTTTCTTGTTGCCACATTTATGTCATCCATAAGCTCGACAACATTTCTATTCTGTAATAGAATAATAACATCGTGTCGCTTACAGACATCTGTAGCTCGTGGTTTTTTAGAAACACAGATCTGTAGTATCAAATTTTTAAAAGATAAAACTTGTAGCCATCATTTTGTTTCTTTGCCCATGCATTATAAAATTACCATTATACAAAATTATACATTGTACACTGTAAATATACCATTATACAACATAAACTGTGGCATCAAAAGACAACTTAAATAAGTGAGATATTATTCTGCATTTTGTGTGTTTAACTATGTAGTCCCAAATATGATTTTGGACTGAAAAGTCACTTGAATTATGCTGAAATTGTATATGTCAGGAATAGTTACTTCAAAATTACATCAAAGTAAAGAACTTAATAAAATCAACTTTTTTAAAAAGCAAAACCTGCCTATATGTGGCATCTTCCTCCTGTAGTATCTGGCATTTGATAGTGTATTTTATTATTTTATTTCAATTCAGTATTCAAGGAAAGCTTTTGAAACCATTTTGATTACCCTGACAGCTGAAATGAAATTTTTATGAGAACAGCATATTTGGAGCCAAAGATCTGGTTGACACAATGAATGCAATGATGAAAATAATTTTACAACAGCCCAGCCTAGCATATTGGCTTCATTTAAAATTTATATCAGACAGGTTTTTTTTAAAGTACTTTTCCTCTAAAAGAAAACAGTAGCTTTCAACTCCTTTTGCTGACCAAAAAAAAGTCCTAAAGCTTTGGAGATTTGAATAGTTACAGAGTCCTAGAAACCTATTGCCCAGAATCCTATCTGAGAATTATTCCCAGAGGTTTGGGAAAGGAAAGATATCCTGGGAGCCACACAATTAAAAAATTAGTCCATTTTCATAATAACAGTAGATTCCTATGGAGATTTAATAAATTGTGCTTGAACATGTGAAAGTACTCCCAATAAAGGTCTGCCCTCTCAATATCGTGGTTCTAGTGGGCATCCACATAGCAGTGACTGCAGATTCAGACTGAAAATCAGATTTAAGACACATTACAGGCTTTACTCTCCATGTGCATAGCTTTGTAGAAGGATAGAGGACAAGAAACAGCACCTTCATTTTATCAGGACACCTGTGGTAAGTCCCCCAAAGATGTCCACATCCTAATTTCCAGAAGCTATGAATATGCTGTGTTAAAGGGAGAAAGGGAACTAAAGTTGCAGATGAAATTTAAGTTGATGATCAGCTGACCTTAAAATAGGGAGATTATTCTGGATTGTCCAGATGGGTCTAAAGTCAACACAGGAGTCCTTAAAAGTGAAAGAGGGAAGCAGAAGAGAAAACCAGAGTGATACCATGTGAGAAGGACTCTATCCCCACTGCTGACTTTAAAGATGGAGGAAAGGACACCAGGCCAAAGAATGCAGGTGGCCTCTAGAATCCAGAAAGGCCAGGAAATGGATGCTCCAGGAAATGGAGCCTTCAGAAAGGAACACAGACCTGCTGACACTTTGATCTAGCTCATTAGGATCCATGTCATACTTCTATCTTGTGAAACTATAAAGTAATAAATTATGTTAAGTCACTAAGTTTGATACAGTAGCCGTAGGAAACAAATACAATGGTTAACAGCTACCCACGTACACAGCTTCTTTTGTCCCTACACCCATGCAAGAAATGCAAGGCTGCCACAGAACTATATCCAAGGTCATCTTGACACAGAAAAGCCACAGCTTTAGCTTCCCAACAATCTTTCATATGGGTCTAGTGACACACACCCAAAACCTGCATGCTACCCCCAGCAGCCCCAGTCCAGAAGTCCATATCAAGGTTTCACAACAAACAAAACAGGCAAAACATTCCATGTTTATTGATTACTGCAGTTTCCAAAGAAACAGGACTCTGAGGTCATTCTTAAATTTTTTTTTTTAAACGTTTATTTATTTTTGAGACAGAGAAAGATAGAGCATGAACGGGGTAGAGTCAGAGAGAGAGGGAGACACAGAATCTGAAATAGGCTCCAGGCTCTGAGCTGTCAGCCCAGAGCCTGACGCGGGGCTCGAACTCACGGACCGTGAGATCATGACCTGAGCCGAAGTCGGTCGCTTAACTGACTGAGCCACCCAGGCGCCCCTCTGAGGTCATTCTTATAGGCAGGCCTGGATCAGCCCTGTGCTGAGGCCTAACCTTTTACTCAAGGTTGCAACCCCAATGTCATTCTATATGTTCACATTCTATATCTGAGTAATCTGTCACTGGTCAAATCTTGAGTACAAATAGGGCCTCCTCCCCATAGACACCTAAGGCCAAGTACTTGCTTTCCCTGGACCCAGGCAACTAGGAAGGACATGGCACATGACCTAAGTTCAGCCAAACAAGATGGCAAGAAGGAAGTCTGGGATCCATTCCAATCTTGTCAGTGACAGCAGCGTTCAATGCCCAGTGAGAGGAGCAATGGAACCCAAAGAGCCTGGTCTGTGACATTTTCTGTGGCTCCACCTGTCTGGATCTCCTTGGTTCTGGTCCATTTTCTAAGTCTGGTTCAACAGCTTTCCCATCAATTCCATGAAATACTTGATATCCTTCCAATCAATTCCTTTTCTACTCAGGATAAACAAAATCAATTTATGTCATGAACCATTGGGTCGGCAACTGTTACAATGAGGGGACATTAGACAGCAGATCTGGAATTGAGGGGAATCTGGGCTTGATTATATAACCGAGTTGGGGTAAAGGCAGTCTGCCTTCAGGAACAGAAATCGGGTAATCTGTTGCCCAGAGTGGAAAAGCAACTAATCAAATTACAACCTTTCCAGTATCTGTTTGAAAGCAAGCCCTGGGGGACCACATTGGTAATGCCATATATATCAGTGTGAGAAATCAGGACTGAAGAGTGACATGGCTAATATTAGAAAAGCTAAAGAAAGAAAATGCCACAATGAAGTCCCTAATTCTTGACTGAAAGCAAAAACTGAAACTAGGGACTTGTTATGTCTGTGCTGGAAAAGAATGTCTTATTTTTTGTAGCAGCAGTATAAAACCACCCAAAATCAAACCTCCACTTTAATGGGGAGTTAATCTGTAATGTCAATTGAATCACAGCCTCATCAAATCCCTTATATGAAAGTTAGGGCATCAACAAAGGAAGTATACCTTGAGAATTGCAATTGTGGAAGGATTTCAAGAATTCAAACACCCAAATCCCAAACTCCACTGGACCTCAATCTTCAGTTCAAGCTACCCTTCCTCCCATATCTGATAAGCCCATTCATGTCTTACCTGAAGACTCTGTAATTCTCTGTCCTTGCTAGAGTTGCCCTACATAGAGAGCCTATGTCAGTTCGCAGGCCCTGAAACCCCTTAATGAAGGGAAGCCAGGGAGGCTTTAAAAAGAGTCCTGAAATTATTTCACGAAAATATATTGGCAGTCTTCCTTCTATCTTTTCCCAAGGGACCTGTATTTACCAAAGTATTGCCCAACTGCCTTGGGCAAAGGAAAATACCTCTTCACAGATTACTGAACATTGGATCTGAGTTAACACCACTGCACTCACTAATCAGAGACTTAGAAGATTCAGGTGATAAATGGAGTTTGAGTCTACGTTGAAGTCTGCCTTAAAGTGGACATAATGACACTCTGGACTCAGCCCATGATGGTTTACCTGTGTTTTAAGGATTTATCTATCACTGATAGAATCCCCATATTGTCTCTGATTCACAGGTAAAAATAAGGCAAATGGGACCCCCCAGAGTCACCCCATTCACTTAAAAGGAAAAATAAAGAGCAATATCATGTCCGAGAGAATTACAGCACTTAGTGTGACCATGAAATTCCTAAGAAATGCAGGGATGGTGGTTTCAGTACATCCACACTTAACTTTCCTGTCTGTCCAGTGCAGAGGATGAGGGCTTAGAGGACGATGTGGGGTTGACATCAGCTTCCCTGGGGGGGGGGGGGGGGGGGGGGGGCGGATTCTAATTGCAGCTGCTTTCTCAGTGTGCCCTTCTCACTGGGGAAAGTTAACCCAGTCCCTGGGATCTGATATTTACTCATTTCTTAAACAAATGTGCATTGAGCACCCAGTGCTCCAGGTAATTTCGTAGGTGCTAGGGATATTACAGTGAACAAAACAAAGAAAAATGCCTATGCTTATGGAGTAATAGACCTAACAAATATTTTTGTGTCTTTTCAGATAAACACCAGAGCATTTTGCTTTTACCTAGCAGGGACAGAGGAACACCTTACAGGCTTGTCACAGGGCTTTTCTAGTTCTGTCCCACATTTCAGTGTGCAGGAAATATGACTTTCTCACCATCTCACAGAACAATGCTAAATACTATATCATACTGAGCAGGAACCTGGGTCCAAATCCTCTCTCTACTGCTTTCTAGCTGTTGAATTTGGGCAGGTTACTTAACTTCTCTGGGCCTCCATTTTCCTCTCTGTAAAATGTAAAATCTCATAGTATTTTTGTGAGAATTAAAGGAGTTATTATTTGTAAAGGGCTTTAGTACCTAAAGGAATACATTTTCTGGAACAATCGTTCTCATTTAGAGAGAAGCCTGGACTCTCACATTACGACGTCAGCTTCTGCTTTCCCCTGAGGTGGGGGGAAAAAAAGAGGTGGGAGGGTACTGTCTCGACCAGACTGATGGATCCTTACTATGAGGGGTCAGCTGGGCTGCTACAGATCAGTGCAGACAGGGATCCGTACAAGTGAGCCCAGGTGAAGTCTCACGGTGCCTCCTACCATTTTCAAGTCCAGTGATAAAAATTAGAGAAATGTTAGTACAGGCAAATCCAAGCAAGACCACCAAGGGTTCCATTACATCAGGAACGAAGATTTGAGTGACTCTACTAGGCAAAAACACTGAGCATCTGAGATACAAGTTGCTGGCAGAGGAGACCTGAAATATGTATGGGAAGTCAGAAATTATAAATACTAGATGCTGACTTGTGGACAGAAGTATAGGTAGGGACAGCAAAATTCACATGGTTCCTTTATTGCTGTGACATAAAAATATGGAGGGGTGCCTGGGTGGCTCAGTCGGTTAAGCGTCCGACTTTAGCTCAGGTCATGATCTCATAGTTCGTGAGTTCAAGCCCCACACCGGGCTCTGTGCTGACAGCTCAGAGCCTGGAGCCTGCTTCAGATTCTGTGTCTCCCTCTCTCTCTCTGCCCCTTCCCACTCGTGCTCTCTCTCTCTCTCTCTCTCTCTCAAAAATAAATAAACATTAAAAAAGTTTTTAATATGGAAATAAAGGTGCACATAAATATTATACGGCCAAAGGATAAATTATAATCTTTTTTTTTTTTTAGGAGGGGCTTCCCAGGATCTGCATGCTGTCCCTAAACTTAGAGAATCTGCCACTGTGTGAATCTTGTGGGAAGCAGTTCCTCTCTCCTGCTACCAAATAGAAAAGATGAGATCCTGGCTTTCCCTGAGCCCTGGCTCCTGGGCTAAGGGCACACTAAGTTTGGCCAGTCAACACTCCCACACCAGTCTCTGAATCTTGGGTGAGTGACTCAAAGAAGCAGGGGCAGCTGGAATTCATCCAGTGGCACCAGGAGGGCATCCCAGCTCCAGGGAATTCACGCAGTGGCGCCAGGAGGGCACCCCGGGTCCAGGGCAGCAGTACACTCACAGCATTTACGTCCAGCAATGGCAACAGAAGGGCCCAAATCAAACTATTCCACTGCAGAGTCCTTGAAAGAAGATCCAGTGGCTCAGCTTAACATATTCCTCCTACAACAGTCTAAATCAGGTTCTCCAAGTTTCCCATGTTTTCTTTGAGTTGCCTGATAGCTTACCAATAAGTTTCTTTTCTATTCAATGTAATGAGAGTTGCTTGATGTGATTTGCAATCAAGAACTTGGGCAAGTTCTCACAGAAAAAAAGACTGAAAGGAAACATATCAAAACGTTAACACTTCAAATTAAAATTCTTTTTTTTAATGTTTATTCATTTTTGAGAGAAAGGGAGTGTGAGCAGGGGAGGGGCAGAGAGAGAGGGGGACAGAGGATCCAAAGCAGACTCCAGGCTCTGAGCTGACAGCAGCAAGCTTGATGCGGGGCTCAAACTCATGAACCATGAGATCATGACCTGAGCTTAAGTCAGACGCTCAACCAACTGAGCCAACCAGGTGCCCTTAGAATTAAAATTATTTGGGGGGAATGCAAGCTGGTGCAGCCACTCTGGAAAACAGTATGGAGGTTCCTCAAAAAACTAAAAATAGAACTACCCTACGACCCAGCAATTGCACTACTAGGCATTTATCCATGGGATACAGGTGTGCTGTTTCGAAGGGACACATGCACCCCCATGTTTATAGCAGCACTATCAGCAATAGCCAAAGTATGGAAAGAGCCCAAATGTCCATCGATGGATGAATGGATAAAGAAGATGTGGTGTGTATGTATATATATGTATATGTGTATATATATATATATATATATATATATATATATATATATAATGGAGTATTACTCGGCGATCAAAAAGAATGAAATCTTTCCATTTGCAACTATGTGGATGGAACTGGAGGGTATTATGCTAAGTGAAATTAGTCAGAGAAAGACAAAAATCCTAGGACTTCACTCATATGAGGACTTTAAGAGACAAAACAAATGAACATAAGGGAAGGGAAACAAAAATAATATAAAAACAGGGAGGGGGACAAAACAGAAGAGACTCATAAATATGGAGAACAAACTGAGGATTACTGGAGGGGGTGTGGGAGGGGGGATGGGCTAAATGGGGAAGGGACACTAAGGAATCTACTCCTGAAATCATTGTTGCACTATATGCTAACTAATTTGGATGTAAATTTTAAAAAATAAAAAATTAAATTAAAAAATAATAAAATTCATAACATTTTTTAAAAAGAATTAAAATTATTTTTATTTTATTTTTATTTTTCTGAATTTTCCAAAGCAAACATGTATTATTTTTACAATTAAACTCTGAGTAGACATAATAAAAATAATCCTAACTGATACTAATTGGTCTATCAGTGAGCCAATTTTAGAAAAGTAAAGTACTGAGGAATACAGAAGAAACATGTTTTGATGGTGGGTAGGAAAAGGCTGAAGTAGGGAATACCTGTTTAGCACAACAGACCTAGGTGGGCCAGTGAGAAAGCTCTTTTAGAGAGAAAAATACCTGAAAAGGGTGTCTGAGCTTAAGCTGCCATTAACAAAATACCATAGACTGAGTGGCTTACACAACAGACATTTGTTTTTTCTCACACTTCTAGAAGCTAGAAGGTCCAAGATCACGTTTCCAACAGGGTTCAGTTTCTGGTGGGAGCTCTCTTCCTGGCTGCAATGGGGTGTCATTCTATTGGATCCAACCCCCACCTTATGACCTCACTTAACCTTAATTATTTCCTTAAAAGCTCCATCTCCAAATACAGCCACAAAAGGGTTGGGGCTTCAGCATATGGACATGGGGAGGATACAAACATTCAGTCCATAACAAAGAGGGTGGGACATTAAAGAAAAATTTACTTTGATTCTGACACTCTCAGAACCTTGTACTAAGAAAAAATGTTCAGAGGGAGGGAGGGGAAAATGAATACAAATACTGTCCTTTCATAACATTTGGTATGACCTTGGGGATGCATGCCTGAAAGAGTGTGGCAGACAAGGCTGTTAGCAGAGAGGAGGTCAAGAAATGAAGAGACCATACTATTACAAGGATCATTAACATAAATGCAGTCTATCCTCATAATTTGCAGATTCTGTATTTGTGAATTCACCTACTTGCTAAAATTTATGTGTAATCTCAAAATTGATATTGATGGTGCAATAGTAGTCTTCCGTGGACATGTGCAGAGCAGGAAGAAACTCTAGCTGCCCAATGCACACTCTCATCGCTGAGGTCGAACAAGGTCGAACTGTGTTCTTGTTTCAGCTTTCATACTGTAAACAAGTGTCCTTTTCACGGTCTATTTAGTGCTGTGTTCTCTGCATTTTTGTGCTTTTTGTTGGTGACTTCGCTGTTTAAAATGGCCCAGGAGTCGTGCTGAAATGTTGCCTAGTGTTCCTAAGTGCACGAAGGCTATCCTGTACCTTACGGAGAAAATATACGTGTTAGATAAGCTTCTTTCAGGCATGAGTTATAGTGCTGTTGGCTGTGAGTTCAATGCTAATGAATCAATAAGATAGGTTAAATAATGTGTCTTTAAACAGAAACATACATAAAACAAGGTTATGTATCGATCCAGAGGCTCACAACAACCTACACCTGTATTTCCCCTGAGGGGCAGTGGTTCAGTATTCACAAATTAAGGGTTCACTGGTACTTTACAGAAGAGAACTATGATAAATAATGAGAATCAACTGTATTTAAATCACCAAGAAGTATGCCGAAGTAGTGCTGGAAAGAATGACAGGAAGCCTGGAGATACATGTTTTCAAGGAAGTAGAGTGACCCAAGTATCTGGAGATGACCGCAACAAGAAAAGAGTCGAAGGTGGTAAAGTCTGATGGCGTAAGATGCAAAGCTGGAGGATTTTAGAAGGAAGAAAGAAATTTCTGGAAGATTCAATGAGGACCAATTAAACATAGGGAATTGTCTAATCTCAGAGATGTGAGATATCAGGGGCAGGTTTATGACAATTTTTCTTTCTTTTTGGTTCCTGACTAGCTCTAAACCATACCACGCCTGTGGGCACCCCTTCCTCCTATCTGTAATAGGACCTGTGTCTTCCCCTCTGACACAACTATAATAGCAGGTCGATTCTCTTCTAAACCTCCATGTTGGGAAATAGAAAAGATCAGCTGTGGAGTACGGAAGCATCATTCTGTTTTACAACTCAAAATGTCACAAAATATAATAATTTTCCCTTGCTATTTCTATATAAATATTTCTATTATGCCCATAGAAGACAAAGGTTACCTTTTGAGGGAAATCATTCATGAGGAAAAAAATTAGAATTTTGAACAAGCCATTTAGGTGACCTCTTCAGCATATGGAAGTAGGGCTTCGCTTTCTGTTAGATGACTAATGTGAAAGATGAAAACATAATCAAATTGCAGTAGCACTCCTCAATATAATTTAACCTTACAAGGGCCTGGTCAACGTTCTCTTAAAATTAATTTCACCCAGTGATTCTCCAGGGAACAAAGAGAAATAGAACTTAAAGATAAGCATGCATATTTATAAACATACTGAAGTTTCTTTATCTTTACGTTTTTTTTCTCCCAACAAACAATTCTAAATTGCTGCTTAAGGCTTCTCAGCTTAAAAAAAAAAAAAAAAAAAAAATCTTTGGAAAAGATGCCTCCTTCTGAAAAACTCAAAGATTGGTGGCCAATCTTGAAGAACTAAAAAAAAAAAAATTAACCAAAAAATGTAAAATCTACTCTGTCTTCATAATTAAGCCAGCCTGAAATAAGTTTTCTTTAGAGTTTTAGCAATTATGAGATTCTTAATTAAAAATTCATCAAAAGTTTAATATCCAATCATAAGTTCAAAAAAATACTCAGACTTGCTTTTCTATACTCATTTTGGGTTTCTCATTTAATTGCTTTAAAAATATTAAAGTGGAAATTAAATAACATTCCAATTTGACAAGGTCCTCCCACCTTCAGGAACAGGAAAAACAATAAATTGTTAGCACTAACCAGAAAGGATTGAATATCTAATTGACCCAAAGTTTAGTGGAACAGCTGAACTAGGGTATAGTGGGGAGAGGTGTTTCATAGGGGTAAAAATGGTCTAATTTATATAAGAATTTTTTAAAGGCATACTTGGAACTACTGATTAAGTTTAAGAAAGAGTAATATAGGGGCGCCTGGGTTGGCTCAGTCAGTTGAGCGTCCGACTTCGGCTGAGGTCATGATCTTATGGTTCGTGAGTTCAAGCCCCACGTTGGGCTCTGTGCTGACAGCTCAGAACCTGGAGCCTGCTTCGGATTCTGTGTGTGTGTGTCTCTCTCTCTCCCTCTTCCTCTCCCACTTGAAATCTGTCTCTTTCTCAAAAATAAATAAAAATTAAAAAAAAAAAAGTAATATTGCCAAGGGCTGGCACAAGTAGAGGGAAACAGGCATGCTTACACACACAGTTGTCAGCATTATAAACTGGGTCCAACTTTCTGGAAGGCGATTTGGCAAAAGCCATAATAACAGATGTCCTCATTGACCAGGACTTCCATTTCTTGGAATTTATCTTAAGAAAATAAAGGAGGAGTGCCTGGGTGGCTCAGTGGGTTAAGTGTTCAACTCTTGATTTCGGTTCAAGTCATGGTCTCACAGTTGTGAGATTGAGCCCCGAATCAGGCTCTGCACTGAGCATGGAGGCTGCTTGGGACTCTCTCTCTCTCCTTCTCTCTCTCTCTCTCTCTCTCTCTGCCCCTCCCCTGTTCACACTCTGTCTCTCTCCAAATAAATAAACTTTAAAAAAATAAAATAAAGATGTAATAAAGTATTGCACATTGATTTCTCAGATGCTTCAAGTTAGAGAAAATTGGAAACAATGAAAATGCTTACCAATATTTATTTCAATAAATGGGTCTTTCTTCTCCCACCCTTGTCCTGGCTTCAGTCTATTCTCAACACAGTGGCCAGCATCATCTAATTAAAATGCAATGACTTGATGGTTATGTCACTCCTGTGCTCAAAAGGCTCCCATAGTTCCCCTTGCTCAGGGTCAAAGCCAAATATCTACCATGGTCGCATTTTTCATGGTATAGATTTGCCATTTAAAAAGTGGCTCTTCCCTGAACAGGTGTTATGTGCTCCTGGTAACCTGTGGTCTTCACCTAAGACACAGAAGACCCTAGAATCTTAAGCAGCTCCTTTGTGAAGGACACTCCATTGGATATTCGCCTTGACAGACCTCCTTCTACATAATTTTTTTTTTACATTTTCTCCCATACTGTTTAGATACTGAACAGAAAGCTGTTTTTCCCAATCACCATCAAGTTACTATCATCTGTCACTTGGACTACTGTGAAGCCGCTTACTCCATTTCTTGACAGCCACCCCTGTCCCACCAACCCCTGTCCCCTGTAATCTATTCTCCACACCACATTCGATGTAATCTCTTTTTTTTAAAGTGGTCATAATTTACCCACACTTAAAACTCATGGATGCCTTGCCATTTCTCTACAGATGAAGATCCAAATTCCTGATGGTCAAGGTTCTAGAAGAGTACTATACAATGGAAATATACTATGAGCCATATATGTAATTTTAAATTTTATAGTAGCCATAATTTTTTCAAAAAAGTTCAAAATGATAAAATTAATACTATATTTCATTTTAGCCAATCTATCCCAAATAATTATAATCTCAATATGTAATTAATACTTCAAGTAGATCTTAAATATTCTCACTACAAATAACAATAGTAGTTATGTGAGGTGATGGATGTGCTAACTGACCTCATTGTGGTAATCATTTCACAATATATGTGTGTATGTACAGCTTAAACTTACACTATGTGACATATCAATTCTGTCTCAATAAAGCTGAAGATACTTCACGTTCAGCTTTTCACACTGTTTGAAGTCTACTATAGCACATCTCAAGTTGGACAAGGCACATTTCAAATGCTCTATAGCCCCATGTGGTTATTAGACAGTGAAGCTCTACAAGGTCAAGACTATGCCCACCCCTTCAGCCTCCTCAGACTATAGACATATTTAACCTTCAGGTGCCCAAAGCTGCCATTCTCTTTTTCCCAGTTCTTTATACATGTTGAGTTTTCATACAACAAATCATCTGAAAGAAGACAAATAACCAACTTTTTAAATGGGCAAAAGATCTGAATGACATTTCACCAAAGGAGGTAATACAAATGGCCAACAAGCATTTGCAAAATATTCAATAGCTTTAGTTGTTAGGAACATGTAAACCAAAACCAAAATGAGATACTTGATACCACCTCACACCCACTAGAATGGTTATCATTAAAAAGACCGACAATAACAAGTGTAGGCAAGAACATGAAGAAAACTGGGACTCTCATATATTGCTGGTAGGATTGTAAAATGGTGCATGAATGGCACCCAGTCTCACCAATTCTATATGTTGGCCCATACGGTAGTTAGAATTAGCCCTGCAGGCTTCACCATGGCTTTGATACCTTACTATGTTCTCATACTTAGCTGTGTTGTCCTAATGAGGTCATACTAACTTCACCGGAAAGCCCCTGAAATAAATACTGGCTCCAAGTCTTGCCCACTCAGCAGGCACGGTTTCCAGAGTGGTGAGATATTACAGGGAGGTAAGGAAAGCACCAGATTTTAAGTCAGCGGCCCTGGGCCTGAGCCCAACTCCACCAATCACTTAGCTGTGTGAACTCACCAAGCTGCCGTACCATTCTAGGAGGCAGCTTCTGCTTCGGCAAAAGCAGGTTTAAAGCAGGTTTAATAACTGCCCATTTGAACTTACCAAGCAGCCCTGCACATCAAGAGAGGCAACATATAAGAATGTGCTCTGTAGTGGGGCACCTGGGTGGCGCAGTCGGTTAAGCGTCCGACTTCAGCCAGGTCACGATCTCGCGGTCCGTGAGTTCGAGCCCCGCGTCGGGCTCTGGGCTGATGGCTCAGAGCCTGGAGCCTGTTTCAGATTCTGTGTCTCCCTCTCTCTCTGCCCCTCCCCCGTTCATGCTCTGTCTCTCTCTGTCCCAAAAATAAATAAACGTTGAAAAAAAAAAAAAATTTAAAAAAAAAAAAAAAAAACAAAAAAAAAAAGAATGTGCTCTGTAGTTAAAAATGTTCCAGGAGTCCAGAGTTGCTAATCATTGCCTTCCTTGCTGTTTTTCTTCTGTACTTTGCCCTACTGTTTCAGCTGGTCCATTGGGATCTGCAAATTATCCCCCAGTTGCTGTAGGACAAGGAACTACCTGATCCCCTTCAATCCAACTGGAGAAATGTACATCGAGTAAAGTCTATATAAAGGGGCACCACCTGGTTAAGTACTTGATACAATTATTCTGAGTGTCTTACATGACCTTTTTCCAACTGCTGATCACATAGTGGCTTGATTTAAAATAAAGTGTGTTGGGGCGCCTGGGTGGCTCAGTCGGTGGAGTGTCTGACTTTGGCTCAGGTCATGATCTCACGGTTCGTGAATTCGAGCCCCGCATCGGGCTCTGGGCTGACAGCTCAGAGGCTGGAGCCTGCTTCAGATTCTGTGTCTCCCTCTGTCTGCCCCTCTGTTGCTTGCACTCTGTCTCTCACATTGTCTCAAAAATAAATAAACATTAAAAAAAATAATAAATTAAAAAATAAATAAATAAAGTGTGTTATTGCTAAAGTTGGCACAAAATCTGAGGGATGACATTTGTTCTCTTCTTTAAAGTTTTCCTGTATTTTTTTTCAATTTTCCACCAAAAACACATACATTGCTATTTAGGGGAAAGTGTTGTTTAAAAAAGATAAAGAAAAAAGAAAAAACTTTAATGCTGATTCTATTTTAGACCAACTATATATAGCTAAAACTTTCAAAACACTTTGTAAGTAGTAGATTTTGTTAAAAGAACTTTGTGTATATGTGCGCGCGCGTGTGTGTGTGTGTGTGTGTGTGTGTGTGTATATATATATATATTTTTTTTTTTTAGTTTATTTTGAGAGAGAGAAAGAGAGAGCGCGCGCGCACGTGTGCTGGGGAGGGGCAGAAAGAGAGGGAGAGAAAATCCCAAGCAGGCTGCACACTATCAGCAGTGTGCCCGACACGGGGCTCAGACTTACAAACCGTGAGATCATGACCTGAGCTGAAACCAAGAGTCACATGCTTAACCAACTGAGCCACCCAGGTACCCCAAGAACTTTGTATATATTAATCACCTCAACAACTCTATGAGGTAGGTATTTTTTTATTTTATTCCTTTTTATAGATGAGGAAATAGAGACCCAAAGATTAAGCGTCTACCCAGCATCACACAACTAGTAAGTAATGGAGCTGGGATTTCAACTATTAAAAAGAAAACCATAGGCCCCCCAAATGGAGTCACTTAGGCCAAGTCACCAAACCAGGGCTTAATACCTAACCTAATTGCAGTTCCAACCTCCCAGAGAAATGTAGTCTTAACAGGTTAGTCAGGAATTTTCTGATCAGCACAAATGAGGTAATCTGTTACATGTGCTCTCTCCATTCTGCGTCCCCACCCCACCCCACCCCACCCCACCCCACCCCACCCCCCCCTCCACCAAGGAAGATGAGGAACTCCATCCAATAAGACCCAATCCCCTTCCCCCTAAGGGAAAGTGACTTTGTCTGGAACAATCCTTTCTTTTCTTTTGCTAACAACTTCCTTGCCCCATCATCATTCCTATAAAAGCCTTCCATTTTGTACAACTCCTTGCAGTCCCCCTCCATCTAGCATCCCTGTTGCTATCTGATTCATGAATAATTTAATTAAGCCAATCAGATCTTCAAATTTACTCAGCTGAATTTTTGTTTTTTAACAGAACCCAAGTACCTCAGTGTCAGAGTTCATGCTTTTAACTTATTTTAACTAGTGACTAGTATTATCATCTACCATGGCTCTGAGGGTCCAATTACATAAGCAGCCTCCCTTGGGGAAAAAAATCAGTGGTCTGTTATACTGTGGGATCCCAAAAGCAAGAACTATGTTATCTGTTTCTGTACCTCTTAGCTTTATGCCATGTAACAAACGAGTCTGAAACTTAAGTACCTAAAAACTACAACCATCAATTTCACTCACAGTTCTGTGCACTGGCATCTGAGCTGGGCTTTCTTTTGCTGGTCTTCTGCTGTGCTTAGCTGAGTCACGTCAGTTAGCTGCTGGTCTGCAAGGCATCTCTGCTTCCACACATTGGCTGTCAGCTGGGACAACAGGAGCCGCTAGGCCACTGGGCCTTCTTCACATGGCAGCAGTGGCAGGGTCCCAAGAGCCTGAAGAGCGGATAAGCCCCAGGGAACAATAGCTTTTTAGGTGTCTACTTGTATTACATTTGCTACTGACCCAAAGCAAAAGCAAATCACATGGCCAAGCCCAGAATCAGTTTGGGAAGAGACTACCCAAAGACATGATACAGAGGGTAAATAATTGGTGACCATTTATGCAATCTACCAAGATCTCCACAACCAAACACAGAACCTAATAAATAGTAGGCACAAAATAAATGTTTATTGAACTGAATACTATTTCTCCCGCATGAAAAAGATCAAGGTAAGACCAACAGTCTCTTCCGTCTCTGCACTAAGGACACCACATCAAACGGATGGAAGAGTCTGACTGACCCCTCTTCACAGAGGAACACCTCACTGTGGGTGATGGGGCCTATCACTGGACAGTCACCTGCTAACACAAGGTCTTCTCAGCTCTTAGGGTGAGGAGTGTGTTCTTCTCGGTGGCTGCTTCCCAAGCTCTTAGAATGCAGGACTTGCTCCTATCAGTGATTTCCTCAAGCTTCTCAAGGGGACCCCTCCTGCTCCCACAGCCTCTGTGGAGTTCCCTGTGGGACACCTCTATAAACCTGCTCCAATTTGCATCCCTGGTCGCCCTCTAGTGGCTCCTTAAGGTTGTTCAGCCATTTTAAGAAAAGTGTTCAAAACCATTCTACAACTGTACCAAGAAGAAATAGTTGTGTGTGCTTTAGGTCAATCGTTTTCAACAGGGGGTGCTATTTTCGCTTAGGGAACATTCAGCAGTGTCTGTAGAGATTTCTGGTTGTCACAACTGGAAGAAAGGTGCTATCGTCTAACGGATAGAGACCAGGGATGCTGCTAAACATCCTACAATGCACAGGACAGCCCCACCACACAGAATTATCTTGTTCAAAATGCCAGTAGTGCCACGGTTGAGAAACTGCCTTAACATTCAGAGTGAGCCCTCGTCCATCCGAAGGATGCACCCACTGCCCCACTCAGGGTTATTACATAACTGGGCGGATCACTCCCTCAGAAGAATCAACCTTTAGGCAACAATCCTAAATACTCTCTGTGCAACTGAAATCTCAGGAACTGTTTCTGTGGCACCCTAGAATTCCACAGGTTAGACAGATAAGCTAAGTCCTAAATGGGAACTCAGTTACATGCAAGATGATCTTATTGTCTCTTTCCATTACGTATGCTCAGTCCTGCTGAAGCTGAGAGCAATTTTCTCAGAAAAGAGGAGTGCTTAAAGGTTTTTATTGTAAGCCGGTTAATAGCCTCAGGGAATAAAAATGGCTTCCAACGGAGAACTGCATTGTAGAACTTCTCCGTGAACCATGCAAACCCTTTGATAAAGTGTGCATTAGTTGCAAGGAATAAATGACAGGCATTCAGTTTTAACAAAATGACACTTGCTTCATGGAGGAAGAGGATTTCTTACTGTCAGAAAGAACACCAAGTACGGCGGGAAAGAAAGCTACACCGACATTGATTGCTATGGCAGCTCCATGTACAAAAGCAACAAGAAATGAAAGTCTTGATTCTAGTCACCCATCCTACCATGGAGTTTTAACAGTGCTAATTAGAAGAGAGTAGCTGACATTTCCCTACCATGAAAGATAAACTAAAATATACCCAAGAAACTCACTTCTGAAAACTTCTCAGAAGAATTCAATACTAAAGGTGCTTTTTATTAACCCTGAACTTTATTCCTTACTTGTTCCCTTTCTTATGATCCTTAATGCTAGTAGCTAGGAACATCCTCCTCATTCAAGAGTGACACACGGAGAGCAAGAAGGAAGCGAAGGGTCCGTGGGTCCAGCTGTTCAATGCTTTACTTTGAAACCCTTCCTCCACTTCTTCCCAGATTCAGAGGCTTCTGAACACTTTCCTCTCCCTGCCCTCTGTCCCCATCTCCTCTCTTCTTCCTCCTCATCTCCTTAACCCTGCCATGTCTCCATACCACGCCCGGAATGCCAGTGTTGGGGGGACAGGTGCATCACTCCCTCCAGACCCACCTGGGTTTGCTGTGTGCCACAAAATCAATTTAGAACCGAAGGCCCTCTACTAAAGGTCATTCTCCTCATGCAAGGCCATCCAGAGAAGAGCTAGCCCCTTGCAGTATGAACCCAGTTTCCTATGTGGACTTCATCCTCCAGCCTCCTCTAAGCCAACTGCTCCCCATGACTGCCTAGATTCCTCTAAGTAAGCTAACAAGTGTGCCCAGGACCGGACCTTGGCAGAGGAGTTTCTCAAGAGAAGTCTCCCCATTTGGTTCCTGATTGGGATTCTGCCACTACTGGTTCTTATTTCAGAGGCTTCTAACTTCAGAGAAGAAACTTTAAGAAACCATGAGACTGGGTTCTCTATCCATACTGAGAGCCACCTTTGGCTGAACTTCATTCATTTCCATTCTGTCACAGTAGAGTCATAATCTCTGTGTCAAGTGATAGCTATGGAGCGTAAAGGACAGAGACAGCTAACATGCTGGGACAAAAGCGTGGCCCAAATGTACACTGAAAAAAAACATAAGCTTTTAAGTCACAAGGATCTTTATGAAGTGCATGTTCTGTACCAGACACTGCACTGAGAACTTTATACACACTTTCTCGCAAGCTAGCTGTGAGACTTTGGGCAAGGTGGTTAACTTCTCTGTTTCTGTTTCCTTTGCCAGATACAAATAGCTACTTTACAGAGCTATTTTAAGGATTAGTTGAAATAACATGTGGAAAGTTCTTGGCACATGGTAGCTGTCCTAGTCAGCTTGGGCTGCCATAACAAAATACCATAGACTGGATGGCTTAAACAACAGAAATTTACTTTCTCGCAGTTCTGAGGACCGGGAAGACCAAGATCACAGGGCCAGCTGATTCACTTCCTGGTAAAAGCTTTCTCACTTGAGTTACAGATAGTCAACTCCTCAATATGTCCTCACATGGCCTTTCTTCAGCATGTGCACAGGAAAGGAGAGACCTCCTTCTCCAAACACTGTCACAGTGGGGGTCAAGGCTTCAACATTGGGGAAACACAAACATTCAGTCCATAATTTAGGCATTATGTGCAGTAGCTATTATTACTATTACAACTATTATTTATATTATATTATTAACAAGACAGGTATCGACACTCAGAAAACAGCTACGATGGCATGGCTTAGTCTAAAACAAAAGAACTCTCGTTCTGACTTGAGCATCCACTGACCTGAATTGACATTGGCAGAAAGTAAAGCGTCAGACTCTTGGTGCCCCTTCTGAGACTCCCACCGCTGAAGCAGCACTGAGCTATCTCACCTTCCTGTGCCTTGAGGCCTCTGGCGAAAACTGGTCTGCCATTACTGGTTGAGCACAAACGGTCTGGGCAAGCTGCTAACCAGGATCCTCATGACCATCCACAGGGCATCCTCTGTGTCCTACACCACATCTAAAGTGTGACAGTCCTTGGAGCTCCACTCTCTTCCAGTTGTGAGACTTGAAATCTTGGTTGCTCTTCCTGATCCCAAGGATCCACAGCACCCAGGATCAAGATATTCCCCTCTTCAAACTGCTACGCGGATGTCTCTACCTTCTCCTATTCTCTGATGATCCAACCAAGGTATAGGTAGTCTTCAGGGCAGCCTTCGCACCTCCCAGAAAATTCTTCCTTTTCCATCCTGGAAAGGGTGATAAGTATGTTTATTTCTACCCTGAAGAACAGCAACTTCAAGTAAATAAGTCAAAAATAAATTTGTCAGGGGGCACCTGGGTGGCTCAGTCGGTTAAGCGTCCGACTTCGGCTCAGGTCATGATCTCGCAGTTCGTGAGTTCAAACCCCGCGTCAGGCTCTGTGCTGACAGCTCAGAGCCTGGAGCCTGTTTCAGATTCTGTGTCTCCCTCTCTCTGATCCTCCCCCATTCATGCTCTGTCTCTCTCTGTCTCAAAAATAAATAAACATTAAAAAAATTTTTTTTTAAATAAATTTGTCAGTCATTTCTCCATGACTTTCAAAAAATATTTGCTGATAGAGAGATAAGAGGATACAAAATTTCAAGAAATTCAGTTAAAGGGGAACAAACATCCTCATTTTTTTTCATGGAATATGGAATACAGTCTTTCATGGAATATCGACCTCATAGGTTCTTAGAGACCATTTAATCTATACTTCCAGATGAAATGTTAAATTCTCTCTCAGTCAACTACACCTTTTGTCTCATCAAATGCCAGGAAACTATCTGATAAAAAGAACATCAAGCTGGATCTCAAGAGATCTGGGTTCTGAACCAAACTCAGTCTCTAATAGGGCTTTCAGCTTCCTCGTCTCTATCCTTAACATTCTGCAATGCTTCAAGAAACAAGATCCTGGACTCCATAAGTGGTTACAACATCTAAACATTGTCTTCTGTTGTAGAGGGGGCCCCCTTTCTGAATGTCCACTGTACTTCAAAGAGCAGCGAGAACCATCACTAACCATTCACTCCAGCAAACACTGATAGCATACCAATACAATTCCTGATGGATTCAAATATTTCAAAAGTCCTTGAGCACCTGTTCATTTGTATCCTTATACAAGCTTATGATATATGCTCCTTTTATTTAGCACTACATTTTTAGGCATTCATCTTCTGCTCTTGAAACACAGTGAAAATGGGATAAAATTTCAATATACGTAGACTGAAGCTTGCTTTCTTTGAAGGCAAATATCACCCCCAGCTTTATCACTCAAACATAATATTATAATCTTCAGGCTGAAAAGTGAAAACGAGACACAAAGGTAGAGGCTTTCTCTGTGGTTGAAACATCACTCCTGCCTTCAGATATAACAAAGTAGAACACAGGACCTGGCATAAACCCTACGATACCCCTCATGTGGCACACAAGAATCCAGGAAGCAGATGGTATGGTACTCCAGGCTCCGCTTTTTCTTATGTGGAAAAGTGGATCAAACTGTGGGCTTCAAAGGAAGTTGCAAAAATAAAACTACATTCACATCAGAAGTATTTATTGATGGGATACCTGGGTGGCTCAGTCTGTGAAGCGTCTGACTTCGGCTTAGGTCATGAACTCACGGTTTGTGAGTTCGAGCCCCACATCAGGCTCTGTGCTGACAGCTCGGAGCCTGGAGCCTGCTTCGGATTCTGTGTCAACTTCTCTCTCTGCCCCTCCCCCACTTGTGCCCTGTCTCTCTCTGTCTCTCAAAAATAAATAAATGTAAAAAAAAAATTTTTTTTTTTAAAAAAGAAGTGTTTATTGGGCTAGCCTGTGCCCCCGCCTTGTGCTAGCTCAAACGAAGCAGAAGGGCAAGAAAGTCCCTGTGCCCACCCTCATAGATCGCAGCCTCTGTCCACTTACCACAAGTAGGACTGAGTAAATCTTTTCAGACACCATGAAGGATCCATTTGCACCATGAAAATTTTACTGGTTGTCTTCTGAGGTGAAGGAGGAAGTTACATTGCACAGCACACATGTCTCAAAAAATTTCCTATAAATCTCTCTCCCCAAGTCTGTTCTCTGAGCTGTGCAATTCCCTTTTTCCTCCATCTCAGACACCACCATCCTCTCCACTTATGTGGAACATTTTAGCCTTTTCCTGGCTTCTCACCTTCAGTCTTGTGTATCCCCACCCAAGAGTGAGGTTGTAAGCTTCCTGAAGTCAAGAATTGTGCTTCATACTTCCATAGCACAACAAAAAACACTTTCACTTTTGAAATTTTCCATTCAGGGCACCTGGGTGGCTCAGTCAGTTAGACGTCCAATTCCTGATTTGGGCTCAGATCATGACCTCATGGTTCCTGAGATTAAGCCCCCATGTTGGGCTCTGTACACAGAGCCTACTTAGGATTCTCTCTCTCCCTCTCTCTCTCTCTGCCCCTCCCCTGCTCACACACGTGTACTCGCTCTCTTGCTCTCTCTCAAAATAAATTTAAAAACTTTAAAATATATAAAAAAATTAAAATAAAATAAATAAATAAATCTCTATTCTTTCCCTAGCAGCAGGCTGGGGATAAGCAGTTATGGAGAGCTGGAGATACCCCTGAATGCCTTATCCTCAGTAAAATGACTTTTCCATGCATGAGGAATACTGTTGACTGGGAATACACAAGACTGGAGAAAGAAGCCAGGACAGGAGGAGAAAGGAAAGAAATGAAGAAAGGGGAGTAGCCTGGAGGGATAGGTGGGGTGGGTGGTGATGTTGGAGCTAAAACCAGAGAGTTTAGTGGCTGCGAGGAGAGACTTAGCAAGAGATACTACAGAGATTCTTTGAGAGACATGAGTGTGTTGTACGATATGCATCAGTACCTAGCATAGAGTGCAGGCTTTACATGCAATGAAGGAGTAATGACAGCAGAAGTAATGACAATTGCCCAAGCGTGAATGGTGAGGGCCTCCATAAGGGTGACAGAAGAGAATATTCTGAAATACGATGTCAAAATTTTATGTCTTTTTTAACATGACTGAATAACAATTTGTAAATGTCCCCCACCCTAAAACCACTTTCTCCCCTCCCTCCAAATATCCTTTGCATCGTTCAAGGCTCAGATCAATTTCCATTCCCTCCATGAAGCCTCCTCAAACGTTCTGGCCATCAACTCTTCCCTTCTTTCAACTTATAGATATAATTCGTATTGTTGAGCTGCTGTCTTTGAATCCTGCCATCTATCCAATATGTTATTATGGAAGTAATCCTTAACCACAGCTTTCATCACATCACATCTTTACAAAAAAATTTACTGGCTTCTCTCTGGCAACAGGACTTTTTAAAAATTGAAGGAAATCAGTCCTTTATGACCAGGAAAAATTGATTCTACAGGTATCAGCTTAGTACCTCTCTTATACAAGCATTTTCCCAGAGCGTGAGTGAATATAGCAATCTGTCATATTCCATTCCTTTCTCATACTATTTCACAATTTAGATCCTGTCCTGCTCATCTACATGCCAAATCAATACAGCTTCTGAAAATCCAGAACCACAATGTACAAAACTTAAGGCAATATACTAATGTATTTCAAAGCCTAGCATGGCCTAACAATCAAAGATTTACTCACTGCATCTTCCACAGAAATATGTAAATGTTATTAAAAGGATTCTAAATACCCCCTTTGGAAGGAATCATTCTAAAACTTTCATTGTTGGACTATTGTAACTGCTATTTAAATATTTCCAATCCAGGGATGCCTGGGTGTTCAGACGGTTAAGTGACAGACTCTGGATTTCAGCTCAGGTCATGATCTCATGGTTTGTGAGATGGAGCCCCGCATGGAGCCCTGTGCTGACATTGTGAAGCCTGCTTGGGAATCTCTCTCTGCCCCCCTCTCTCTCTGCCCCTCCCCTACTCTCTCTCTCTCTCTCTCTCTCTCAAAAAAAAAAAAAAAAAAAAAAAAAAAATCCCAGTCCAGTCACACTCTCCCCACTACATGGTTTTCCTGAAAGTTTATCCTAACTTTGAGAATGTTCAAGAGTCTGGAACCAAAATTTCAACTGATTAAAGCAACATTTTCATCCCTGGCTGTGCGTCAGAATCCTTAGTGCTCCCTCCAGGCCATTAATTCAGAATCTCCAGAGATGGGCCTGGACATCGGTATCAGATTCTCATGTGTGACCAGTGTTGGGAGCCACTGTATTAGAGGAGTTAACTGCTGCTATCTTAGTAGAAGTGGGGGGGGGGGGGGTGCATATCTAGGTCCGACAGAGGGAGTTCATAAGCCCAAAACCACACCAATTCCTGAGAGGGCTGGCAAGAGCCAAAAAGGATGCCAGCTTTGGATAACCTGGGCACCGTGCAGAAATAAGGCAGAGCACATCCAAGAGGGGGAGGGCACCCCAGCCACACACACTGCCTCCTTGAGGAACCAGCCATGTTTCTAAAGTGAGCTAGACACACAGAATTGTTCTGATATCAAGAGACTCATGTAGCAGTAAGAAGAATTGGTTAAACTTTCCTACAACACTCTCTTGCTTCTAGAGAAAAATCTATATGATCTGTAATTCTGCAGGGAAGTCCTATGTCCTCTGATCTCATTTAAACCACCATTAAATTACTTCTTCTCAACTGACATTAAAAACAGTAAAGATGGGGACATCCAGCTGGCTCAGTGAGTAGAGCATGTGACTCTTGATCTTGGGGTCATGAGTTCAAGCCCCACATTGGGTGTGGAGTTTACTTTAAAAAGAAAAAAAAAAGCAGTAAAGATGTTGTTGAATGGCTATGTATTGACATTGATTTTTATATCAACCACTCCTGTCTTTGGGGCCAAGCTCCCAGACTAAATTTTCAGGAAGACTCTGGGTAAAGTTCAGTGAACAAACATGACCTCAAATGGTACAAGTGAAACTGTTCATCAGGCTTGCTTTAGCTTGATACCACAGATGACACAGTAAGCCGGAGGCCAGTCATGACTCAGCTCTGGTAATTAAAATCAATTACAACCTTCAGATAAGATTATCTTTCAATCCTGCTACGGTAAATGCTCTTTTTTACATTTATATCATTTTTACAGCTTCTAGATATTTCCAAAACGTGAATTCAGTTGTTGACAAAGTATTAACAGAGCCTTTACATTCTTGAGGGAAGTGAATCCTCAAATTGACAAATATTACACGGACAAAAAATTATGTTTCCTCCGTTACATAAAATAAAAAGTAACTGTGCAATGTAAGTCAGCTTCCTAGGCTCCATGCCTAAGAGAGAAAAGCAAAACCTGTTGCCCTCCTTGTCCTTAAAATTCAGGGTCACAAGACCCTCAATCTTATTTCTCTCCTGCTCCCCCCAACCACCCAAACCATGTCCCCGACACACCCTCATGCCAGCCTGTCCTCCCCCTCAGCCTGGAGTCCAGCCTGGAGCTGAGCCTGCCTTCCATGTTGTCCCTAGGCTCCAGCCCTCAAATGTAACTCCATCGTCCCAAAATGGTGAATGTTTTTCTTAGGAGATGTGCTTTGGACATCTGACATAGGTGCGAGCCATGCCCCATCAGACCACTCTGTCACCTCTACTCTCTCACTGTGCTCATTCTCTTGCCCACCAGCCTCCCAGCAAATGATATATACAGGTGTGTATGTGTATGTGCATCAGTGTGATAAGTGAAAGAAAACAGAGGATCTTTTCCTCCTCCACCCCTCACAGCCTCCCTATCACCTCTACCCACTCCTAGTTTATGGTTGTGACAAAGAGCTAAAAAGAGCAAGCATATGAGCACAAATGAAACAGGACACCTCACTCCAGTACCATGTATCAACCAACCAGCCATCGATCTTTGATACCTCAAGATGTAAAGACACATACTTCAAATTCTTACACCCCCAGACACTAGGGTGTCATTTTTCCATTGTATGGAATGTGTAGGGTGGCATATGCATGAAAAGAGTCCCAGAAACCTCAGCATTACAGGTCACACTGTAAGCTTCTGATAGCATCACCTTGAAAGTGAGTGCCGGGATTAGGGGGGTGGCAGGAAAAGGAAGGATGACTCCAAAGAGAAGGAAGTAAGGTCCTTTCCTAGACTCACAGAACTTGGAAGTTGAAGGTTCTTATTTGAGTTTCATGGCTTCACAATGACCTCAAATAAGTGGTTATCCAACCTGTGAGTAATGCCTCCTGAAGCTGCCCATTCTATTTTCTGACTGCTAATAACCAGACACATTAAAATAAATCTCGACTGTAAGCTCCACAGATCTTAGCCTGTGTTGGGTTCGTTGATATGTTCGTTGATATGGGTACCCAAATAGTGCCTGGCACAGAGCAGTCAGTCATAAAATAGTTGTTAAATGAAAGAGTGCCTCCCAGTGGCTTCCCATGATTCTATTTCTACCCTGGAAAATCCAAAAGAAGAAGGCACCTGGGTGGCTCAGTAGGTTAGGCATCTGGCTCTTCATTTCAGCTCAGGTAGTAATCACTGACAGCATGGAGCCTGCTTGGGATTCTCTCTCTCCCTCTCTCTCGGCCCCTCCCCCTCCCTCAAAAGAAATAAGCTTTTTTAAGAAAGAAAAGAAAATCCAAAAGGCAGCTATTTTTCTTCACTGTAACAGCCCAGCAAATATTTTAAGACAACTATCAACTATCATGTTTGCCCCTTCCCAACCCCCACTGCAAATTTTTTATTTTCCAAGTTTAACATCTCTTTCATTTACAATCATTTCTTATAGGGTAGGACGCCAATCCCCGCTCCCAACAAGATTTACTAGATGCCTATTGTACGGTCACCACTGGGGAAGGGTGGGGCCCTCAAAGAATTATAAATAATATCTATTCCATCAGAAACTGACTCTGTCGTCCACCCCAATTGTTCTAATTTGTCCATCAGGACAATTATAAAAGACTTTGGCAAATGGCTAGCATAAATCCAGATGAACTGCATCTACTACTTTGTCCCAATAGAGCTATCTGGCTACCTCATCCACCAGGGGAAGGAGGAGAGGAGCAGGAAGAGGAGGAAGAGGAAAAAGAAATGAGGTTAATTTAGCACTACTTCATGACTTCATGCAGTGGTTCTCAACCTTGGCTTCACTTTGGAATCACTTAGGAAGTCTCCATAAAAGACTCCTAAGACCTCATCTGAGAGATTCTGATTTAATTGCTCTGGGGTGTAGGCTGAGCACCAGGACTTTTCAAAGCTTCCTCTGAGTGACTCTAATGTGTAGCCAGGGCTGAGGACCACTATATATATTCATGCAGACTCCTGGGAATCAACCCATCTCTTTTAATGGGCTCACAATCTTTTTTTTTAAGCTCGTTCTAGAATATTGCATCTGGCCTTCCACCTGGTTTTGAAAGTAAAATTTTACTGGAACACAGCCATGTGCATCCATGTACATATCATCTGGTTACTTTCATGCTTCAACAGCAGAGGAGAGTACTTGTGATGAAGACCATGTGGCCCTCAAAACCTAAAATATTTACTATCTGGCCCTTTAGAGAAAAAGTCTGCCGACCTCTGGCTTAAAATCAGTATCAAGTTCACCAGCCTATAGTTTGGGGAATTCATAGGCTTTCTCTTTTCAAAGATCAAGGCGCTGTTGTTTATTTGTTTGTTCTTAATATTTGGAACTTCCAACCTATTATTCTCCTGGACCCACTTCTACTATCCATGATTTCTTGAGAGACTGGCAATATCATATATCACAACTCTATAAATATTAGAAGTAATAGATTTTATTCTGATGTATGAATGTATATAGTAGAAACTCTTTCAAGGTCGCCTTTGACTGCATTTAATAACTGTCATGTACATGAGAGTATTGACCAGAATGCATGTGCCTTTTATAAGTGTTTACTTACACTTCCTATCTGAGCATTCCACATACTGTGGTGCAGCCGAGTGTCCTACGCCATTGTCTGAACCCGCAAGCTATTGAAACCTAAGATTATAGTATACATAACACATAATACTTGATATATAATGTTTACTGTGTAATATATACCATATGATATCTGACAGGCAAGTTATGTCTGTGAGGCAGGTATCAATGCTGTCACACTCTCTCTCAGGCATTGTGGATTCTGCCTTGCAGGCGTTTCTAAAGCTTATGATCAATGCTCCATGGGAAATGAGCCCTAACATAAATGTGTTCCACTGAAACTTTAGGCATGAAGAATACAAGGGAAGACACTGAGACTTGTAAGAATATCTACCCCACCTGACTTTCCTTAGATTATTCCCATATTGCACAATAATCTGGATTTCTGGTATCATTCAGCATGGTCTTCTGGCAGCGTGGTCTGAGCATTTGTAATTATATATAATTTTTGCATATGTACTCTACCCCAGGTGAATCATCAGAATTAGTGGTATTTTTCTCTATCACCTGCACAGTTAATGTGGGCTTTCTTAGAGCCTTGTTTCCCATTGGACATTGATAAGTCCTAGAAATTGCCACAGCCAGAGAAACTGCATCAGAGCACGGACCTGCTTCAATCACAGACTTGCTCTGGTCCTAACAGCTTCCAAGTTCAGAGGACATGATGCTGAGCCAGGATGCTGGCAGTCCTCAGAAATTAAATGTGTAATCATGCCTCCTGCATGAAAATCACTTTCGTCTCAGTCAATAAGCTTGTGAAGAAAATGGAATCATTAACTGGAATAGTGGAATCTAAAAAAGCATTTTAATGCATTTACTATATGAAATGCTTTCACCACTAGAAAGCCATTTGATCGGGGGTTGGGGGGGGGGAGGGATTGCTGGGAATTTACAAAGGCTAAATGATCTTTGGAGCTACTCCTAAACCTTTCACTGGTTTGATTCAAATCAGAAGTAATGAAAGGCTGTACGGCATACCCCACCACCAATATACACAATTTATTCATGTATACTTTGACAAGAAGATACAGGAACCCATTTGGATTACCTTAAAGACACAAATATTGAAAATACCCAGTGGCACATGCACCTGGTCCTGGAATGGCCAAGAAAATGTCTCTCAGCTCCACTTCAGCTGAACTGCCATCTTATTACTCAGTGGTGGCTAGCCCTGCTTCCTGGTCCCTCAAGTTGTGACAGTCTACACATCACTGCCGATTTCTGGAAATCCACTTCAAATGGCTGCAAAGGGCTATTGTACTTTTAGTGTTGAGTGCGTGGTTTTTATGATCGAATTCGTTTCAAAAGCACTCTATCTGTGGCGGGTTTGTGCTTTATTTCTCTCAGACAGAATGTTTAATTAACCGGAAGACCTCAGTTTCACATGTAGTGGTACACAGTTGAGTACATCAAGTCACAGAGAAATAATTGCTCTGAATCCACCCCTGAGCGGGGAAAATCATACTTTGTTCTTTCCCCTATCAGAATGTTCCACATCCCAGTAGAGAGGGGATTTGACCTCAACCCACAACCTCTGAGCAGGGAAGATCACATTCTGTTTTTTTCTCCCTCTCAGTGTCCCACATCTCAGGTAAAAAATGGTAAAGGTGGGATCTGACACCGGCCAGACTGGCTGTAAAGCCCACGTTATCTGCACTTCACGATAACACGTTAGATTATGCTTTAAATGCAGTACGAAGGCTGCTTGCTCCTTAAAATAAGGCTGGGGTAAATATTTTAATAAAGCAATTTGTCACCTGATACTCTCTGTTGGTCAAATTCAAAGTTAACACAGTCGTTATATGACCCAGCAATGCTACTCCCGGGTCGAATTCATTTCAAAAAATGTGAAAACATATGTTCACACAAAAACTTGTACATGAATGCTCACCGCAGCATTATTCACAACAGCCAAACAATGGAAACAGCCCAAATGCCCATCACCGATGAGTGGATAAACAAAATGTGGCATTTCCACACAATGGAATATTGTTCAGCCATAAAAAGGAATGACATTCTGACACCTGCTACAACATGGATGAACTCTGAAAATACCACACTGAGTGAAAGGAGACTCACACAAAATCTACATACATATGACTATATTTATATGAAATTTCCATAAGAGGTGAATCTATAGAGACAAAAGGGAGGTTAGTGGCTGTCGACAGCTGGGGAGATGAGAGTGGGAAATTGGGAGTGACCGCTAACAGGTACAGAGTTTCTTTTGGGGGTGATAAAATCTTCTGGATTAGACTGTGGTGATAGTTGCATAACCCTGTGAATATTCTAAAAACCACTGAATCATAAACTTTGAAACTCTGAATTTTATGGTATGTGAATTATATCTCAAATTTTAAAAAGAAATGAAGGAAATAAGGGAGGGAGAGAGAAAGAGAATGAAGAAGGGAAGGAGGGAGGGAGGGAAAAGGAAGGGAGAAAGGAAACCCAGCACTAAGAGAGAGGACTCAGGTACCTGGGTGGCTCAGTTGGTTAAGTGTCTGACTTCTGCTCATGTCATGATCTCGCGATTTGTGAGTTCAAGCCCCACATCGGGCTCTGTGCTGACAACTCAGAGCCTGGAGCCTACTTGGATTCTGTGTCTCCTCTCTCTCTCTCTGCACCTCCTCTGCTCGTGCTCTGTCTCCCTCTCTCAACAATAAATGTTAAAAAAAAATTTTTTTTAATTTAAAAAAAAAAAAAAAAAGGAGAGAGAGAGAAGACTCCAGGAAGAAACAAACTTGGAATGGAGGGGGAGAGAGGGCTCCCCGGGGTTGGCATTCAGCCCTCACTGGGGAAGGTGGAGCTGGGGAGCACTCGTTAGCAGAGAAGTTTGTCCGATTGCCCTGGGCCAGAAACAAGCCAAGAGCCATGACTGGGAGCTACAGGCCAGGGCTGGCAAGCTGGAAATCCCCCTATTGGGAGCCAGCAGGGGAAGGTGGTGGGAAGAAAAATGCCCCTCACGGTGCCGATGAAATTCACCGGGAAGCTGCCCTTAGAGGTACTGTTGAATTTGCTGGGAAGCTGGCAAGGGTATTGGCCAGACTCTACAGAAAGCCACAAGGGTGCCACCCAGGGCGGGGGGCTGTTGAACGCACAGGGAAGCCAGCCAGGGCACCTAAGAAAGGTGTTGTTTCTGGGCCCACCCAGCAGGGGCACCTGCAAAAGTTGCCATGAAACTGCCTGCAGGGGTGCTACTGAAACGCACCGGGGGGAGCTTCACCAGCCCAATGCCACAGGAGGAAGAAGCGAAACACACCGAAAGCAGGAATAGAAGCCCCTTCCTCCTCCAGAGTTTCTCCAGTACCCTCGACCTATTAAACATAACCTTGTGCTGGCTGGCAATGGAAAACCATTCGAGTATCACAATCAGGGCCACAAAGAGCATATTTGAGCTGAAAGACAAGAAATTGATAATGGACACAGATACTAACAGCTGTTCTTCAAACAAAAAGTTTGTGCTCACATAAAGTTTGGAAAACACTACTTAACATACCACCCTCATAATACACATTAGTGCTTTAGCGGCTAAGACATCCCTTGGAAAAGAATCCCACTGACTCTGCTCACGGTAGCATTTCTTACTTGATCACAAAACTCTGTTTCTTCTTCTGATGAGCACCCCACAGAACACTCCCTGGGAAACTGCTCCGAGCACAGTGTGGTGAGACTGGCATACAATAAACACAAGAGAGAAGCAATGGTGTTGGACAGCAGCTTGTGTGCCTTCACTGAGTCACATGGAGCCCGTCTGCTGTTTAAGGGACTCCTGCGGAACAGAATGCACACAAATGAAGTCATCTGGCTGGGCTCCTTCATGGCATTTCCATCATTTTATTTACTGCACACAAACCATAAGTTCTGCAGACATTGTGGAAATACAGTTTATTTAGGTAACTAAAAATATCCCCTGAATGGCATTTGGCCATTGCTACATTTCTCAACTCCTCCTGTTTGCCCAGTTCTTGCTCTAAATTACCCCTTGATGATACAATGGAAAGAGGATGGAATTTAAAAACCAGAATTGATGGTATTAGGGTCACGGGCCTTAGAATACCATAATCCTGCCTGGCCAATCACTCCATTTTCCCTTTGGGGGGTTCCTGAGTAAACTAGGAGGACAAAAAATAACGGATAAGAATCAAAGCAGTGTTTTATTGGGGAGCCTGGGTGGCTCAGTTGGTTAAGCGTCCAACTTTGGCTCAGGTCGTGATCTCACGGTTCGTAGGTTCGAGCCCCACATCAGGCTCTGTGCTGACAGCTCAGAGCCTGAAGCCTGTTTCAGATTCTGTGTCTCCCTCTCTCTCTGCCCCTCCCCTGCTCCCACTCTGCCTCTCTCTCTCAAAAATTAAAAAAAAAAAAAAATTAAAAAAAAAAAAAAACAAAACAGTGTTTATCATATGTCCACTGAAAAGGGCAGAATCCAGCAAAGGAAAGGGTGAGCATAGGTGAGCTATGTGGGGAGAAAGTCCCTACATCATTCAGTCTTGGGATCAAAATCCAGTTCTATCCCACAACTGGCAATGTAGGGGAGGAAAAAATTATTTTCGGCTATCCTTCCAAATTCCCAGCTGGGACCCTTGCAGCTGAAGACAGATTAACAAGAGAAGCAAACTGAAGGCTATTAACATGTATACCTCATGTACATATGGGAGATACCCTGGAAAAACTGAGTAACTCAGAGAGTTAGCTTAGAATTCAGGCTTAAATACCATCTTCAGCTAAAAACAAAAGAGACAGAGAGAGAGAAGAGAGAGAGAGAGAGAGAGAGAGGTGTGAGGGAGGACAATTATGGGGAAGTGACCAGGAAAAGTACAGGGAACAAGAGTAAGGTTTGTTATGCAGATTTAAGCCAGTGTCTTCTCCATTAAAAAGGACATGTAAGTAGCAATCCAAGCTACCAGAAAGATTCAAATTACCTATCTAGAAAGTAGAGGATTCCAGCCCTCTCTGCTCATTTGCTCTGGGGGAAGCCAGCTGGTACACTGTAAGCATGCCTACGGAAAGACCCATGTGGTCAGGAACTGAGGGAGGCCTCCGACCAATAGTCATGAGTATCTAAGACCTCCTGACAACAGCCATGTGAGTGGGCCATCTTGGGATCAAATCCTCCAGCCTCAGTCAGGTCTTTAGCTGACTGCAACCCCAGATGACAGCTTGGCTACAACCTCATGAGAGACTCTGAGCCAGAACCACCAGCCAAACTACTCCCGTATTACTAACCCTCAGAAACTAGTTGATAATAACTTTTTGTTGTTTTAAGTCACTAAATTTTGGCGTAATTTTTTACACAGAAATAGATAACTAATACAGATTCTCCAAATGTAATTCTGAATAAATCATTCTGAACTCTGGGATTCTACCTCATTTCTCCACCAAAAAAAAAAAAAAAAGTCTTGAATAAAATTCTCTGGTCATGATACCTGATGAAACCAGGATTGAGATCTTCAAATTCTATTATATCACAACGACATTCCTTGAATTTATTCCTACATTCATTCACTCAACAAATGTCATCAAGCACTTAATATGTGCCTGGCAATGTTCTAAATCCCAAGGATAAAGCAGCAAGCAAGACAAAAATCTCTGTCCTCATGGTCCTCACATACTAGTTAAAGAGAAACGAACAACAATATATAGGATGTTAGGTAGTGATAAAAGCTAATGAGGTAAAACAAAGCAGTGACTTAGAGATCAATCAGACTTCACTTCTGGCTCTCAAAAGAGTTCAGGGCAGTCTCCCTCCATGTGGTGATTCGGAGACAGACTCCTTCCACCTTCTGGCTCTACATTCTCAGTCTCAGAGTCCTGTGAAGATGCCTAACAGATGAGGAAAGTGAAGGACAAGAAGGCAGACCTGCTAATCAATCGCCTCCAACCAGGAGTGACACACATCCTTCTACTCACAAACTATAACAAAATGTTACATGGCCCCACCCAGATGCAAAGCAATCTGGGAAATGTAGCCCCAACCAATAGCTCTATGCCACAAAGGGGAGTCAAATCTTTGGTGGGCGGCAAATTTTCTCTGTTACAGCCTCATTGATCTATTCCAGCTCTGCCTGTTCTACCTGCTGGGGCAGACTTAAGCTCAGGCACACTCATGCCGGGAGAAAAATGCCTCCTGCCTTGATATCTAAAGTCCCATCACAGGGCACCTGGCTGGCTCAGTTAGTAGAGCATGCAACTCTTGATCCCAGAGTCGTGAGTTCAAGCCCCACGCTAGGGGTAGAGATTACTAAAAAAATAAACTTTAAAAATAAATAAAATAAATAAATAAGAATAAAATAATAAAATCCCATCACAAGAAACTCAATCCTTTATCTGAGTCATTTCCCTATTTTTTAACAGCTTGCTAAAAATGCAGTCACCTGTAATGGTGGCATATGGAGTTCTCCCCCAATCCTTAAAGAAGCTTATCAGATTTTTTTCTTTCATTCCCTGGAGTAAGAAAAACCAGTTTAGCTGGTAACTCCATGACTCTTAATGAGAGAATAAAAGGGAGGCAGAGCAGGCATGTGCTGATAACCACTCACAGCTTTACTAAGAGTGAGTGGTTGGGTTCTCCATCACAACTTTAAATTACTCCAGGCATCATCTTACCTGCTTATCCACAGCTACTCTCCCAAGTCAAGGGAACACTTTACAAATGCACATTAGCTGCACACAGTCATTCTCAAAGAGAAAAGAATGGCCCCACTTAATTGCACGCGTAGCTAATGTCATGAGTAATAACTGAGATGAAAGTGGTTCATCAAAGCAAGTCAGGAAAGATGAGTCTATTTAAAAGCTAAATGGGGTTCTGAAAGGCAGACCCTGAAAAGAGTGATTTCAAGGCTGATTTTATTTTAATGCAAAGATCCACTTTTTCTTCTCACTCCCTATGATTATTTTATACAAATTGCATTACATCAGTCCCTTGGGAAATACAGGTGTAAGCTCCATTTCCACTTCCTAGGACTGAAAATGACTTCAGAGGAGCTAAATTGGAATTTTAAAATATTCTTTAAACATTCATATGTTCTGGAAGCAATAGATGCAAATGCAGAGACACACTGCCTTGGTTGACAGTTTCAGAGTCTCTAACATCAACCTGTAACCTTCTATGCTAAAGAAATTTGTTCACTCAAAACAATTTAGCAACTTCCTCTTGGAAAGGCAAATTCTCAGCATATTTCCATAAAAGTGAATTAATTTGCTAGGCCACAAGAATAAAAAAAATAAAAAAATAAAAAAAAAAAAAAAACACCCTGGGTTTTTATTAGCAATCACATCTGTTCCAGTTCTGTCTTTGAAACTGAATGTGCAAAATGTCACTACACAGACAGAATGTTGCAGTCATTTTAACCCTGGAGACACTAATATACATGCTGGTCTTTGTGTTTCTGTCTATGACATTAGAGTCAGACATTGTGTGAGGACATTACTCTCATCCTAAAGATGTTTCTTAAAGCCATGTGAGGGTTCCTCATTGGAAAACAGTGGAAAGAAGCAGAATCTACCACCGGGAATATATCACTTTGGTAAGAAGATTATTTTGAGCTAAAGGCAATCAAAATTCAGAAGATTCAGGAAAAAATCTTTATCTCCCTCTCAACTACCTAAATTTACATCAAAAAAGGGGTCTGTACCAGGAAGAGACCTATTACCAGAGATATCTTTTTACCTAAGAAACTTATCTGTGTAACTGGGCAGCCTTTGTTTCCCAAATTTCTCCTTTTCCTTCCTGTGAATGGCCTTTCTCCCCTTTGGATCCCCAGACCCCTACCTGTCTTCTTGGCTCAGAATGTCATATAAGCCTCAACTGCCTGACTGCCTTTGGATCTCATATTTTTATGGGGCTTCTTTATGTACAAATCTAAATTTGTTTTTCTCCGTTAATCTGTCTAATGTTGACTTAATTATTAGAACAGCCAAAGACTCTAGAACAGAAAAAGGTAAAATTTTCCCATGCCTACAACTGTTTGCAACTTGGGTCAGTCCAGGGGATTATCTCTAAAGAATGAGACTGATTTTCTTTAGGTGTCTCCAGGACCATCTTTGAAGGTGTATTAGTTTTCTAGGGCTGTAGTTATCAAGTACCACAAACTCTGTTTAAACAACAGAAATTTTATTCTCTTCCAGTTCTGGAGGCTAGAAGTCCAAAATCAAGACGGTGGCAGGGCCATCCTCCCTCCAAAGTCTATAGAAGAGAATCCTTCCTTGCCTCTTCCAGTTTTGGGAAGCCTCAGGGGTTTCTTGGCTTATCTTGGCATCACTCCAGTCTCCGCCTCCATCTTCACATGGCCATCTTCTCCCTATGTCTTCTCTGTCTTCACTTGATGTTTTCCTCTTCTTATAAAGACACTAGTCTTATTGGATTTTGGCCTGCTCTAATGACCTCATCTTAACTCGATTACATCTGCATTATATCCACACATTCCAGACCGATTTCTCACATTCACAGGTACCAAGGGTTAAGACTTCTATCTACCTTTGGGGGGTGGGGGGGTGGGGGGGGGACACAATTCAACTCATAATAGAAAGTAACCCAGAGAAGGGATTCAAAGCAACGTTGCAAAGATCATAAAGCCCTCAAAGCTGCTTTGCAAAGTAACATTTGCAGAGTCTCAAAGCAAGAATACAAATGAGGTTCACATTGCAGAAGTCTAATGATAAGAGAGTTTACAAACCAAGCTATAGCAATAGCCTAGCCCATGTTCCCAGCCAACACCCCACAGCCTGGGGGCCACCATTCCTCCGGGCGGGCTAAAGTTGCTGAGGCTTCCTCCAGTAGCCAGCCCTACTGTCTGTGTGTCTAAATGACAGAATAGTTCTTGTGGGGTCAGGCACAATGAAAACCAGTCCTAGGTCTAACTGGATCTGCCCCAAATCAACCAGGTCAAGTTCCCCAAGAAGCCTGTGAAGGCACTTTATCAACTCAAGATTTTCAGGCACTAAGAACTTCTCAAAACTACACCAGCTGAGCAGAAGGGAAGGAGGGAACACAGTTATCTGGTAATCCCATTTGCTTAATTACCCACTTAGGAGTGATTTAGGATGGTCAACTTGAAACAAAAGCAGCCACTCTTTCTCTGGTTTCCTGGGGCAGAAGTAGGGCTTTCCTGACACACTCACCCACACATAATACATTTACAGATTCCCAGTCTATCATCATCTTCTCTGGTCAAAGTGGTAAGATGGGGGGCGGGGGGGGGGGGTGCGGTTTGCGGGACTTGCTTTCTGGCCTGGAGAGCCTGGGTCAGCCAGTGCATCTCTCTCCCATAATTCCCAATAACATAATTTAGTTGTCATACTTTTTAAAATGATTTTAAAACTTTAAAAACTCATAAAACTTTTTAAACTCTAAAATTTTATGAGTTAAAAAAATTGTGAAAGTCATTGCCTTTTATTATTTGTGATGTGCTGGGGTCCTCTAAGGTTAAGGGCCCAGAGCAGGAGCGCCCCCCGCCCAACAATGCCCTGATCTAAGGGCAGCACTGATGCCAGGTTGTGATGCATTTGTTTAATAGAACTCACATTCCATTATAAGCCCTGGAGGGAGGTACAATTCCTACAACAGTCCCCACTGTGCAGAAAAGGCAGCCCACACTCATCTCACCACTAGGGGACGAGGTGGTTACTGAGGCAAGTCTGATCCCACTCACTGAACCACCACTGGCCAATCCACCAGGCTCTTCAGAGAAAGAGAATGGCAAGACACCTGTTCCACTTGAAACACTTCAGTGGGGGCAGGAAAGTTCAGAGAGCCAGCACAAAGAAGGTGTGAGCAGTTTTGAGATCCCAATATTGGAAAGAGATCCAGGCTCAAAGTGACAAGACCAGGATGAGCCATATCCTACCTCGCTTAACCCTATGAACTGGCCAAGGCATTTAAACTCTCTGAGCCTCAATTTCCTCTTCTGTAAAATGGGAATAATAAATCATAATGTCTATGCAGTATATTTATATAGGGTTGCTCTCAGGATCGGATGTCCAAGTGTAAACTAGAAATACTAGGTTTATTAGAAACTATTGCTTCTGCTCATACACCATCCACTGTGTTTGCTGGGTAATGACATTTTGTGGCTGTCATTAAACAGAACTCCCTCCAAAGAGTTAGAGGGTTTTTTGTTTTTTTTAGTTTTTTAAAGTTTATTTATTTTTGAGAGAGACAGAGACAGCTTGGGTTGGGGAGGAGTGGAGGGAGAGGGAGAAAGAAAATCCCAAGCAGCCTCCACACCACCAGCATAGAGCCTGACATGGGGCTCAAACTCAAGAAACCAAAACCGCGAGATCATGACCTGAACTGAAAGCAAGAGCTAGATGCCTAACTGACTGAGCCACCCAGGTGCCCCAAAGAGTTAGAGTCTTAGAATGGCTTACCCTCTGAGCCTAACAAATTCAAACTTATATGATAATAATAATAATATTGTTATATAATCAATTAGTTAATATTTTATATAAATACTGAAATAGTAATAAAACAAAGGGGTGCCTATGGCTCAGTCAGTTAAGTGCCTGACAGCAACAGCACGGAACCTGCTTGGGATTCTCTCTCTCTACCTCTGTCTCTGCCCCTCCCATGCTCTCTCTCTCTCAAAATAAATAAACTTTAATTAATAATAATAATAAAACAAGGGCAAGTTTTACCTTCAGCATAGTGGGTAATGATTTATAGGACATAAATAAAGGGAGAAGTGCTGTGAAAATTCACAATATAAATGTAATACCTCTTCTATACTGATGTCTACAGTTCAATCATCAGAGAGTTTTTCCTTTGAATTAAGCACTGCCCCTCTTCCTATGTCCCACTTTAAAAGTCAATAACCTTAAAAAGAACAACATATAAATTTGCTAACATGTCAATACAAACATGCTTATCTTATGGTGTACTTCCCTGATAGGATATGACAAGCCCAAAAGGCCTCTAGGCCCAGGAAAGGAGTAGGAAGTTGGAGAAATGAGTTCAGGAACAGAAAGCAGGATGGTGGGGCAGGTTCAAAGATAAACCAAAGGCAAACTGAAAGTCCCTTCCAAGACAATTCCTACCAACCTCAGATTTCACAACCTCATAACCTGGCCCAGTCTCAGGACAAAAAAAAAAAAAAAAAAAAAAAAAATTGCAGACACACATCTAGCATACAGATATTAAGATTAAAGGAGAAATGAAAAAATATGATATAAATAGGTAACTCTTAAAAAGTAGACATCACAATGTGAGCATTGTAGCCTTTCAGAAGGCTAATAATTTCTCACAAAAAAATTGAGACATCTTCTTGAAGTTTATCTGAAAGAAAAGTCTTTCCAGTTATAATAATCTTACAAAGTAGCAGGGCTGAAAAGGTTTTCTGGCTTTATTAGTGAAAACGGATCTGTCTTTAAGTGGCACAAGCCATGTCCTCTCTCATCTCACATCACTCCAGAACAAGCAGAAAAAAACAAATCTGTACCTGATAACTTCTAAAAACATAAAGAAAATCCAAAGAAATGTCAGCGTAGTTGCCAGAAGTCCTTTACAGAGTAGTTCTTCTTAGAAATGACAAACAGGAAGAAAGTTAATGTCATCTGACAAACATTGGCTGAGACCAGACACAAATGAAACTCCTACTCCTCCCAAAAGGTATGTATCACCTGTAGTGCCCTCAGCCACATGAGTCTGTGGAAGACTGACTGCACCAATTCTCCACGTGTCTCTGTCTCCATGACTTTGCCATGTGATTCTGTCGTTCATCTCACTAAAGACACAGGGTCTATTTCCTCACCCCTTCAATCTGATGTCACCCATGCACTTTGTCCAGTAGGTGAAGCCTAGACCACAAAAGGCCTTGCACGTTCCCACTTGCCCTCTCATATACCTCTGAAATTGCCACAAAAGCATGCCCAGGATGGCCTGCTGGAGGATGAAAGACATATGGAACAGAGCCACAGTCAATGTGGCTGAGGTCAGCCTAACTCAGCCAATAGCCAGCTGACCCCCAGATAAAAGAGCAAGCCCACCAAAGACTGTCAGACACATGAGTGAGCCAAGCCACGATCAGGCAAAACCAGCCTATAGGAACCTACAGGCAGCCAAGCCCCAGAGGTGTGAGCCCAGCAGAGAGCAGCAGAGCCACCTAGCTAACCACCCCAGGTGCACCAGCAATAGATCTTCTTGTTATTTAAGACTAAGGCTTTGTGGTTGTTTATCATGCAGCTTTACCGGGGCAATAGGTAACTGGTACCAAGTGCGAGTTTTGGGGCTCCACTCTTGTGCTTGGAATATCTGGAAAGCCAAAGACAGCTTTATTATACCTGACTACTCAACAGTTTCGTGGGGCAGCCAACCAATGCACTTCCTGCAGCATTTTCCCTTTCTTCCCTAAAGGATGCAAACATATGGGTAACTCTGTGGTAACCTTCCTTGACATCTTTCATCAGAGAACCAGTCCTAACCACATGAATCATGAAGATACTGAAAGAATAAGGAAAGCATATGCCTACTAAAGATACTTGGTGGTAGCAGAGGATGGTATATGTAAAAATTTATAATAAAACATGCACATATGCATGGAAAAGGACCTCAAAGGTTACGTACTGAAGATCCAAAAAGGTTTTTTCCTACGAGGATAGGTGAGATTATGGGTTAATGTTCTTTTGCTTGTCCATGATTCCTGACTTTCCTGAACTGAACATGAATGTATTTGTAATTTCCAAAAGAGAGAAACATAAAACATGAAAGAAACAGTAAAACTTTCAAAGAAAGTAAGAGCAAACATTTAAGTTTATTTTCAGGGGTTGAGCAGGTTATCATTTGTAGTTAAGTCAATTATGCATAACTTTTGGATGAAAATTAATTAGCTGAAATTTAAAAAGCAGAAATCAGGAGACAATTCTGAAAAACAACAAAATCGCTTGCAGACATATAAATAGTTGCCAGGTGCATGCAAATTTGTAATGCTTTTTGTAAAAAGGAAAAGATACAAGCATTTTCTAATAGACTTTTGCCTAGAGCAGGGTCAACAAATTTTTTCTATAAAGAGCCTGATGATAAATATTTGAGGCTTTGCAAGCCAGACTGTCTCTGCTACAACTACTCTGCCATTGTAGCACAAGAGTAGCCCATAGACAATCTGTGAATAAATGGACATGAATATGTTTCAGTAAAACTTTATTTATAATAGCAGGTGGCAGGCCAGATTTGGCCTACAGCCACAGTGTGCCTTCCTCTGGACTAGACAAATTGGTGCCAAAGCAACAACAGCTTATGATCGCATTGGCAATAACTTACTTATGCCAGAGTGATGACGTCTTTTCTGCACCTGACAGTCCCTCTATACCTTTGCCTGCTGTCAAATCCTTTTCCTTCTTTATGTCTCATCCTCCTCTTCAAGAACCCTGAGCTGCTTACCTTAGAAGTATGTTCTAACCACCTGTTTACTTGTACTTCTCCTCCATTAGGCTAACAGCAAGATTATGTCCTAATCACTTTTATATCCCCAGAGCCTTGGGGAGAGCCTGAACCATAATAGATTCTCAACAAATGAATGTGAAGTGAGTGATTATGCAAAACACAATAATGTCAAGAGGCGACAAGCCACAGACTGGGAGAAAATATTTGCAAATGACATCTCTGATAAAGGACTATTATCCAAAATATACAAAGAACTCTTAAAACCCAACAATAAGAATATGAACAACCCAACTAAAAAATGGGCAAGGTATCTGCACAAACACCTCAGCAAAGAAGACTAGAGAGGCAAATAAGCGTATGATAAGACGCTCAATGTCATATGTCATCAGGGACATGCAAATTAAAACAACAGTAGGATATCACACACACCTATCAGAATGGCCAAAATCTAGAACACTGACAATACCAAATACTGGCAAGGATGTGGAGCAACAGGAACTCTCATTCAGTGCTGGGATATTGCAAAATGGGACAGCTACTTTGGAAGATAATTTGGCAGTTCCATACAAAACTACACATGCTCTTTTATACCATCCAGCAATTGTGTCCCTTAGTATTATTTACCCAAAGTAATTAAAAACATATGTCTACACAAAAACCTACCTACAGGTATCTATAGCAGCTTTATTTATAATTGCCAAAACATGGAAGCAACCAAGATGTCTTTTAGTAGGTGAGTAGATAAATTGTCATATATCCAGACAAAGGAGTATTAATTCATGCTAAAAAAAAAAAAAATCTATCAAGCTATGAAAAGACATGGAAGAAACTTAAATGCATACTACTAAGTGAAGGAAGCAAGTCTGAAAAAACAACATACTGTACGATTCTGACGACATGACATTCTGAAAAAGGCAAAAACTATGGGGACAATAAAAAAATTAGTGGTTACCAGGAGTTAGGGGCAAGGGGGAGAGATGAATAGGTAGAGCACAGAGGATTTTTAGGGCAGTAAAAACACTCTATGTGATATTATAATGATGGATACATGTCATTTCACATTTGTCAAAATCCCTAAAATGCACAACACCAAGAGTGAACCCTAATGTATACTATGGACTTCAGGTGATAATGATGTGTCAGTGTAGGTCATTTATTATAACAAATTGCCCAGCAACAGGTGAACTTGAGCCCTGCTTTGGGTGAGCACAAGCCCCACTTTGGGTGAGCCCTGCTTCTCTCTCTCTCTCTCTCTCTCTCTCTCTCTCTCTCTCTGCCCCTTGTTCACTTGCGCCCTCTCTCTCTCTCTCTCAACAACAACAACAACAACAACAACAAATACACCACTCTGGTGGGGAATGTTGATAGTGGAAGGAGCTAGGCATGTGTGGGGCAGGGAGTGTTTGAGAAATCTCTGTACTTTCTGCTCAATTTTGCTGCAAACCTAAAAGTGCTCTAAAACATTAAGTCTACACACACACACACACACACACACACACACACACACACTCACATCATTATTGTAAATGCTCACTCAGCCTTTTCTACAGCCTTTAGGAGACATTAAAAGCTAATTACCTGATCAGGCAATGGTTTCACAGATCTGACATCAAAAGCACAAGTGGCAAAAGAAAAAATAAATAGAACGTCATCAAAATTAAAAACTTTTTTGCCACAAATGTTACCACCAAGAAAGTAAAAAACAACCCACAAAATGGGAGAATATTTTTTATAAATCATGTATCTAATGAGGGACTGGCATCTAGAATATGTAAAGAACTTTTATAACGCAGTAATAAAAAGACAAATATACTGATTTTAAATGGGCAAAGGATTTAAACAGACATTTCTCCAAAGATGTAAAAATATATATTTCTTAGTGCAGTAATAATAATTATGATTATAATACTATTCATTTTATGTTTAAAAAGCAATTATTAAAATCTTTCAAATAATTAAATAGGGAAAGAGATTGGCAATAAAACATTCTATTAAGAGAGAGTTCATTAGGTAGATACATTTAGGAAAAACCTTTTATCCCCACCAATGTTATACAATTTCTTTTATTTATTTTTAACCATCAGTTTGTTCTCTTTAGTTAAGAGTCTATTTCTTGGTTTGTCTTTTTTTTTCCCTTTGCTTGTTTGTTGTGTTTCTTAAATTCCACATGACTGAAATCATATATTATTTGTCTTTCTCTGACTGACTTACTTCACTTAGCATTATATCCTCTAGATCCATCCATGTTGTTGCAAATGGCAAGATTTCATTCTTTTTATGGGCTGAGTTATATTCCATTATATTTATGTATATGTGTATATATGTGTATGTATACGTGTGTGTGTGTGTATACATATATCTCCATCCCACTTCTTCTTTATCCATTCATCTATTGGCAGATATTTGGGTTGCTTCCTTATCTTGGCTATGGTAAATAGTGCTGCAATAAACACAGGGGTGCATATATCTTTTTGAATTAGTGTTTCATATTTTGGGGGTAAATACCCAGTAGTGGAATTACTGGATCCTATGGTAATTCTGTTTTTAATTTTTTGAGGAACCTCCATGTTTTCCACAGTGGCTAAACCACTTTGAATTCCCACCAACCATGCACAAAGACTCCTTTTTCTCCACATACTCACCAACACTTGTTTCTTGTAATATTGTACAATTTTAATAATTATATATAATTCTAATTTCTGTAAAGTGTTTCAGTGTACACTCAGTCATAACATTAAGCAAAATACGCTTTAAGGATGCACCAAAAGGCCTTGCCCATCCCTTACCCCAAATTCCCCTTTTGGTGCATCCTGGATTCACCTCAGACCACCACCACCAAACTTCTGGGAGCTGCCTGAGCTGAGCCAGAGTAGGACAACATGTACTAAATAAAGCTCGGAGGAATCAACTCTGAGCGGTAGTCACCTACTTACGATTTTGAATGTTTTAAAAATACTTGAAATAAAAGTTA
Organism: Leopardus geoffroyi; assembly: GCF_018350155.1. NCBI lineage: Eukaryota > Metazoa > Chordata > Mammalia > Carnivora > Felidae > Leopardus > Leopardus geoffroyi. Next base: position 13,015,983 of record NC_059343.1, read on the forward strand.
TCGTTGTAATCTTTTTTGGACATTTTCAATCCTTTTTGGACTAAGACAGGTATTTAAATGTATAAAAATAAACCGCATTTCTATGTTTTAAATTGTATATACATATTTTTTAAGTGTTAAAAACGACATTGCCGGGGCGCCCGGGTGGCTCAATAGGTTAAGCGTCCGACTTCAGCTCAAGTCATGATCTCGTGGTTCCTGAGTTCAAGCCCTGCATTGGGCTCGCTGCTGTCAGCACAGAGCCTGCTTCAGATCCTGTGTCTCCCTCTCTCTCTGCCACCTTACTAAGTGCGTGTGTGTGTGTGTGTGTGTGAGCACGCAGGGGTGCGCTCTCTTGCTCTCTCTCTCTCTCTCTCTCAAAAATAAACATTTAAAAAAAAGAAAAGCAAACAGAATTTTTTTTTTTTTAATGGCAATGTCAACTTTTATTACCCACTTCATTGGTTGTGAGTTCTTTAAAAAGAAAACAAAACCACAGGTCCAAAAGGGCATCACTCAAAGCATAAGAGACTGTTAAAAACTGAGAACAAACTGGGGGTTGATGGGGGGTGGGAGGGAGGGGAGGGTGGGTGGTGGGAATTGAGGAGGGCACCTTTTGGGATGAGCACTGGGTGTTGTATGGAAACCAATTTGACAATAAATTTCATATATTAAAAAAAAAAAAAAAATGGCATCACTTAGGCCAAGTCACCAAACCAACGCCTAATATCTAACCTAATTACACTTGCAACCTCCTACAGAAATGTAGTCTTAACTGGTCAGGAATTTTCTGGTAAACACCAATGAGACAATTTGTCACATGGTCCTCTCCATCTCCCAAAGGAAGATGAGATAATCCACCCCTAAAACCCCACTGTCCCCAAATGAAGGTGACCTCACCTGAAATAATTCTTTTTTCTATTTATGATTTCCCTGTCTTGCCTCTAGAAACCTTTCCCTTTTTGGAGCCCTTTGGAGCTCCCCTCTCCTTGCTACACAGGATGCTACCCAATTCATGAATCATTTAATAAAGACAATTACATCTTCACATTTACTCTGTTGAATTTCATTCTTTAACAGTTCTGTTTCACAACAGACATCCACTAATTATTTTTTGACGATCTTCATAGCAAAGTAAACAGGCAAAGAATTGCAAAAAGAGCACTCCATTGTTTTTTGCAAGTCTGTCTCCAGAGTCTTTTTATTTAAACAGAAAAAGAATGCATTTCCTTTAAAAGAATAGTACTTTTGTTAATCAAAAATAGGGGATGAAAAAGTCATACTAGATCCAGTGAACCAACAGCCAGGCTTTGTTTCCAGCTAATTAAAAAGTAGAAAAGAACCTGGTTTCCATTCCATTATAATTGTGTTCCTTTTAACAACAGTGTGATAAGCTAAGGAATTATGACAAAATGCAATTACTTAATCTAATATTTTCAATAATTCCAATTGTGTTTGATTCTATTCTATACGTTTCCTAAAATACTTGCATTACTCTCAGGGCACCTGGGTGGCTCAACTGGTTAAACGTCCAACTCTTGATTTCAGCTCAGGTCATGATCTCACAGGTCAAGAGTTCGAGCCCCACATCGGGCTCCTCATTGACCACACGGAGCCTGCTTGGGATCCTCTCTCTCTGCCCCTCCCCTGCTCCTGCTCGCTCTCTCTCTCTCTCTCTCTCTCTCAAAATAAATAAATAAAACTTTTAAAAAATATATCTGCATTACTCTCAACATTTTTACCTTATTATCAGGACCTTCGTAATTCCTTTTTTTTTAATGTTTATTTCTGAGAGAGAGAGAGATAGAGAGTGTGAGTGGGGCAGAGAGAAAGGGAGACACAAAATCTGAAGCAGGCTCCAGGCTCTGAGCTGTCAGCACAGAGCCCGACACAGGGCTCAAAATCGTGAACTGCGAGATCACGACCTGAGCCAAAGTCTAACGCTCAACCGACTGAGCCACCCAGGTGCCCCAGGACCTTCATAATTCCTAAAGCATTATTTTCTGGAATTTCACAAAAAAAAAATGTGTATGCATTTAACATTTCCAGCTGACCCCGCCAGGATTATTTAATTCTACAGGGGTACACACCTTTGACTGACTATGGTTCCAGTGACTAGGCTATTTTACAACTCTGTAAGTTTAGAAGTTAATTTGTAGAAAACTATCAGTAATGCAAATAACTGCCATTGATTGAAATGCAAATTAATTTTGTTGGGTAGAACTATAATTAATTTCTGCCCTATAGAAAGGATGACCTCAAATATTACATTTTATAGCATATAGAACAGCACTGTCATATATACATACATATAGTACCTATAAAAGACATATATATGTCATAATGCCATATATAAATATATACATATATCACATGCCACATATGTAATTTCACATTTCTTTTTTTTTTTAATTTTTTTAATGTTTATTTATTTTTGAGACAGAGAGAGACAGAGCATGAACAGGGGAGGGGCAGAGAGAGGAAGACAAAGAATCTGAAACAGGCTCCAGGCTCTGAGCGGTCAGCACAGAGCCCGACGCAGGGCTCAAACTCACGGACCATGAGATCATGACCTGAGCCAAAGTCGGACGCTTAACCGACCAAGCCACCCAGGCGCCCCATGTAATTTTACATTTCTTAGCACCATGTTAAAAAAGGTAAAAAGTTAAGAGATGAAATTCATTTCAATAATAGATTTTAACTTAATATATCCAAAATATTGTCATTTCAACAAGTAATCAACTTTTAAAATATTGAGATGTTTTATATTCTTTTTTTGTACACTAAATCTCCAAAATTCAATATGTACTTTACATTTACAGCACATCTCAAATCATATTGGCCATAATTCAGTGCTCAATAGCCACATATGATTAGTGGCTACCATACTGGATGGTGCAGCTATATAGTCTTTATTTGTTTGCATCGGTCTGGATGGTTCAACCACTACATCTGCTCATGCAAGTATTTGCCAGAACATTTTTGGTGTTAATCCTAGATATTTCTTCAGCACCTACTATATGCCTGGGTGTTCACTATTTACTAGGACAGGTATATAACTGCGTAATGGATGTCCCCTGCCATCAAAGAATAAGATGAGATAAGACATATAATCCTTATAAATTTAGAAAACAAGACATCAAATAAATAAATTCTTAAATTCAGTAGACAACACATAAATGAATAATCAATACAGATAGGTATAGTCAAGGAGAAGGGAAGAAAGGAGCCAAGGATATTCAAAGCTTAATAAACAGGATGAGGAAGGAAAGGTGTAAGTTAGAGCTTAGACAAAACAGAAAGTCACTGGCCTGATTTTATCAGACTCTATTTATTTGGTTCAGATCATGGTTTTCATAATATATGGTTGCTCTTTGGTAAATAAAATAAAATAGCTTTAGAATGAAAATAGATCTTGTATTTTATATGTTGTATGATCTCAACCCTGTTCTAAAAATGCACTTTGAATTTTTTTTTAATGTTTATTTATTTTTGAGAAAGAGAGAGAGAGAGAGAGAGTGAGCAGGGGAGGGGCAGAGAGAGAGAGAGAGACACAGAATCCAAAGCAGGCTCCAGGCTCTGAGCTGTCAGCACAGAGCCCGAAGCAGGGCTGGAACTCAGGGACTGTGAGATCATGACCTAGGCAAAGTTGGACGCTTAACCGACTGAGCCACCCAGGCGCCCCTAAAAACGCACTTTAAAAGACAGGAAGAAAACACTCAAAAATGGCCCCTAGATAACTGGATTGATTGTGGTAGGGTAGAGGATGATCCTGGCTTCTTTGAAGTTATATCCTTCATTTTTTCAATAATCATGTAATATTTTTATAGTTAGAAAAAATATATACTGTTTATAGTATGTAAAGAAGTTGCACTTACCTGATGGCTCCAGAAATTCTGAAACAAGATTGTACTACAAGGCATGTCTAATAATTCCCGTATGATCTCTTGATGTCTTAAAAACTAAAACAGGAGTCCAGGGCTTTTCATATCACATATTCCAGAACCACTGGCTATTGGAGTGATAAACTATGGAGTAAGCTTTCATCCATTTTCCATGAATTTCATCTTACAACTGTGAGAAAAATCAAGTATTAAAAAAAAGAGACTCAAGTATTGCTCAAGTTAATGACTATCTAGGGTTGATTTTACTTTTGGAAAAGCAGCTTGCTAAAGGTGACTGCCTCATTGTTAAGTAAGGTTCATGGCTAATGGTTTTGACATGTAAAGCTGTTCAAATGCCCAAGGTGGCTCACTTGATCACACATCCTCTGCTGGCCATGCAATTGATGGGAATTTTAAACACAGCTTTCATCTTTGACCTTTGTCTTTATGATTTAGTTCATAGAGCGAACTATTGTCATATCTTCCAGTTAACTTGACCAAATAGCTCTTGAAGAATAATTGGATCCTTTACCTTGCGCTTTGCCCACCCTACTTCTAGCACAATCATTAAGCATGTCTTATCCTTATTTGCTTTTGATATTTACTAATTACTATTAACCACTGCCCTTTGTCTACTTCATTCTCTCATTCTGATTCTTTCCACCTACTCAGCTATTTCTTGTCCTTCCCACATATTCTTCTGCTTTAGCCCAGTAGTTCCAAGTTGACTTCTTGAAATAAGCCTGGCACACTTTCAAAATGCTAGAACGTTTAGTAGATTTATAATGAGATGCTGTTTAAGTGTGGTACCTCCTTATTAATCAGTAAAGTTAACAATTTTTACTGATCAACCACTGTATTTTTGGATTTATGGAACTATTATAGGGAATTTTTTAAGCAAGTGTGGACCTAAAGAAGTCCTAAATAGCTTGCTTTTACTCATGCAGTCAAGCAGTGAGAAAAAAAAAGTGTGAATTATAGCATAAGAATATATTTGAGTTCACTACATTGCTCTTTATGCTAATGAAAACAGTGAAAACAACCTAAATATCTAATAAGGAAATTGAGGGGAATTATATATATATATCTAATCAGTGAAATATCATGCAGTTATTTGAATACTAATTGTGATGTCATTTGAACAAACAGTTACCAGGAATAGCCTTTTAACATTACTTGCTTTTACATATATGATCCCACTCACTTTCCTGTCTCTGGATCGTTAATGATCCTTTGTGACCTGTATGAGATACTTTTTCTCTCCTCTCCCTGCCCCAAACCAATCTCCATGACTTCAAATCCAAATGCTACACGTTTATCAACAAACATTTATTTAACAAGCACTTGTTGTGTACCTTGCCCGTTGGCACCTGCCCTCGTGGGGCTCAGGGTCAAATAATCACACAAGTAAGTACATGATTACAAACGGAATGAGGACTGTCAAGTAAATAGTTATAAAAGAGAGTAATCCAGGGACAGCTTCCCTGTAGAAGTGACACCTGAGCTGGAATCAAAAATACAAGACGAAGCACTGGGGGGAGGGGGGGCGGGCAACGTGTGCTATGACCCTGTTACAGAAAATGCATGGTTTTTTCAGAGAATTGAAAAAAGGCCAGTTTAGCTGCGACACAGGGAAATGATGAGGAAGTACTTTGAGAAGAGGTGGAGAGGTAAGATTGTGACTATGTAAGACTGGAGTTTTTAACATAGGACAGTGGAAATCACTGAAGAATTTTAAGGTCAAGACATGGAGGGGTGATGTGATCCAACTTGCATTTTGAAAAGATGATAATGGCTTCAGTGTGGAGCCTGGATTGGAAAGAGACCAGGGTGGACACAGGGAGAACAATTAGGAGTCTACCACACTGGTCTGGGTGAGAGTTCTAGCTTGACCTGGGGAGCTGGCTGTAGAAACAGAGAAAAAGGACACAGATCTAAGAGGTATTTAAATGATACAGTTAGTAAGGCTTGATGACAGACCACAATAAAGAATAAAGGAAAGAAGTGGCTGGGATGACTCCTAGGTTTCTGTCTTGTGGAATCAAATGGACAGTGGTGTCATTCATTACAAGATAAGGTTGAGAACTGGTGATCATGAGTTTGGTTAAGTATGACCACCCCATCATGGACTTATAGATAATTACTGAAGTGCGCAGTGATAAATCAATTGTTGGTTGTAGTAGTCATGTGATCAATTTACAGAACATTTCCTTCATCGAGAAACTCGTAAGGGGCGCCTGGGTGGCTCAGTGGGTTATGTGGCCGACTTTGGCTCAGGTCATGATCTCGCGGTCCGTGAGTTCAAGCCCCGTGTCTGGCTCTGTGCTGACAGCTCAGAGCCTGAAGCCTGTTTCAGATTCTGTGTCTCCCTCTCTCTGACCCTCCCCTGTTCATGCTCTGTCTCTCTCTGTCTCAAAAATAAAATAAACGTTAAAAAGAAAAAAAATAAAAAATAAAAAAAAAAAGAAACTCGTAAGTTGTGGTGAGAGGGCAGGGGGGACTTCAGAAGCCATTTGAGGAGAAAATTATTCATACCCCTAAAAATCTGTGTCAAAAGCATTAGGGTCATTAGATTAACTCAACTACAAGAGGTTGTCAACAGGTTCCCATGTAAATAATCTGTTTATTTCTCTGCATTCATAGCCTTCTCTTCCCACTGCTGGCCCCACTTAACTATCATTCAGAAACAAGGTCTAATCAGTATGGCTGGAGAATCTATGGAAGGCTTCATGAAATGAGAAGGCCCTAAGAGGGGTCTTGAAGAATGGGAAAACCTTCGGCAGAACAGGTATAAGAAGAGTCAAGCACATTAGTGCTAAGCAATGGAGCTGAGAAGTGGTATGAGGTCCAGAAGATGCTGAACTGGCCATAATAATAGGTTCAGCTGGGAGGAAGTGCAAGGTACAGTGTGGGGAGCCACATTAAAAAGGTTCTTAAATGTTTGATGCACGAGTTTAAATGTTATTCTGCAGTTGGTCAAGAATCCGTGGTGCAATCCTCAATTGGATGGAAGGGGAGAAGGAAGAGAACAGAATATCAGCATCATAGATGGAACTCCTCCAAACTAATTATGGTCTCCCATTCTACAGTTGAGAACCATTGCTATAAGACAACAGCACTCAGATATACCCTTAAAGGCAGAGAAAAGCTCCACTGGGATTTAACAGAAGCAAAGTGGTAACTATAAGAAAGCAACACTCTTACTCTTTAGCTTCATATTTACCTCTTTGTTATTCAATTTTGACAGCCTCGGGACTCCCCCACCCCCACCCCCGGGCCAACATACTTTTCTCCTTCATTCTCTTTAGCTGAACAACAACTCAGAAAATCTTTTTCTTTGTATTTCCATGGCTCAGTGGAGACAGATTGACATTTTCCAAAATTACATTAGAAACTACTAGGAGAAATAAAACAAGAAGATAAGAATAGCACAAAATGAGTCAACATTTCCCAAATAAAGATTTGGGGTCCAAAGTTCCCTAAGATAGGTAAGGTCATCAAAGCAGTGAGCCTGAGAGGTTCTGCTGTTCAAGAAGCATCTTCCAACCAGGAACCCCAATCTCTACATAAAAGGATGCAACTACATGGAGCTTACAACTTTTACTAAAAGCCTCTTTCCTCTCCAATTTTCAGGCAACCCAAAATTCCCAGGAGCTTTTCCCTGTCCTACCTGAGAAGCCACTCTCTCATCCATGCTGTCTAGTCCCACTATCCTTCCCCCTTGACTATTTATCCTTTCCACAAACCAACACACACATCACTTCCTTAAATATCACAAAGTCTGTGCTACAAACCACTATACCAATACACTTCGGTCTCCCTCTCATTCTGTCTCTCTCTCTCTCTCTCTCTCTCTCTCTCCTTTCCCTTTTCAACCTGCACTTTTTTTTTGAAAACTCTGTTGCAAGAAAGAAAAGACCAAAAGCTGTGAATGTCATACTTTCACCTGAGAGTCACTCTTTCCAGGTCTTCATCTGACTCTAAGCTATGTGGTCACCAAGCTCTGCCTACTCTTCAGCACCCAGGAAAAAATGCCAATGTTCACAAATCCAACCTTATTCTTTTTCAAACCTCCCTTATCTGCTTGAGGCTTATGGCCAAGCTCCAAATCCCTGATGGAAGTACATACTACTTCACACATGAAGAAGGGCAGTGGTGACTGGAACCCTCGAACACACAGTGAATGATACAGGTCATGTCCCCAAAGCCACCTGCTCTGCCACCCCTGAAATAACCCGCTCAACATAGTCTTCCTCCTCTCCTCCCAGCACTTCTACCATGTACGTGGAAAAGATACTATCATAGAATTCCACAACATAACAATTCCTTAACTTTAGGAATTAGCTGAAAGAAAGCTGGCAAACATTGAGAAGAAGGAAATAAGAGAGAAACTTAGGTAACTTGGTGGCAAAGGTCTGTTCAGAAAAGGCCCTCTAAATTTTTATGAACTTCCCTTCAGTGGACTTTTTCAGCAAAACGTATTAGAAAGTTATAGGAACTACAATGTCATCAGGAACTCTTAGTATTCACCTGGAAGTGAGGACAAAGCAGAGTGTCCTGCAGAAGACTGTAGTACTTGCAGCCAAGTTGAAAAGGGAACTCAACTCTTGTGGTGGGTCATTTCCAAAGATGACCACCAAAAATCCCCTCCATCCCTGAACACACATACCACTCCTCACATCAAGAGGTGGAGCGTACTTTCCCCTGGACCGGTTTTGTAACTTGCTTGGGTCAGCAGAATGACACAAAAGTGACATTCTAGTACTTCTAAGAACTACAAGAACTTCAAGGCCTTAAGAAGAGTTATAGTTTCTGCTTTTGTGTTTTTGGGAATCACCTGACAGGTTAAAAAAGCTCAAGCTAAATCACTAAATAAGAAGAGAGAGGTCTGGCCAGCCCCAAACCATTCCAGCTGAGGCCAGACGTGTATTTGATACCATGTTAGACCTTCCCACCCCAGCTGAGCTCCCAGCTGAATGCAGCCAGCACCACATCTAGGAGAAGAACTACCTAGTGGAGCCCAACCCACTCACAGAAACCATCAGAAATAGGAAGTTGTGGGGCACCCGGCAGGCTCAGTCGGTTAAGCATCCAACTCTTGATCTCAGCTCGGGTCATGATCTCACGATTCATGAGTTCAAGCCCCCGTCAGGCTCTGTCTCTGCCCTTTTGTGCTCATGTGCGTTCGCTAGCCCTCTGTCAAAAGAAATAAATAAACTTAAACAAAATAAATTTAAAAAAATAAATAAGAAGTTGTTATTGTCTTAAGCCACTAAGTTTTGAGGGAGTTTGTTACACCGTAATACAGATAACTGGGATCTGTTTAACAATTCAACCCATCTCAAAGTTATCAACAAATCTAGATCCCAGATAACCTCTTAATTTTCCAGTTATTATGTATGAACGGTCCTTTTGTTACTTGAGTCTTCTATATTGATCTCAACCATGAATTCCAGACAGTTCTGATTTCAAATATTATATCCCATAGTTCCCATAAGAATAGTTGAAATTATTAGGGCTTACTTTGAGGTCAGAAACTCTGGCCACTTTATCTATATTATTTCCTTAATATAGTTAATGTTCTAACTTCCTCTTTGATTTTGAAGATACTCTGCATTCTGTTATTGGCCCGAATTTTAAATTTTACTTTCAAAATGTCCAGTGTCTGTATTTGCTGTGATAGTTTCCCTTTGAATGTGTTTTGCAGGTTTATTCATGCTTTTCAAATGTAAATTCAATGTGAGAGCAATGTGTATTCAGACAATAGTATTCATCAGATGTCACCACTGAAATGAAAGGATTTTCAAAATATTCAGCTCTAATCCTTCTCTTCCTTACTCTACAGAATCTGAGACTTAATCAGTGCCAGTGACTTCAATTAGCATATGTAAAATGATGACTCACAAAGCTAGACTTCCCCTTTGGACTTCTCTCCTGAGATTCAGATATAGTTCCAAATGCCCACCAGCTATCTCCACTTGGATGCTCCACAGGCTTTAAAACCTCAGTAGCTCCAAATGAAATTCACTGACCCTCAAAACTTGTTCCTTTTTTTTTTTTTAATGTTTATTTATTTTGAGAGAGAGCACAAGCAGGGGAGGGGCAGAGAGGCAGGAGGCAGGGGGGGTGGGTAGAGAATGAATCTCAACCCGGCTCTGCACTATCAGCCCAAAGCCCAACACGGGCTCAAACTCAAAACACCAGATCATGACCTAAGCCAAAATCATGAGTCAGACGTTTAAACGACTAAGCCACCCTGGCACCCCAAAACTTATTCTTCCTTAATCCTTCAGTCACTGAAAGACACCAACATTCTTCCAGAAATCTGGTATATGGGTCTCCCCACCAGACCAAGAGCCCTAAGTCCCATTCATCTCCGTATCTCCAAATCCTAGCACAGGACCTAGTATATTATAGCACTTGCTAAGCATTTTTTTCAATTAATAATTAAATAAAAACTGGTTCATTATGGTTCTGGTTACCCCAATAAGAAAGATTGGCCCTTGTCTGACCCAACTAAATGCGCCAATACTTTCAGCACCATCTAGTTGCGTCCAAGGCAAGACTTTGTGAAGGACCTTATCACCACCAGCATAAAGAGTGAAAACGAAGTGAGCCACCATAGGCCACATATGCTTGGGAAAATCTTAGCCTCAATATGCCCATGATGTACAGCCTTTTTTACCAGGACTAACAAAGTTCATTTGAACAGGTTACATGATGGACCCATTGCCTCAATTCCCAAGCCCCTAGTGCACTGGCACTCTGGTCTAAGCAAAGCATATCACCTTCCTAATTACAGGAATGAGAGACCTTTTCCTGGTCATTCATGCTGCCATGTCCCCAGTGTATTCTTGTGCTTCACAGCTTCACAATATCAAATGGCTCTACCTTTTGAAAAACAAGCTTTTAACTTGATTCTGTTTCTGGTTGAAAATTTGAGCCAGTTCCAAGAATTCAATGTCAACTCAGTTCAAATCTATGGTTTCTTTTTTTTTTCTTTAAGTTTGTTTATTTATTTATTTGGAGGGGGGGGGGGGGACTTGCAGAGAGAGGAGAGAGAGAATCCCAAGTAGGCTGTATGCTGACAGTATGAAGCCCGATGTGGGACTCGATCCCACGAACAGTGAGATCATGACCTGAGTTGAAATCAAGAGTCGGACACTCAACCAACTAGGCCACCCAGGGGCCCCAAATCTATGGTTTCTTTTTTATTTTTTTTTAACATTTATTTTTGAGAGAAAGAGAGAGACAGAGCACAAGCAGGGGAGGGGCAGAGAGACAGGAAGACACAGAATCCGAAGCAGGCTCCAGGCTCTGAGCTGTCAGCACAGAGCCCAATGTGGGGCTCAAACTCACGAACCACAAGATCATGACCTGAGCTGAAGTCGGACACTTAACCAACTGAGCCACCCAGGCACCCCATCTTTAAGGCACTGTGTTGGAGACATTAAGTGCTCTTTGTTGTTGGGTCATGTATACAAACCCAAATCCAGCCTGGCTCATTATGTCCCCCTTTCTCTCTGTGTAGCTCTGTAAGTCCAACCTGCTTCAAAGCCAAACCACTCTGAGTCATACGCATTTTGAGCGTGTCTTTGTAGCCTAAATGTCTTTCATTCTCTTGGTATGGTCATGAGTGACAGCTTTGTGGTCAATGTATTTTTTTTAATGTTTATTTATTTTTGAGAGAGTGACACAGAGTGCAAGCGGTGGAGGGATAGAGAGAGAGGGAGACACAGAATGCAAAGCAGGCTCCAGGCTCTGAACTGTCAGCACAGAGCCCGACAGGGGGCTCGAAATCACAAACTGAGATCATGACCTGAGCCTAAGTTGGACGCTTAACTGACTGAGCCACCCAGGTGCCCCTGTAGTCAATATTTTTAAGATTTATGTCTATGATAATTGCTTTTATATTTCAGATTAATTTATAGCATCTTAAGTCATTTGATCTGGCAATTTCTTTATGAAATCAAGCACATCCTCACATATACATGAGATATCTGCTGGGTTTATAATTCTAGACTCTTAAAAGTAACTCTATTTTTCATTCAAATATGTTTGCTTTTCTGGAGTTTTGGGTGATTATAATGGGTTCATTCAAAATATTCATTCTTGCTTTTCCATGCTGATAGTGCTCTCAAAACATGGTGAACATTCCTAAAACCTGCTGGACTCTCTGTAAGAAGTGTGGCAAGTACCAACAACACAAAGTGACACAATACAAGAAGGGCAATGATTCTCTGTATGCCCAGAGAAAGCAGCATTATGACAGGAAGCAGAATGGCTACAGTGAGCGGATTAAGCCGATTTTCTGGAAAAAAACAAAAACAACAAAGAGGGTTATGCTGAGGATTGACTGTATTGAACCCAACTACAGATGTATGAAAATGATGGCTATTAAAAAGATGCAAGCATTTGGAATTGAGAGGACATAAGAAGAGAAAGGGCCACATGATCCATTTCTAAGCTTCATATTTCACTTTATTATGAAGACAATAAGATCTTGAGGTTATGTTCAAACCAAAATAAAAAAAAATACTCTTTATTAAAACAGCACTTCCCAATTTTATAAAATTTGAATAAAAAAAGGAAATTTAATCTCCTTGAAAACAATGTTGGCATTAAAATTCATTATATTCATTTACATAATTATGGGGAAAACTCAGCAAAAACTACCAATCTATTTAACATCTTGAGTTTGATGAAGCACATTAGAACATGAAACACAATACATTGGAACATGAATACACAGTCAAAAGACAGGTCCTTTCATTACCAGACTGTTAGACAACTTCTATAACAAATCTTATCACCCTCTCCTCATCCTTTGCCTTTCCATACGTAGTCTACAAAACTATGCAATTGTAAACTGAACTAAACACATTAGCAGTTTACATGAGAATGGATAAAGCTCAAGTATCAGCAAATAACAACTGAGTTTAGCAAATCTTTTCATTAAATTTTAAAAGTAATCTTTAGATCTATAAATTTAATGCACTTCCTATCAAAATCCCAACTGCCTTTTTTTTTTTTGCAGAAGTTAACAAACTGATACTAAAATTCATAAACCATAATAACCAAAACAATCTGGATAAAAAGAACAAATCTGGAGAATTCACACTTCCCAATTTCAAAATTTACTGTAAAGTTATAATAATCAGGACAGAACTGGCATATGGAGATAGATAGATAGATAGATAGATAGATTGGTAGATAGATAATGTTTTTAATGTTTATTTATTCTGAAGGGGGGAGGAGGTGCAGAGAGAGAGGGACAAAGGATCCAAAGCAGGCTCTGTGCTGACAGCAGAGAGCCCAATGTGGGGCTCGAACTCACAAACCGTGAGATCATGACCCGAGCCTAAGTTGGACACCTAACTGACTGAGCCACGCAGGTGCCACATGGTCAAGTGATTTTTTACAAGAAATAGCAAGACAATTCAGTGGAGAAAGATAGTCTTCTCAACAACTGGTGCTGGGACAACATGCAAAAGAGTGATGCTGGATCCCTACACTCTATGGAAAATTAACTTAAAATGGATCATAGACCTAAATGTAAAAGCTAAACCTACAAAACACTTAGAAGCAATCATAAGAATACATCTTCATGCTCTCTGGTTAGGAATGATTTCTCAGATAGAACACCAAAAACACAAGGGACAAAAGAAAAAATAAATCAGACATCATCAAGATTAAAAATTGTGTACTTTAAAGAACACCATCAAAATAGCAAAAAGACAACCCACAAAATAAAACATTTGGAAAAGACATATCTGACTGGTATCCAGAATATGTAAAAAAACTCTTACTACTCGATAATAAAAAGACTAATAACTAAAAACATGGGCAAAGGATTTGAATAGACATTTTTCCAAAAAAGATATACAAATGACCAATAAACACATGACAAGATGCTCAAGATCATTAGTCATCAGGGAAATACAAATCAAAACCACTATGAGATATCACTTCATACCACAAGGATAGCTAAAATCAAAAAGATGGACAATAACAAGTGGTGTAAAGGATATGGAAAAAATTGGAACCCTCATACACTGCTGATGTTAATATAAAATGCTTGGGGCGCCTGGGTGGCACAGTCGGTTAAGCGTCCGACTTCAGCCAGGTCACGATCTCACGGTCCGTGAGTTCGAGCCCCGCGTCGGGCTCTGGGCTGATGGCTCAGAGCCTGGAGCCTGTTTCCGATTCTGTGTCTCCCTCTCTCTCTGCCCCTCCCCCGTTCATGCTCTGTCTCTCTCTGTCCCAAAAATAAATAAACGTTGAAAAAAAAAATTTTTTTTAAATAATAAAATAAAAAAAATAAAATGCTTAACATAAAATACTTATTCTTCAAAAAGCTAAAAATTGTATTGTCATATGATCCAGAAATTTTACTCCAAGGTATATTTCCAAGAGAAATGAAAACATAAGTCCACATAAAAACTTGCACACAAATGTTCACAGCCCTATATCAAAATGACCAAAAAGTGGGATACCTGGGTGGCTCAGTCAGTTGAGCATCCTACTCCTGATTTCGGCTCTGGTCATGGTCTCACGGTTGTGAGATGGAGCCCTGCATCAGGCCCTGCATCAAGCCCTGCATCTGGCTCTGCACTGGGCGTGGAGCCTGCTTAAGATTCTCTCTTGCCCTCTGCCCACCCCCCCGAATAAAAAAAAAAAAAAATTTTTAAGATAACCAAAAAGTGGAAACAACCTAAATGCCCATCAACTGCTAAATGAATTAAGATTTGGTACATCCACTCTTTAGCGTTCTTGGACCCAATTCCAATATGTGCGTTTGGGGGGGGGGGGGAGGGAGGAGGGTTCCCACAGAACACTAAGCAATTCTTAGACACCCTGCTGGTACTCAACTCAGTTCTAATGTTATGGAAACTGATCTGGATCACCCTGCAGAAGAACCAAGTGGCACTCAGAGATCTTGGAAGGCAGGAGGTTTATTTTACACCAGTGGGTTCAGATGAGATCATTCTCCAGAGATCTGAGCCCAGAGCATCAACAGAGGGGACCATTTATAGTCTGTTACTTGCGAATCCCTCATTAGTAGTAATTTGGCACCTGTGGCAAGCAGGGTAGGAAGAAAATCCCAGAAGGGGTGTTTTCTGACAAGGACTGGAATTCCCCTATCAGTCCTGTCGGCCATCTTATAACAGATTTTTCCCTAACACTATCTACCCCAAGATAGCTTCAGATTCCACAGGTTAAGTGTTCAGTCCTGCCTCCCCACCCACTTCAGACAGCATTTGCAACCCCAGGTCGTTATCTATGCTTCTGACCGACTGGCTACAGATTGGAGGCTCTAACAATCCCCTCCAACTCAGGATGCCAATTGCCAAGTCTGAGTTGTTCCAGGTACATCTGACCAACTGGCTATAAATTAGAGGTTTCCATGACTTCCTCAGAAGTTAACTGAAAGAGGTTTAATTAATTTGCTAGAGCAGCACATAGAACAGAGCAAAATATTTTTTTTTTACTAGATAGCAAGTTCATTATAAAAGGATGTAACTCAAGTGCAGCCAGATGGAAGAGATGCATGGGGAAAGGGTGCAGAGTGACCATGCTCTCTCCAAGCTTACCACTCTCACAGCACCCCTGCTTATTCACCAACCCAAAAACTCTCTGAACCCTGCACCTCCTTTCAGATTTTCATGAAGGCTTCATTATACAGGCATGAACAATTAAGTCACTGGCTATTGCCAATTGACTCAACCTGCATGGCCTCTCCTCTCCCCAGAGATCAATGGGTGGGACTGAAAGTTCCAACCCTCCAATCACATGGTTAGCTTCCCTGGCAACCAGCCCTCATCCTTAAAGGTTTTCCAAAATCCACCTTATTAACATAACAAAGAACAGCCACCTTTATCATTCTCTTCACTTAGGAAATTCCAAAGTTTTAGGAGCTCTGTGCCAGAAATGGGGGATGAAGACCAAATATATATCTATTACAAATCACAATATCATTCCCATACAATGGAATATTATTTGGCAATAAAAAGAATAAAGTACTGATAGGTAAACTTTGAATTATGCCAAGTGATAAATGATACAATTCTGTCACAAAACACATACTATATGATTCCATTGATCTGAAATGTCCAGAATAGGCAAATCCATAGGGACAGAAAGTAGATTAGTGGTTCCTTAGGGCTGGTGTGGGGGTGGGGGGTGAGAGACAGACTGGGGTAGGAGTGGGGACTGACTGTTAATAGGTTCCAGGTTTCTTTTAGGCAGAATGAAAATCAGATTGTGACTATGGTTGCCCATCTTGTGAATATAACAAAAAAAATCATACACTTTACATAGGTGAATTCTATGGTATGTGAATTATATCTCAATATAGCTGTCAAAAAATTAAAAAATAAAAGTAATCATCCCACCTCATGTCAAAATTCATTATGAAACCTGAATTGGGGAGCCTGAATTAAGAAAGTTTTATGAACTGCCTTTTTTCCCCCTCAATAGTTTTGATCTGTAGCTGAACATTTTGTAACTGAAATGCCTGCTAAATTAATCCTATTTCTCTCCCCAAGGCAAATTTCATCAAATTTCCCTTTGATTGTTCTTTCCCCAATAAAGACCAGTATTTTTGTACTTAAAAGATGCAATTCCCAAATGACTCATCACTTATCTCCTGGGTAGCAAGCAGTTTTGCCACAAGAAACCATTTTTCCTTTGTTTCAGAAGACCTGGCCAGTCTGCAATGTACATTCTGCTTCTTTTTTTTTTTTTTTTTTCAACGTTTATTTATTTTTGGGACAGAGAGACAGAGCATGAACGGGGGAGGGGCAGAGAGAGAGGGAGACACAGAATCAGAAACAGGCTCCAGGCTCTGAGCCATCAGCCCAGAGCCTGACGCGGGGCTCAAACTCACGGACCACGAGATCGTGACCTGGCTGAAGTCAGACGCTTAACCGACTGCGCCACCCAGGCACCCCTACATTCTGCTTCTTAATAGACTGCCCAGAGAATATTTCTTTACTTCTATCGGGAAAATTTGTAAAAAACTTTGAAATGGACCAAACAAAATTATTTTCTGGGTGTCCCATCTGGTGCACCCTTCCAGGTTATCTGATTCCATGGGAGCTCAGGCCTTTTAAGGTCTTTGAGCTATTTTACAACTCTGTAAATTGTTGAAAAATGATAATGATGTAAGTGATTCACATCCATCAAAATGCAAATGAATAGTTTAGTGGATGGAATGGATTATTGCCTGTGGATGCTGACCAGTTTTGCATCTGATAGGGAAAAATCTGTTATATGATGGCCAACAGGACTGATAGGGGAATCCCAGTCCCTGCCTGAAGACTCCCCTCCGGGCTTCTTCTTCCCACCCTGCTTGCCGCTCATGCCAAATTATTACTAATGAGGAATGCAGAAGTAACAGACTATAAATTGTCCCCTCTGCTTATGCTCGGGACTCAGACCTCTGGAGAATGATCTCCTCTGAGCTCACTGGTGTTAAAATAAACCTCCTGCCTTTCAAGATCTCTGAGTGCCACTTGGTTCTTCTGCCGGGTGGTCCAGACCAGTTTCCGTAACACATCTATTTCTAAATTCTTGGAAGTCTTGGGGCTCAGGGCAGGCTGCCCCAAGAAATGCCACAGCAGCATATTGATTGAGTTAAAGTTATTTCAGAAACAGCCAGTGCAAGAAGAACACTCTGACCCTCCTGTCCCTCCAGAAAGGAGGAAAGAATGTCTCATGTGAAAGGTACCCTTCCTGGACCAGGAGATAAAGAGACATCCTTATCATCAGAGATGGGAATTCAGAGCCAAAGAAGCTTATATAAACAAACCTCGTCACTTTATTTTTTTAATGTTTATTTATTTTTTGAGAGGTGGGGGGAGGGGCAGAGAGAAAGGGAGACATAGGATCTGCAGCAGGCTCTGTGCTGTCAACACAGAGCCCAACACGGGGCTCAAATTCATGAACCGTGAGATCATGACCTGAGCCAAAATGGGACACTTAACCGACGGAGCCACCCAGGCACCCCAAAAACCTTGTTACTTTAGCTAATTTATTAACCCAGCCTAAATTCTATTTAGAATTCCTTATTAATTGAAGCTCCCAAGTATAAGTTTGCTTTGTCCTAACAAGTCCTTACAGATCTTCATCTAATGTCTGCCTGCACCGGTCACTGGTGTTAAGAAGAAAATTTGGTCAAAATTTGGTCAAAATTTGGTCAAACTTTCCTCCATGACAGCAAATCAAGCCTATTAGAGTTTCAACCTATCCCAGGAATGTGGTCTTTTAAAAAGCCAATGTGAAATTTCCTGATGAGCACTTGCATGATAATGTATTTTATTTCAATAATATATCCAAAATATTATTTCAACATGTAATCAATATAAAAATTATTAATGAGATACTTTCCTTTTTTTAAACTAAATCTTTGAAATCCAGTGTGTATTTTGCACTTATAGCACATTTGAATCCAGACTAGCCACAGCTCCAGTGCTCAATAGCCACATGTGGCTCCTGGCTACAATATTGGACAACGTGACCGTGAAAGAGAAAGGACCGTTGTATAATAACCTCTCATTCACTGTGTTCCATTTAGTGGCAGAACTAGGACTCTATAGAAATCAGAGACTGAGGCTAGCAGGAGTGAGCCATGAGAGAGAAATCATCTTAAAGCCAGCCGGAAGCCAGCCCTTATCTTAAAGATAATTGTATTTACCCAGCCCTACTATCTGGGCCACATCTGGTCTGTTAAAACCCAACATGGATTCGTACATTCTACTGTGTCAGAACAAATCGTACTTCCTGATTACTTTATTTTCCCCTGTTATTCCTTCTATAAATTTCTCTTTTAAAATAAGAAAATTATTTCTCACTCATTCTGCTTGCTATGCTGTAAGCAATGAAGTCCTCTGTCTCTGATCTTATGTCTTCTGGCAGCCTCTATGAAACTGTGGCAAGCTAGTTCATTAACTTGCAAGAAGGGTAAAATGTCAGAGCCTGAATTTGACAATACCGTCCCATCCTTCAATATCTCCAAGGTAACTTTATTAACCTCTAAGAGCTCTCAACACTTCTTGTTTCCACTCAGCCTGGAGCATTTGCCCTACGGGATATTTTGGTTTAGTTTCGCACGTGTTTATATTTTAACATCTCCAATCTCCCCACTCCACGTTGCTCTATGCACAATATTCACTGAAATGTTTGCTGACACATTCATTTTTGTCCCATACATGTGAAACCTCAGAGAATTTTTACACCACGTGAAGATGGAGACCTACCTGCCCCCTTTCCATCTTCAGGTGTGATGATGGGGCACAGTCGGCTCACCTCCTCTCATGCACTATTGCTTTCCTCCTTCACCCCCGCTCTCCTTTACTTTCCCTTTCACCTCTAGCCACTTACTACACTTTCATTTTCATAACACGAAAACAGATCAAACTGGTGAAATCAAGTCCACTGAATCTGGAGCTATGGGATATAGAAGCTAAAGAAGATCACTTTTTAATGGAACCAATGAATGCCTAAAACACATGTGTCTTCAGATAGCCTCAGGAAAAAATTTCTTTCCTTTACCAACGCAAATCTCTTTAGAAGAAGGCTGCACTAACATGACTAAAGTTAAAAGATCTCCAGTTCTTTTCATCATAGGAAAAATGAATAATTATGGCATGAGTCCATTAACAGATGCAGAATATTAACCACGCTATTGCAAGTAATCACACCAGAAATTTTCAATTATTTTAACCTACCCTCTACATAAAATTGGAAAAGATACAGAAATAATCTTTCATTAGGTGGCGTACCTGGTAAGCAGCTCAGATTAATCTATAATATCAAAACATTATAGTTCAACCTAGTGGCACAGAAATGCTCTCAGACCACAGAATGTACCTATAATGTTCCCAAGAGGGTAGCCAGATACACAGCCTGTGGAAAAGAAGGCAGCAGCAACAGAGTTAATATCATGCCTAACCAAGCACCAGACAGCTTAGAGTGTGTCCAGATCCACATAAGTCACTGTTCCCGATGGCACGTATGTCTCTGTGGCAGAGTAGTCCTAATGAGTCCTGATCTCATTTGTAGTGAACATTTGTTTTTTTGTTTTTTTGTTTTAAATTTTTTTTTTTCAACGTTTATTTATTTTTGGGACAGAGAGAGACAGAGCATGAACGGGGGAGGGGCAGAGAGAGAGGGAGACACAGAATCGGAAACAGGCTCCAGGCTCTGAGCCATCAGCCCAGAGCCTGACGCGGGGCTCGAACTCACGGACCGCAAGATCGTGACCTGGCTGAAGTCCGACACTTAACCGACTGCGCCACCCAGGTGCCCCTGTTTTTTTTTTTTTTTGACTACACAGCTTCCAAACACCCTGCCTTTTGTGGGTAGCCCTCTGATTGACAGGTCCTGGCCTCCAACCATGAAGTCTAGAGAAGTACTGCTCTACTTGGTAGCACACTGTTTAATAAAGCTGACACTTTTTCCATAGATACTTTTTCTCAATAGAGAAAGCACTAAAGTGGTTTACATTCTAGCACAAGTTCTTTGCCTCATCACAAAATAAAAACAATTAGTCCACAGCCTGGCACCAAGTCTGTAGACTACACTTTGAGAAGCACAGTCTGGGACCATGTATTTCCTCTCCCAGCACACTGCTAGCTGTGTAGATGCACATGACCTAAATTCAACAACCAGATACTCCTATCTGGGCCTTCGAGTCCTGAAGGAGAGCAACAAAGATGCAGGGACAGTTGAGAAGGTATACACGGTGGTGTGAACATTTTCAAAAGACCTGCAGTAGTTTCAGCATTGGGAATCCATAGCTGGCAGCAACATCACGTGCTCAGACGTGGGACAGCAGTGGTACACTAAACAGACTAGAGCATGCCCCACCACGTTCTCCATTCGTAGCCTCTCTTGGTTCCCGTTGTTTTCTGAGCCTGGTTCTCCAGGCTGCCTATCATTTCTGGGAGCTACTCAAGAACTTTCAATGAATTCCTTTTCTGGTGAAGTGAGTCAACAGAGAATTTTGTTGCCTACACCCAGGAAACTTGACTGATAAACACTTCACATTCCAATCAAATGAATGATGATGCCTGTTTCCATACTAAGCTCACCAAGCAATTTTCTCATTGTAATTTGGCTTCTCACATGTTAACTAGAAAGCTTGGGGCCTCTTGGTAACTATATTTCCCACTGAAAATTAATTGGAATTTAGGTTTTAAATTTCAGGTGATGAGTAGGGATAATGTGAGTCCACTTCAAAAAGAAAGATCGGGATGCCTGGGTGGCTCAGTCGGTTAGGTGTCCGACTCCTGATTTCAGCTCAGGTTGTGATCTGGTGGTTCATGAGTTTCAGCCCCACATTGGGCTCTGCACAGAGAGTGCCTGCTCAGGATTCTCTCTCTCTCCCTCTCTCTCTGCCCCTCTTCCTCTCTCTCTCTCAAAATAAATTAATTAATTAAAAAAAAAAATCTACTCCAAAAGATGACAAACATGGATTTCATATCCTACAATGCTGACACCCAGAAGGTGAGTTCTGGCAAATTCACCACATTAAGGGCATCCTATGGAGACGTGGCCTGAACAGCCACCCAGCTCTGCCCAGGTGACCCCCTTCTGCAGAGTTATAACTACCCTCTGACACCTGGAGTTCAGTTATCCCTATGGCTTTCTTACAGAGTTATTGCAGCCTGAGTCAAACTTATTAACAATCTACTAAATTTCAAACAGGCAATAGACTGAACAGGTTCAAATTAAGCTCTCAGAAGTTCATAGCTTGCCAGCAAGGTAACTTATGAATCTTGAAATGAACTGTGCACATGCATCACATCTGCATAGTTCCCCATTTATCACCAGTAAGCATTCCATACTAAAACCATATGGAAAGAAATCATCAGAGAGCAATCTATGTCTCCATATTGACCATACCTCATTAATTTCTGGCTTGATTCTCTTTAACTTGTATTATTAAATATTTGCTTATTGGTTTCATTTCTTTAAACATGAGTAATGATAATAATTATATCACCTTATATTTATGGAGTCATTTATCGTTTTCAGAGAATTTTCTAACCTAGTGTCTCAGTTGATCCTCACAATGATCCCTAGGAGAACGTTTAGCTTTTCTGATGAATGAAAAAAAACAGAACAGATCATCCTGGGTCATACAACTACTAGGTAGCTGAATACGGGATTTGACCCTACATCTTTCAAACTCCAATAAGCCAGTACAGTGGAATTTTCTGCCATTACCTGGAAAATCTATAACAATTTTATATTGCATAAGCATTACTTTATCCAAAATATCTGGATAAAGTGCCCCCAAAATGCTGTTCTAATATTACCCCTCCACTTTCAATAAAGGTATTGGGCAAAGAAACTGGTGTTGTCATCTTCTAAAAACAACAGGGTGCTTGGGTGGCTCAGTTGTTAAGCATCTGACTTCAACTCAGGCCATGATCTCACAGTTCTGAATTTAAACTCCACATTAGGTGAGCTTGAGCCCTACTTCAGGTGAGCTCTGCTTCTCTCTCTTTCTCTCTCTGCCCCTCCTGGGATTCTCTCTCTCTCTCTCTGCCCCTCGCTCACTTGTGCCCTCTCTAAATAAATAAATAAATAAATAAATAAATAAACAAACAAACAAAATATAAACAAATACCAAAAAACTTTCTACAAGACAAATCTTAAACCTCCAAATAAGTAAACTTTGGATTTCTCTAACAATGCTTTTAAGAAGTCAACTCTTGGAGGCAAACCATAAGAGACTCTTAAATACAGAGAACAAACTGAGGATTGCTGGAGGGGTGTTGGGTTGGGGGTTGGGGGAAATGGGTGATGGGCATTAAGGAGGGCACTTGTTGGAATGAGCAATGGGTGTGATGTGTAAGTGATGAATCACTAAGTTCTACTCCTGATGAGAAGTGAAGCCAGCAAGAAAACATAAAGAAGGTCAGCCAGATGTCCAAGGCAGGATACCCCACCTTGCATGCTTTTGGCTTCTGTAATCTTGCTTGCCTCTCGCATCAGCCAACTGCCCATGTAACACAACCGATAGTGCCCCCCTCCTTTTTTCCCTTGAGCCCCTGCAATCCCACCCACCTGTACAGCCGATAGCAAGTTTCCAAGTACCCAAAAGCTAGCCATAAACAAAGGCCAGTGCCAGAACCCAGGCTCAGCCTTTGGAGGTGACTCTGCTGGACCGGCACCAGTGGGAAATAAACAGTCTTTTCTGATTCTCCGAATGCGTGTCGCTGGTCTCTTTCTGTGTGCCGAGTATTGCTGTAACAGTGAAACCGTTATTACACTATATGTTAACTAACTTGGATTTAAATAAAATGAAAAAAAGAAAAAAAAAAAAGAAGTCAACTCTTAGTTTTAATGTTTTGTACTCCTCTGACCCTGTAGGATCACATCTCCATCATCAGGGAAATATCAGCACAGTTGTTACAGCTTGCATAGTGCTCTTCTATGCATTTTGTTAAATTCTTACAAGTACCTCATGTGGTGGTATATCGTACAAGTATTTTTATCTCCATTTTGCAGATAAGGAAATCAAGGCTCATGGTGATCAAAGGTCTTTCTCAAAACGACTCATCTCAGAAATTCTAGGGCCACAACCCATTCAAATTTCAGTACCGCCATCCTTCCCCACACCCACACTTATAAAGCAATAAAGACCTTCACGTAAACCCCACTGGGCACGTTCTTTCTTGTCTATGCAAACAAAAGGTGTGACTTCATTGCCTTGATACATGCATCCTATTTTTTTCTAAGTCTCCTTTTCTTCATGGTTGCCTCCTCCAAAAGATTAGTGCAAACCTGTTATTGACAGGTCCTTTATGTTCCTGCTCATTCTATGGAATAGCTATGAGGATTAGACGTTCAATGTTTGTAAAAGGACTTTATAATCATGTACAGCACAAATATATGTATGAAAGTATCACTGTAATAATTACCACTTACTCAGAAGCCAACAAGACCAGCCTTCCTTCCTCCTCCCCACTCTCTTTCCTTTTCCCTCTCTCTCCTTCCATACTAAATAATTCAAAGCAAAAGGCAGTAATCCATCAAATCAACAGCCAACATAGATACCACAGGACACAAAATGCAAGAAATATAAAAGACCACAGTCTCCTGAGGCAATAAATAGCTCTGACACTGGCCTAAGATCAGGGCAGAGCCATGGCTGTGGCTTCATAAAACTGAGTCCCCATTTCCTATCCCAACTATTTGTGGGATAAGCTAAGTGATGAAAGACAACAAAACAAAGGCAATTTGCTCAGATATCAGTGAAGTATGCTTTGCATTATTCCACTAAATACCAAAATTTTAAATGCAATCAAATTAACTCAGATAAAAAATTAGAAAAATAACAAAACCCACAGTTTTCTTTTAGAGGACAAATCCAGCCTTTATCCATATATGTCTGCTTTTGAAGGTACCAGAAAGATAAGGTCCCCAAATTTTGGCTTTGCCAAGGGAAAAAACAAGTATGGCCATAGAAAGAGAAATTGCCCTTCTCAATCATATTATGACATGTGCTTTTTTGTATGTTAAATCATTCCTCGATATACACAACAGTTCTAAAAAGAATTATTCTTATATTAAACATTAAAAAAGTGAGACTCAGAAAAAGAAATAACTTTCCACAGCTCTCTACTGCCAAAACCCAGGCCAAATAGTGATGAACAGAGTAAAGTGGAAAGACAAAGAGGAAGAGTCATGCCAAATGGAAGCAGGAACAGAGGAGACAGTGGGTCAGCAGAGAAATCCATTAGACAACCAAAACAATGTCAAATAGCACAACTAACAAGCTAGAAGACCTTCCATGCCATAGCAGTAGTAGGCGCTGTTTGCATCCCACCCACACCCCCTACTTACAATTTCCATGCACACTAATCTGACTTCCAACTGCCAGCACCTGCCACTTTCTGCCTATGCTCTGGCTGCTAGAGCAGCTTTCTCTGGTGGAAGTACTGGGGGACTGACATCCCCCGGGACCAACCCTCTACCAATGACTCACAAGAGTGGGTGGATAAATACCCCAGTCCCCTTGCCTCTTAGGAGAGCTAACTCTGAGATGTGCGCTCTACATTGTTTTCCAGGGTTTCCCTAGTGAGAATGTCCCCGGTTGCCCACAGTAGTAACTGGCTTAATAACCCACCCTTTACTGGCAGCTTCTCTCCTCTGTCTCACTTCCCCACTCCCATCAGTGTTTCTTGGGACTAATTCACCAATGAACTATTTGCATAGAATCTTTGTCTCAAGGCCTTCTTAGGGGAACCCACACTACGAAAACAGCCTGTCCTATGAATTTAGAACAGTGGCAAAACTGTACTGGATTCATCTAACTCCAATGAATTCATGCAATAGAACTCATTCAAGAACTAGTCTGTAAAAGATAAGTTACTATATCATCCATTTTCTGGGCTGCACTAGCTAGTGGGTACTCTGCAGAATGTGAGCCACATATCACTGTCTCCTATCCCTGCATTCCAGATCCCTCTAAGTTATTTTCAGGAGCTCCCAAATGTGTCTCCCATATGCTGTAAACCACTCGATCAGGTCCCTACCACTGCCCCCTGCCCCACTGAGGGTCACCATCTCTTCCCCAGGGTTGTTGACACACTGAGGTGCCCTGGGCTCCCCAGGAAGGGAGAAGAATGTCCCCTTCCCTACCTTGGTCATACTTTGTCACATGGGCAACCACACAGCATTTTTTGTGTTCTTGAGGTACATATACCCTCTGTGGAAAAGCTCCTCTGGAATCTGCTGCCTGCAACCCCTCCAACCACAAACCTCAACCATGAGCCCATGGAGCCATTGTGGAGAGCATTTCCAAGACAGACACCATACTTTCCTTCCCGAAGTCTTGTCTCATAATCATCCCTAAGCTCTTGTTCTTATTCCTCCTCAAACCTTCCTAACGACCCTTGATGCACGATTAATAATCTCTTCTCAAGTATATGTGAATTACAGGACTGGTCATAGCTTAGGCCCAAGCAGGGATCCTTGCTTCACTTATTATCCAACATAAACATATACACATCATCCACACTTCCTATCTTTATTCAGCTGACCTCAAAAATCAGAACTGAAATCAACTGGATACGGTCATGAGTTGGTCTGCTAATTCCCGTCATAAAACCAGCTCTATAACGTGTGGTCATAAACTCAGTGACTCCCATTCTGTTCTGTCTGAAATCTTATAACCTTTTCTAAAGAACATAATGTACTTTTACTTTGCCCTAGAACTTTTACAAAGGCTTTGGTCCAAAGTCATAAAGTTCTGACCTGATTAGATTGAGGTAGTTATTGGGAGAAATCAGAGGTCCAGGAGTTTTGAAGGGTTTCAAGCAGAGTATAACTGGAAAGTTAAGAAAAGATCAAGATGTGGCAAACTGAACATAGAAGCACATGAAAACAGATACAGTTCAAATGCCACATCTTTTTTTTTTTTTTTAATAACCTCTACCCCCAAGGTGGGGCTTGAACTCACGACCCCAATATCAAGAGTCTCAGGCTCCACTGATTAAGCCAGCCAGATGCCCCTCCACAGCCTCTTTAAATCCCATTCTGCTCCCTGCACAAATGTGCACACAACACACATACACACATGTACACTCATGCATACACACACAGGATCACTCACTTAATAGGTACATAGCACTTGGCTTAACACAGAAATGCTGATTCTAGAATTGGACTATCTGGGATCAAATCCCAGATCTGACACTTACTACTTTTGTAACTTACACAAGTTACTTTAACTGCTATGTGTCTCAGTATCTCCACGTGAAAATGAAAGTAATAATAATTGCTTAAAGTTCTAATGATTAACTATTTTTATTTTATTTTTTTAATCAAAATTTTTTTTTCAGGAATAGAATTTAGTGATGCATCACTTACATATAACACCCAGTGCTCATCCCAACCAGTGTCCTCTTTAATGCCTCTCACCCCTTTAGCCCTTTGCCCCACCCAACACCCCACCAGCAACCCTCAGTTTGTTCTCTGTATTTAGGAGTCTCTTATGGTTTATCTCCATGTTTTTTATTATTTTTGCTTCCCTTCCCTTATGTTCATCTGTTTTGTATCTTAAATTCCACATGAGTGAAATCATATATTTGTCTTTCTCTGACTGACTTATTTTGCTTAGCATAATATGCTCTAGTTCCGTCCACATTGTTACAAATGGCAAAATTTCATTCTTTTTCATCACTGAGTAATATTCCATTGAATATATATACCACTTCTTCTTTATCCACTCATCAGTTGATGGACATTTGGGCTCTTTCCATACTTTGGCTATTGTGGATAGTGCTGCTATAAACATTGGGGTGCATGTGCCCTCCGAATCAGCATTTCTGTATTCTTTGGATAAATACCTAGTAGTGCAATTGCTGGATCATAGGGTAGTTCTATTTTTAATTTTTTGAGGAACCTCCATACTGTTTTCCAGAGTGGCTGCACCAGTTTGTATGATTAACTATTTTTAAAGTGCTTAAAAGAGTGACTCACAGAATAAGTACTTTATATAACGGTATGTACTTCGCTATCTTCTTTTTTTTTTTTTTAATGTTTATTTATTTTTTGAGAGAGAGAGAGAGAGAGAGAGAGAGAGAGAGAGAGAAACAGAGCACAAGCCAGGGAGGAGCAGAGAGAGAGGGAGGCACAGAAGCCAAAGTAGCTCCAGGCTCCGGGCTGTCAGCAGAGCCCGACAGGGCTTGAACTCATGAACTGTGAGATCATAACCTGAGTCAAAGTCAGATGTTTAATAGACTGAGCCCCCCAGGCATCCCACGCTATCTTCTGTCTTATTTTAGTAACCTGTGCATTTTATCTTATCATTTCTACTGAATTTTAGACACCATAGGTCAGAAATCACACGTTCATACTGATATTTCTCCTATCAGTCTTTGCATTTGCAAGATGCTTAACAATAAATGCTTACAGAATTTGATATGATTTAGTGTGGACCAAAGCTGAGGCTTCCACCAGCCCCATATTTTTATCACCATAATGATGAAATTAATTCAATAAAACAAAAGTATAAAGAAAGGAATTTGAAAGAATATGTAAATATGCAACTAAGGGAGCTACTGATACCAAACAGAAGTAATGGTAGGGGCCAAGTCTCAGGCCACAAAGACCCCCACCAAAAATACCAACATGCTTAAGGAGATGTTATTTCCTTGTGTTTCTCACAAAATGAATTTAAATTGAATACTTCTGACAAAACTAAGAGGAAACAAAGAACACAAAAATCCACGAAAGCATAAGAAATATGTGCATTTTGTTTTTTTTTTTAATTTAAAAAAAATGGTTTTTTAATGTTTATTTTTTGAGAGAGAGAGAGACAGAGTGTGAGCGGGGGAAGGGCAGAGAGAGAGAGGGAGACACAGAAACCGAAGCAGGCTCCAGGCTCCGAGCTCCAAGCTGTCAGCACAGAGCCCGATGCGGGGCTGGAACTCACAAGCTGTGAGATCATGACCCGAGCTGAAGTCAGACGCTTAACCGACTGAGCCACCCAGGTGCCCTGAAACATGTGCATTTGGTATGTACCAGGTAGAATAGGCTCATCCAAATTTATGAAAAGCTCTATTTCATATATAGGAATAAAGGTAACATATCTATCGATTCTAAGAACCCCACCCCTGCCACCTCCCACAATAATAGCTACCATTTTGTGTCTACCCATTCTGGGCCAGACAAATATCTAGTGGGACCTTCCAAGTTAAAATGACAGATAAAAAACATATCCAATTTTGTTCTTCCCCAAACTACACTAAAACTATCAAGAAGGGATTTTTTTAATGTTTTTTAAAATTTATTTCTGTGAGAGAGAGAGAGAGAATAAGCAGGGGAGAGGCAGAGAGAGAGAGGCGGGGACAGAGGATCCAAAGCAGGCTCTGAGCTGACAGCAGAGACCCTGACACAAGCCTGGAACTCACGAACCATGAGATTGTGATCTGAATCAAAGCCAAGAGTCCGATGCTTAACTGACTGAGCTACCCAGCCACCCCAAGAAGGGATTTTTTTTTTCAATTTTTTTTTTTAAACGTTTATTTATTTTTGAGACAGAGAGAGACAAAGCATGAATGGGGGAGGGTCAGAGAGAGGGAGACACAGAATCTGAAACAGGCTCCAGGCTCTGAGCTGTCAGCACAGAGCCCGACGCGGGGCTCGAACTCACGGACGGCGAGATCATGACCTGAGCCGAAGTCGGCCGCTTAACCGACTGAGCCACCCAGGCGCCCCTGGGATTTTTTTTGTCTTTAAGAAGCATTTTTTTAAGTTGAGGTAAAGGAGAGGAGAAAACAACATAAAAATTTTGGAAGTTGGGGAAAATAACAACCAAGTTACTGGAGGAGCTCTTTGAAAATAATACTATTAATAGTGATTTTTAATGAATAGGCTAGGAAACCTCAATTTTTCCATTTAGATTTCACTTGAAATGGTCTATGGTGTGGAACAAAGTCTTCAATGTCTGAAGAGAGAAGTAATATTTAATGTATTATCAGAAAATGTTAATTTAATTACGAGTGAAAGCAATTATCTTTCTGTCAGCATTAATACATCATTCAAATACCTTTAGACATCTGTGAATTGCATAGGCAAGTTTCACAGCTTAGGAAACTATTTGTAAAATTTTTTTGGCCAAGGATCTTTAAATGATCATGAAGATTAGATTATAACCCCCAAATGTATTTACCAGTAATGAAACACAATTTTTTAAATACCATAACAAATTATCTGATCCCCTTATGTTTAAAACCCACATGTGGATTTGGCAATAAACTAAAATCTGAGAAATATATTACCCATGAATTAACTTAATCAGATGCTTGGATGCAAACATGAGGAAAAATATTCCCTCCCTTCAAAGGACAAATTTGTAAAAAAGTAGTTTATCTTTGAAAAAATAAGTTGATGTATTTAAATGTCTACTTTCTTAGTTGCTAATACCATTTTTGCTTGTAAATTGTCTACATACAAGACTTTGAAGCTGAAGGGGAGTATTTGCCACCTCAAAATATGCCTCTTTGGGGGCACCTGGGTGGCTCAGTCAGTTAAGCATCCAACCTTGGCTCATGTCATGACCTCGTCATTAGTGGGTTCGAGCCCCCATGGGGCTCTTTGCTGACAACAGCTCAGAACCTGGAGCCTGCTTCAGATTCTGTGTCTCCCCTTCTCTCTGCCCCTCCCATGCTCATGCTCTGTTTCTCTCCATCTCTCAATAATAAATAAACATTAAAAAAAATTTTTTTAAATATGTCTCTTTGGCATAAGGATCATTTGGGTCTGCTTATTTTTAAGAAACAGCAGACTTTGAAAACTGAAGGTGAAGCTCCAAAAACTGAGTAGAAGTTAATCCTTCTATAAAAAGACATTTACATCTATAAGGGAAATCTGCATTTGTAGGGCTATCTCCCTCAGTACTGGAAAGGGGGAGATGACTCTAAATCTCTAGAAACTCCTACCAATGGAGAAGGCAGGACTCAAATCTGCACCACAACCTTACCCCTGTTTACTGTGCTTCACCCAGTAACCTCTCATAACTAACTCCCCAACCCCAACGTTTTCTTTTGTATTTAGATGAAGATGGTATTTATTTAACATGCTGACCTGGGCCATCTCCAGGAGGTACTCAGTTTTCTGGAGTCTTTCCCAAGTATACAAGGTATACATGGTTATTAAACTTATTTGTTTTTCTCCTGTTAATTTGTCTTTTATTGCAGGGCGTCTCAGCCAAGAACCTAGAGGGTAAAAGAAAAATTATTTTTTCTTCTCTATAAGACAATATGTATTCAATATATATGTTTTCCGTCAGTCAGGACATTTCTGGTTGCAAGTGATAATAAAACCAACTCAAACTCATTTATAATAAAAAGAGAAATTATTGGTTTCATTAATTGAAAACTAGTTTCAGTCACAGTTGTGTCAAACAATGGCATCAGGGCTCACTACAGTCCATGCCTTGACTTCCAAACATCTATAAACCTTTCTTGATTTTTTTTTTTTTTTTTTTTTTTTGAGTAGGCTCTGTGCCCAACCTCGGGCTAGAACTCACAACCTCAAGATCAAGAGTCATAGGCTTTCCTGATTGAGCCAGTCAAGCGCCCCCTAAACCTTTCTTTAGGTATAGTTTTTAAAATGCATCCTCCTGGGGCACCTGGGTGGCTCAGTCGGTTACGTGTCTGACTCTTGGTTTTGGCTCAGGTCATGATCTCATGGTTTGTAAGTTTCAGCCCCACACTGGGCTCTGCGCTGACAGTGCAGAGCCTGCCTGGGATTCTCTCTCTCCCCCTCTCTGTGCCCACTCCACCCACGCTGTCTCTGTGTCTCTCAAAATAAATAATGTTAAAAAGAATTATTAAAAAAATAATTAATAAATAAAAATGTATCTTCCCAACATTATGCAACTATTCAGTATACCACCAAAATTGCACTTGCCTGCTTCCCAAAAGGATATACTCCAATACTAACTCTCATGAAGTTATTCTACTTAAGATATCTGTGTGCTATCTCCCAGACAAGTGTACAGTTCCTTGTTGCCTGGACATCTATGGATAGAATATTTAACCACCCCAACAGGCCCAGTATACAAAGGCTGGGGGGAGAAGAGAGTGGAAAACAGGACACTATTAGAAAAACAATTCCCATCTGAAGAAAAAACAGGAAAGAGGAAAAAAACACAATGATCATTAGCAGTATATCCTACTTGAGAGGAATATCAACAACACCCTGCTGTAGAAACCCAGCTGCCTCTTGTTTTGTTCTCTGACAGAAGCCCCCTTAATCACTGTCTTGTGTGCATCTGCATCTGAGATGGGCACTGGTGGGAGAATCAATCCCCTCTTAGGGGGCTGTACCTTTTAGCAGCTTGGCTCCCATTGTTGCAGGTTTGGGAGACTGAAAATAACCTTCTCGGTTAAATAGGAGACCACAAACCTTTGCCCACCAGATGTAGGGTTTCTCTTGCAACACAGCCTTCTTAAAAGCTTAAGAAGTCTTTTGCTTATATGCATTTGGTCAATTTTCTGAGCTAACAACCAAAGTCAGAGATCCTGTCAAGTCACAGTCCATGAATTTAGACCCTAACCTAAAAATTGCTGTCTTAGTGCTCTGCCTAGCCTCCAGCCTTCAGTTTCATGGTGTCCATCTTGACATCTGATTCAGAGAAATGCAAAACAGTAGCAGAATTAGGAGGCACAGGTACTCCGGGCTGCATGTTCTAAATCTTTATCAGGCAGGAAACACACTGCAGAAGGTGGCCAGAAGGAGCAGCAACATGGAGCATTTCCCAGACTCAATTTCACTACCTTCCGTGTTTCCTGCCTCTCTTATTTTTTAGCCTCTAATAAAGAATTCGCCTTTTCCAATCCTGCATGGGTCATGATATCTTCTCAGAAAATGTGGATTACTAGCAGAAAGCTAGTAAAGTCTTGAAATAGCCCCAAATTGAGATTCTTTTCTCTTTCTTGTAAGAACTATTGGAGGCCACAGAACGTCACCAGCATATTCTAACATCACCAGCATATTCTAACACCCTGACTGGTTTTCTTATCAATTCCCCCAAAGCTTTAGCCTCAGTACCTATAAGGTCTAAGTCCCAATGATGAGGTTTTGGAGTGGGGGCTGTGGGGGTCTGGAGCCAACGGCCAAGAAAGAATTCTTGAGGAAGTCTTTGGTGCACAAAGGTATTTTTTTAAAGCAGGGGGGCAGGACCTATGGGCAGAAAGAACTGTACTAGGGTTGTGAACAGTGACTGATTATATTGTGGAGTTGGGGAGGCCTCTAGAAGGACTTTGATATGCTAAAGAGGACTCAAAGATACCAGAGACCTTGCTATTGTCAAGTTAAAGTTGTTTTCCCTCTAGTAAGGCATTAACAAAGGACAGTTGGGAATTCCTGGAGAAAGGTTATACTCTGTATTTGCCTCAAGTTTATTTGTCAATGGGCTGCAGGTTATAAAGAAATTTAATTTTGGGAATGCAAGCTGGTGCAGCCACTCTGGAAAACAACATGGAGGTTCCTCAAAAAACTAAAAATAGAACTACTCTACGACCCAGCAATTGCACTACTAGGCATCTATCCACAGGATTACAGGTGTGCTGTTTCGAAGGGTCACATGCACCCCCATGTTTATAGCAGCACTATCAGCAATAGCCAGAGTATGGAAAGAGCCCAAATGTCCATCGATGGATGAATGCATAAAGAAGATGGGGTATATATATACAATGGAGTATGACTCGGCAATCAAAAAGAATGAAATCTTGCAATTTGCAACTACGTGGATGGAACTGGAGGCTATTATGCTAAGTGAAATTAGCCAGTCAGAGAAAGACAAAAATCCTAGGACTTCACTCATATGAGGACTTGAAGAGACAAAACAGACGAACATAAGGGAAGGGAAACAAAAATAATATAAAAACAGGGAGGGAGACAAAACAGAAGAGACTCATAAATATGGAGAACAAACTGAGGGTTACTGGAGGGGGTGTGGGAGGGGAGATGGACTAAATGGGTAAGGGGCATTAAGGAATCTACTCCTGAAATCATTGTTTCACTATATGCTAACTAATTTGGATGTAAATTTTAAAAAATTAAAAATTAAATTTAAAAAAAAAAGAAAGAAATTTAATTTTACCTGCCATTCCCTTGTTGCCTTAGTTCCCCACTTCACTATGGAGGGGAGGGTGATGTTGGGGCTCCAGGAAACAGAGTCTATAGGGTTCTGGAGATTAGGCTATTGGTAGGATTGCCTTTTTCTTGTAATTTACTAAAACATTTGTAAACTGATGGAGACTCATGTCCTGCATGACTGTGATCTCTCTCACTTAACCATTGGTTTTCTTTCCTTTCCTTTGTTCTTGGGCAGTCAGGAGTGCTTAAGGAATATCACACATATCCCACCTTGGGGATGGGTGTGCTAGCTTATGCTTGGCCCTCTGCTTGCCTTATGGTGGGTGCCTCATCACCAAGATGCCATGGACAACAATTTAACCAACTTCTTTGCTAACACAAAACAAACTGCCAATTTCCCAGCCAGGACTAAAGAATCCCCACAGCCCTACACCCATCTTGATCATCCAATTCCACATCTTAGTCATGAGGGAGCATGGGGCAAGCTGAGGGCAAAGTACAGGCTAAAAGCAACCCCCCACCCAGGTGGGGTATGTATGATATTCTCCCCTCCCAGGTGGGGTATGTGTGATATCCACCCCCACCAGGTGGGACATGTGTGATATTCCTTGGACACTCCTGGCTGCCCAAGAACAGAGGAAAGGAAAGAAAGCAAATGGTTGACTGATAGGGATCACAGTCCTGCAGGACAGGAGTCTCCTTCAGTGCACGGATCACTTAGTAAACCGCAAGAAAAAGGTAAATCTTACCCAAAGCCTAATGTCCAGAAACCTATAGACTCCGTTTCCTGGAGCCCTAATAATCACCCTCATCAAGATGGAAGGGGGTTTAAGTGCTTGCCATGGTGACGTGGGAAACAAAGGCAAATGAAAAATGAAATTCCCTGACTGCCTACAGCCCAGTGACGAGTCCTTGAAACAGGCAGAGTGACTTCCCTCTAGGAGCTCAGCTGCCTCGATGATGACACTTTGCTAGGAGCAAAAGGGAATCTTGGCTTAACATTATCCTGCCCCCCCCGCCCCGATCCTGTGAGTCTCCTTAAACACATAAAAACTCCTTTCCAAACCTTCTTTATCTTTAATCACCAAGTATATGTTGGCAATTAAACTGCAAGCATATGGCCCCTGATATACATCTGAAGAGTCTCATGACTGAGGTGTTACTAAACAGTAATAAATGACGTTTTCCTAACAACATCTAGCCCCTCAAGGTCCTGGAAACCTTGCTTCCAAAATTCCTTAGAGACTTACGCTGTCCCTGTCCCTCTCCCAACCTGAGAGTATATAACCAGTTACCCGTCACAACCCCAGTGCAGTTCCTTCTGCCCACAGGTCCTATCCCTGTGCTTTAATAAAATCATCCTTTTCGTACCAAAGCTATCTTCAAGAATTTTCTTGGATGTTGGCTCCGAACCCCACCCTCACCCCTCAAACTTCATCATGGGCACTGTCACTCACAGTCCTCATTTACTGCTAAGCTCCTTGACACTTACTTGGGGAAAGGCACTAAACTAAGCTAATCAGAAACCCCTTGACATGCTAATTCCCTACTGCATCATCACAGATAGTTCCTGTTTAAATTCAACTTTCTCCCCATTTTCCCATTTCAAAGGAATTTTGGGGACTCCCCAAGAACCCTTAGTTTGGGAGCAGACCCTTGAAGGCCAACTTATGTTTTCCTTACAAAATTTCTTCCAATTTTCTCCTGCTAACAAGCCTCCCACCACCCCACCTCACGACTGCGGCATTTCGGGTCTTCCATGACACCTCTGCGCTGTAAGTGTAACCCAATCAACACGAGTTCACTCTTGGTGAGTCAGAAACTGCACCAGGTGGAGCTGTCACAGAAAGAAAACTTCTTTGCAGCAAATAAGGAGATGGCAGGGAATGGCTTCCAAAGCCAAGGCTCTGAGAGAGGGTTCCTTTTGTTTAGGGTTAGGATGAATATTAGGTAGGGAAGCCTTGTCATCAGATGTAGAGGCGGACATAATGTCACACGTGTACTTAAGGAAACATGTCTCTACATAGGTTGGAAGGTATGAAATGAGGCTGAGGCTCATCCTTGAGCGGAAATTCTAGTATTATTATGAGATAAAGGTGCTTGTAAGTCATTCCAGCGGTCATTCCACAGTCCATCTGCACAAGTGCAAAATATGGGTTTAGCTCAAAAGGTCTGGGTGGTCTGGGCCTGCAGGAGGTAGTCACCTGGGGGTGGTTTAGGGTTTCATTTGCCTGAGTCAGGAGGAAAGCTGGAAGAGCTTAGGGGGAAAATGTAAGACAAAGATTAACGAGTACAAACAATTGGCAGAAAGGCCAGGTCTTGGGGTCCAGCCGGTGACATAATCACTGTATCCCCCTCTCCCTTCACTATCCCCACGCCCCGACACACACAGGGAAAGTAAAACTGCATTGCAATCCCACCACACGCTGGCCTAAGCATTGCCTTAATTGGCTTCTCACCCTCACACGTAGACAGATATGTAATGTGGTAGTTCAAAAGTCAAAAATTCAGTGAAGTTCTTTAAAATCAGTAAGATAAGAAGAGATCTTCCCTGCTATTTTTAAATTATTCATATGTAGCTGCTGTGTCCCCAGAGCTAATCAACCTCTCAGCATCCCCTAAATAGCACCTTCTTTTCTAAGATATGAATAAGTAAGTACATAAATAGAGACAGGGATTAAATAGCAATGATTACTGTGGTTGTGGACTGAACATAATCTTTATTTTCTGCTTTCTGCTTTTATATATTTTCTAAATTGTCTGAAGTGATTTTGTATTGTTTTTATGAAGAGAAAAAAGGCACAAAAATTGTTTTTAATTCAGTTAGCACAGGAGATCTTCTTGGGGTGATGGAAATGTTCTAAAACTGGATTGTGGTGATATTGCACAACTCTGTAAATTTACTAAAAATCATTCACTTCTACACCCAAAATGAGTGACTTTAATGGTGTGTAAATTATGCCTCAATAAAGCTGTTAACAAAGAGAGCACTTCCATTTGACTAAATTTCAAGGACAGTAATCCCATCCCACCCCCAGAGTGTTGGGAGAAAATAACAAGGACAGGTCAGATGAGAAAGTGATGTGGACAACGAAAGGAAGAAATAAAGGCAGAAAAGCAGGAAGAACAGAAGAAAGGAAAGAGTGAAGCAAGGGAAGGAAGGAGGGGAGAAAGGAGGGGGAGGGAGACAAGAGCTCAGAAATTAAACAAGAGACTGAGCACCTGGGTGGCTCAGTCAGTTAAGACTGACTTCGGCTCAGGACATGATCTCGCGGTTCATGAGTTCAAGGCCCATGTGAGGCTCGGTGCTGACAACTCAGAGCCTGGAGCTGCTTCAGATTCTGTGTCTCCCTCTCTCTCTCTGCCCCTCCCCCACTCATGCTCGCTCTCTCTCTCTCTCTCTCTCTCTCTCTCAAATAAATATTAAAAAAGAATTTAAGAAAGAAAGAAAGGAAGGAAGGAAGGAAGGAAGGAAGGAAGGAAGGAAGGAACCAGGAGCTGTCCTCCTATAGCATAGCTAAAGGCAGCCAAGCTGCACAGCTCCACAATCCCCATGTTGTGGGATCCACACGCACAGCAACATGTTGGTAAGTGAACTTTCCTTGGCCTTCCAAACAGCAGCAGAAGGCTGGTACTTTGGATGGGGAAGAGTGGGACTGAGAAAGAAAACTGGTAAACACCAGCCAGATGTCCAAGGCCAAATATTCCCCTTGCATGCTTTTGGCTTCTGCAATCTTGCTTGCCTCTTGCATTGGCCAGCAGCCAGGAACCAGAAGCTTGACTATACTAGTCCCACCCAACCCAGAAGCACATAGGTATAAAAGACCAGTAAAACCTGAGCCAAATGCTCAGCCTTTGGAGGTGACTCCGCTGGGCCCGCACCGGTGCGAAATAAACAGTCTTTTCTGATTCCTAGAGTGCTTGTCGCTTGTCTCTTCTTAGGCGCCAAGTATTTGCTGTAACAGGGTAAGCTGAGGGCAAAGTACAGGCTTACACCACCACCACCGCGGGGATACAGGTGATATTCCTCGGACACTCCTGGCTGCCCGAGAACAAAGGAAAGGAAAGAAAACAAATGGTTGACTGATAGAGATCACAGTCATGCAGGACAGGAGTCTCCTTGAGTTTAGGGATCACTTTGTAAACTGTAAGAAAAAGGTAATCGTATCCATAGTCTAATCTCCACAAACCTATGGACTCTGTTTCCTAGAGCCCCAGTGATGTGGGAAACAAAGGTAGAAGGAAATGGCAGAATTAAATTTTCTTATAACCTGCATCCCATTGACAGATACTTGAGGCAGACAGAGTAAAACATTTCTCCAGGAACTGCCCACTGTCTTAATAGTAATGCTTTACTAGAGCGAAAAACAACCTTGACTAGGCCTCCAGTATCCTGTGAGTCTTCTTTAGCATATGAAAATCTCTTTGGAAACTTCCTCTTGACTTTACCTCCCCTGACCCCCAAGTATACAATCAGTCTCTCTTCAGGGTCCTGGGCAGCTCTTCCTGCCCACAGGTCCTGTCCCCGTGCTTTAATAAAATCACCTTTTTAAGACACAAAGAAATAGAAAAAGATTCCATGCTCCTGGACAGGAAGAACAAATATTGTTAAAATGTCAATACTACCCAAAGCAATCTACATATTCAATGCGATCCCTATCAAAGTAACACCAGCATTCTTCACAGTGCTAGAATAAATAATCCTAAAATTTGTATGGAACCAGAAAAGACCCCGGATAGCCAAAGCAATCTTGAAAAAGAAAACCAAAGCAGGAGGCATCACAATCCCAGACTTCAAGCTATACTACAAAGCTGTAATCATCAAGACAGTATGGTACTGGCACAAGAACAGACACTCAGATCAATGGAATAGAATAGAGAACCCGGAATTGGACCCACAAACGTATGGCCAACTTATCTTTGACAAAGCTTGAAAGAATATCCAAAGGAATAAAGACAGTCTCTTCAGCAAGTGGTGCTGGGAAAACTGGACAGCGACATGCAGAAGAATGAACCTGGACCGCTTTCTTATACCATACACAAAAATAAACTCAAAGTGGATGAAAGACCTCAATGTAAGACAGGAAGCCATCAAAATCCTCGAGGAGAAAGTAGGCAAAAACCTCTTTGACCTCAGCCGCAGCAACTTCTTACCTCCAGAGGCAAGGGAAACAAAAGCAAAAATGAACTACTGGGACCTCATCAAAATAAAAAGCTTCTGCACAGCGAAGGAAACAATCAGCAAAACTAAAAGGCAACCAACAGAATGGGAGAAGATATTTGCAAATGACATCTCAGATAAAGGGTTAGTATCCAAAATCTACAAAGAACTTATCAAACTCAACACCCAAAAAACAAATAATCCAGTGAAGAAATGAGCAAAAGACATGAATAGACACTTCTCCAAAGAAGACATCCAGATGGTCAACCGACACATGAAAAAATGCTCAACATCACTGATCATCAGGGAAATACAAATCAAAACCACAACGAGATACCACCTCACACCTGTTAACAACTCAGGCAACAATAGATGTTGGCAAGGATGCGGAGAAAGAGGATCTCTTTTGCATTGTTGGTGGGAATGCAAGCTGGTGCAGCCACTCTGGAAAACAACATGGAGGTTCCTCAAAAAACTAAATAGAACTACCCTACAACCCAGCAATTGCACTACTAGGCATCTATCCACGGGATACAGGTGTGCTGTTTCGAAGGGACACATGCACCCCCATGTTTATAGCAGCACTGTCAGCAATAGCCAAAGTATGGAAAGAGCCCAAATGTCCATCGATGGATGAATGCATAAAGAAGATGTGGTGTATATATATGTACAATGGAGTATTACTTGGCAATCAAAAAGAATGAAATCTTGCCATTTGCAACTACATGGATGGAACTGGAGGCTATTGTGCTAAGTGAAATTATCAGTCAGAGAAAGACAAAAATCCTAGGACTTCACTCATATGAGGACTTTAAGAGACAAAACAGATGAACATAAGGGAAGGGAAACAATATAAAAACAGGGAGGGAGACAAAACAGAAGAGACTCATAAATATGGAGAACTGAGGGTTACTGGAGGGGGTGTGGGAGGGGGGATGGGCTAAATGGGTAAGGGGCTTTAAGGAATCTACTGAAATCATTGCTTCATTATATACTAACTAATTTGGATGTAAATTTTTAAAAATAAAAACTAAAGTTAAATCAAAAACAAAAACAAAAACAAAAAATCACCCCTTTGCACCAAAGACATCTTCAAGAATTCTTTCTTGGCTGTCAGCTCCGAACACCCCCCCTCACCCCAAAAACCTCATCAAAAGGGTTTCTTTTGCATCAAGGGCAAAAGAGAATCTTGGCTTAACATTATCCTGACCCCCCCCGCCCCGCCAGGATCCTGTGAGTTTCCTTAAACACATAAAAACTCCTTTCCAAACCTTCTTTATCTTTAATCACCAAGTATATGTTGGCAATTAAACTCCAAGTATATGGCCCCTGATACACATCTGAAGGGTGTCATAACTGAGGTTTTACTAGACAGTAATAAATGACGTTTTCCTAACAACAGCTAGCCCCTCCAGGTCCTGGAAACCTTGCTTCCAAAATTCCTTAGAGACTTATGCTGTCCCTAACCACCTCCCAACCTGAAGGTATATATATAATCAGTCACTCTTCACAACCCCAGTGCAGTTCCTTCTGCCCACGGGTCCTGTCCTTGTGCTTTAATAAAATCACCTTTTTGCACCAAAGACATCTTCAAGAATTCTTTCTTGGCCATTGGCTCCGAACCCCACCAGCACCCCAAAACCCCATCACTTTGAAGATGTTGATATAATTTGGAAATTCTACCAATTCTGTCGCGGTGCCACAGCACAGAGCAATTTTGGCATTGTGTCTTTCAAAGACAGATTGTATGCAACAAAGAAAATGCTATCATGGTGACAGTGTACCACGTGGACACAAACAGCTCAAAGTATTTGCTCTGCCTAAGTTGCAGAAGTGCTATCTTCATATAATTTAACTCATCCTTTGTAGAACATCTGTTGGATGCAAATGAAATCTTCCTGTTTTGAGGGATCTAGAAACAAACAAGGTACAGTTTTTGTCTTCTAGGGATTTATAATCAAATAGAGTGGATATATTCTATCTGGGGGCAGCTGTCACACTCTATGAAAGAAGTAATGTATGAAAGTAAGACTAGGGCTTTTGCAGAGAATTTGAAAAGAAAGAGGTAAGGGAGTACCTTCCAGCCAAGGCAACAGCATTCATAAAGGTACAGAGAATGATAGATGTAGGGTGTGATTAGGAAATGGTGAATCATTTGGCTTGACTACATGCAGGATTCATAAGCAAGTGATGGAAAATATGTAATTAGGACCAGATGGTGGAAGACCTGGGAAGCGTAGGTGCTCCTGTATATGTAAAGTGGAGTCCATAAAAATATTCAGAACAAGGACGTGTCTCAAGATCCCGGTTTCTGCGAAGTGTAAGGTGGTGTGGTAATTTAATTTTTTTTAATTTTTTTTAATGCTTATTTTATTTAGGAGAGAGAGAGAGAGAGAGAGAGACAGTGTGTCAGCAGGGGAAGGGCAGAGAGAGAGGGAGACAGAATCCGAAGCAGGCTCCAGGCTCCCAGCTGTCAGCACAGAGCCCGACACGGGGCGCGAACCCAGGAACCATGAGATCATGATCTGAGCGGAAGTCAGACGCTTAACTGACTGAGCCACCCAGGTGCCCCTGGGGTGGTAATTTTAAAGATATGTCTACAAAGTCTTTGATATGGATTTTGCAAGTGGGAGAAAGAGAAATAATTTGTGGCCAGAGGACAAATTGTGGCGGCTTTAAAGATCCAACCACAAATTCTTTGATATTCCTCCTCTCAAGAGATGGAACTCAATTCCTCTTCCCTTGACTGTGTACTGCTCTTAGTGACTCTCCTCTAATGAATTAAATATGGCAGAAGTTATGGATGTTGCTTTCAAGGTTAGGCTATAAAAAGACTGCAACTTCCATCTGGGCAGAGCATTCAGTCTCTCTCATTCTCAG
This sequence comes from Leopardus geoffroyi, assembly GCF_018350155.1. Classification (NCBI taxonomy): domain Eukaryota; kingdom Metazoa; phylum Chordata; class Mammalia; order Carnivora; family Felidae; genus Leopardus; species Leopardus geoffroyi. The sequence continues at coordinate 13,057,518 of NC_059343.1, forward strand.
ATCAATCTCTGTGGGAGAAGCCAGCTTCTTCTTGCTGAGGCAGCCTGGTGGAGAGGCCCAAGTGGTGAGAAACAGCATGCTATAAAATCCTGTGAGTGGGCGTGGAGGCAGCCGAATCTCAGATGACTGCAGCCCTGAATAACACCTTGACCGCAGCTTCAAGAGAGCTTCTGACCTAGAACCACTCAACGAAACGGCTCCTGGGCTTGTGACCTGTAGAAACTGTGAGTTAATCATTTTAAGCCCTTAAATTTTGAGGTAATATGTTATGCACAAATAGATAATGCAAATGGCTTAGAGGGAAGAGAGACTGGAGAAGGCAGAGAGATAAGTGAGAATTGGCCTTAGGCAAGGCAAGAGACCATGAAAATGTAAATCAGAACAGTAATGATGACTGGGGAAGAAAGGATCTATGCCCACAGCCCGATAGGAATTAAATCAACAGCATTTATGGGCTAATTAAATTGAGGGGTAATATTGAGAAAGAGACAGAAATGTTATAAGGCTCTTTCCATGTCCAGTTGAGATGACCAGGGAAATGGTAATGTCATTAATGAAAAGAACAGTAAAGAAAAGGTTGCACATGAAGGGGGTAATCGTGAGTTGACTGTGGTCATGTGTCTGCATGTATTTGGGTTTTAAGCATGTTGACTCTCATAGACTAGCTGACATCTACAGAGATATCCAAAAAGCTACTGCAAACTCATACCCAGCACACTTAGGGCACAGCTGATTCCCACTAGAGACGGAGATTGAACATTGACAGACACGGGGCAAAGTGATCCACACTTGGAGTAGTAATGCTCTAAAAGTACCTTCTAGACTTTCAATTTTGTCATTGCCTGAAAACAGAGGAAGGTTGTTTACAATATAATAAAGGTTCAATGGTCCAGTGCTAAGAAATTCGGAAGTCACAAGACTGAGATGGGTGGAATAAAAGTATAGAAGAGGATACTTTGCCACTGGGATCATTAGGGCTAGAAAAATGCTTCCTGTCTGTACATCAACAGGATTTTCTTTTTCTTTTTCTTTTTTTTTTTTTAACGTTTATTTACTTTTGAGACAGAGAGAGACAGAGCATGAACGGGGAGGGTCAGAGAGAGAGAGGGAGACACAGCTCAGAGCCTGGAGCTGTCAGCACAGAGCCCAATGCGGGGCTCGAACTCACGAACCGTGAGATCATGACCTGAGCCAAAGTCAGATGCTTAACCGACTGAGCCACCCAGGCGCCCCAGGATTTTCTTTTAAAGATTTGTTTGTGTGTGATACAGGGTATAAGGAAAATAAGAAAAGAAATGCTTCAGGACATCTAGTCCCACTACTAACAAGGTAATAGTATAGTATAAATAAATGATTTAACAATAACATAATCAAAAAGCCAGGACTCTGAGAGTAAATAAATATGCATGACTTTCCTATGACACCTGATAACAAAAACAGTTTCCTATGGAAGTTGTTTTACTTGCATGAAAGTGTACATTTGTATATTAAATAGGATACATCTAGATGGCCAATTTATTCACTTAAATAAAATAACAACCTGTGATGCTTTAAGTCAATATTTGAAAACACATCGAACATTCAAAGTTAATATAGAAGACTCCAAGGAAAGAATTAAAAGCCTCAGGGAAAATTATGCTCCCAAAGCTGGAATGATAATGAGGTGAAATTTCAAATTTTGTCCTTGCATTAGTTAATGCACTTGGGCAGAAATGCTGCTTAGAATAAATAAATAAATTTCAGGGCTTCTAACAGCCAAATGTCTTTCTCAGCCTCTACCCATCACAAAATCACAAGTCCCTCAAGTGCCCTTCTTTAGGTAAAATAACCCTACAAGTGCACCTCTTCAACACAACTATCTTTATTTCTCTGCTTGCTCTGCAGCAGGAAGTAGCCATATCGATCCTGGAAATCTGTGCATCAGACCATTTCTGCTTCAACAGCTGAGTCCCACAGTGTGCCAAATCCAGGGAACTAGAATTAGTTCCTACACTAGAATTATGGATATTCCCTACACTAAAAGCTATCAATTACTAGACATTTTTAATAGGAAACAGGTGTGGATCTCAGCTAACAAATTTAACTGTGCAAGAAAACTCCCATTTCTTTATTGTCTTTAAGTCAACCTAAATAGGACTCTGAGCCCTAGTTCCTCCTGGCTGGCAGTAAATCCAGTCTTAATCATTTGTGCCCATCTCCCCTCCCTTCCTCGTGGGTTGGGACGTTTTACAACCAAATCAGTCATCAATCACTTGTCTGCAGTGGTTACAGCTGAAAAGTCCAACGACCTATGAGTTACAATTACTTCCTGCCTCCTATTCATCAGTGAATAATAAGAGCCAGAAAAAACTCCCTTGCCCCTAGAGGCTGTCTCAATGACAGTGCCATAGTCTTGTTCTAATTTCAATGTGACATCTCAGACCTTTGCCTGCTCTGACTCCACACTTTCACCTAGTAAAATATCCAAATTCCTAAGCCCTTGTTGCCACCATGAGGAATGTAGACAACCCTAGACTAGGACCACAAGAGCTGAAGCAAGACTGTGTGAGTATAAAGGACAGAGTCAAGGAACCAATCAGATCTATACCAGCACCCAGAAGTTCATAGCCAAAGTGCAGGTAGGATAAATGAGCGATCCAGTGGTGGCTGCCAGAAGACTGGAAAGTATCCATTGGATTGAGCAGTTAGGAAGGCCATTTGGTCATTTTGATAAAAGAAAAACATTTCAGGGCCTGGGTGGCGCAGTAGGTTAAGCATCTGACTCTTGGTTTCAGCTCAGGTCATGGTCTCACGGTTCATGAGTTTGAGCCCCGCATCAGGCTCTGCACTGCTAGTGCAGAGCCTGCTTGGGATCCTCTCTCCCTCTCTCTCTGCTCACTCTCTTTCTCTCAAAATAAATAAATAAACTTAAAAAAAAATTCAGAGCAGTAATAGAAAGGGAAATCTGATTGAAACAACAGTCTTTTAAGAAGTGGGAAAGGGATACAGAAGTTTAGTCTGTTCTTTTGAAAACGTGATAGCCTAGAGATGGTTTGGGGGGTTGGGGCTCTGCCCAGGCTTGTTTTTTTAAGATGACAGCAATTTGAGTATCTTTAAAGGCTACAGGGAAGGAGCCAGGCTGATGCCCTAAGACAAAGAAATATTGGAGAAAGGCTTATCTTTATTCCAGGGGAGATATGAGGGATGGTACTTAAAAGCAGAGAAAAGTGTTTGTAAAATGAGAAAGGAAAGGGGTGCTCCCTATGAATATAGAAAGGAGACAAGTGTGGGACTGATAGGAAAGTTTGAGGTCACAAGATTGGGCAACTGTTGAAACTCAAACCTCAGAGCCTCATTTTTCTCTATGTAGTACAAGACAAGATCATTGCTGAGTGATGGGGTGGACAGTGGGTTTGAGGCATGAGTCAAAGATTTTAGTTTTGTTTCCATTTTTTGTTTTTGCATATGCATATACAGTGATCTCACTAAACTCATTTATTAATCCTAATAGTTTGGGGATTCTTTTGGATTTTCTAGATCCACAATCATGGAACCTATAAGTAATAAGTTTCATTTCTTCCTTTGTAAAAGTTGTGCCTCTCATTTATTTGCCTTACACCATTGGCTACTGCTGGGCTTACATTAATTCTTTGGCCAGGCATTCCTACACCATGCAGAGACTATAAATTCAGGCTCCACACCTTTCTGATACTGGTTTGGGGTTTTAATTTCTCCAGGAGATTTATTTTTCTTCACCCCAGACCACACCTGGGACAAGACTGCTTCTTTCCTAGACCCATGGGCAGAAGCTTCTAGTTTACACACAGGGGCAGCCTTTCCTGGGGGACAGATGTAGTCTAGGATTCTAATTCCAGCTCCCCACCTCACACAGACCCAAGGACACCTCTTTTTGGTGGACAGTCCTGGCCTTCTGTGGCCCTAGCGTAGGGTTGTCTACATTCTTTGTGATGGCAACGAGGGCTTAGGAACCTGAATCTTTTCCCATGTTGTGGATGTTAAACTTTAACCCCTAGAGCTGGGTTTACATCCAGTCTTTTGGGCCACCAGAACAAAAGCTTGGATGCTTTGAGTTCCCTTCCTTCCTTCCTTCCTTCCTTTCTTTCTTTCTTTCTTTCTTTCTTTCTTTCTTTCTTTCTGACATCTGGTAACTTCCCTTTCTTATTTCCAGTTCAGTTCTGAAATTATGCCTTTTTAACCAACACCGTAGCGAGGTGGGATGAGCCTTGAGGCCTTACCGCTGGTATTCTAGTGGTTCCTTCATGGTGCAAATCTGCAGAGTTAGAGGATTTTCTTCGGGAGCCCTCAACAACTGAGGTGGACAGATGGAGAACAAGGGCTGCATTTATCCTAGTCTGGGCTTTGTAGGGCAGGCCAAGAAAGAAAGACAAGGGGGAGATGGCATTGAAGATAGTGGCAGGAAGATGTTGAAGTGATGTGCTATGAAGTCTACACTGGAGAGGAAAGGAAGGGAGTCCAGGAAAAGGAACGGTAAAGGGATTTGGCCAATGAGACGGCAGAGCATACGTTCTAGGAAAAAAGGAATGTAAGATTAGGCAGGCCAGGAGACTGTGTTCACAGGAGGGATAATGAAGCTTAAGCCTTTAAAAAAAGATTGCTTCCAGATGGTGTCAAGACCATGGAAGTGGCTTACTTAGGAGGAAAGTGGGCAGAGCCTGCTGGGATTTGATCCCAGCAGATGGTGCTTCAGATCCCTCACCTACCATCCAGTCTTCCAGACTCAGGTCAACCATTTCCAACCCTTACAGTCATCCCTACAAATTTTACTGAAGCCAGTGGTTATCAAAGTGTGGCCCAGGAGCCTCTGAAGGCTGTGTTGCCTAGAGTCAGAAACATGAGCTTGGGAATGAGACTGCCTGAGAAGCATCCTTCCCTAATATGTTTACCTTGGACAAGTTATTTAACACCTCTGAGCCTCCATTTCCTTGTTTCTAAAATAGGGATATGAGTGGCATCTACTTCACTGGGTGGCTATGAGAGGTAAAGAGGCAATACATGTAAAATGGTTTTCTGAGCTTCACACATAAATGATTAGAAAAACCCAGAGATGAGAAAAGCACTGCTGCAGAAATGCAATCATTTATTCCATTCTTAAAGAAGAGAGGGGCACCTGGGTGGCTCAGCCAGTTACGCATTCTACTTCGGCTCAGGTCATGATCTCGTGGTTCGTGGGTTCGAGCCCCACGTCGGGCCCTGTGCTGACAGCTCAGAGCCTGGAACCTGCTTCGGATTCTGTGTCTCCCTCTCTACCCCTTCCCTGCTCATGCTCTGTCTCTCTCTCTCTCAAAAATAAATAAACATTAAAACACAAAGAAGAAGTGGGGCGCCTGGGTGGCTCAGTCAGTTAAGCGTCCGACTTCAGCTCAGGTCACGATCTCGCAGTCCGTGAGTTCGAGCCCCGCGTCGGGCTCTGGGCTGATGGCTCGGAGCCTGGAGCTTGCTTCCGATTCTGTGTCTCCCTCTCTCTCTGCCCCTCCCCCGTTCATGCTCTGTCTCTCTCTGTCTCAAAAATAAATAAACGTTAAAAAAAAAAAAATTAAAAAAAAAAAAAAAAAAAAGAAGAAGAAAGAGTGACTCCAAAGACTTCATTCTTTCATTTAAATGAAAGGCTATTTGTTTACTGGCAACCTTGATAAGGTTACTAAAATCTGGTGTTCATACCCTAATCCTCATCCTTTACCTGAGTTTCGTGGCAACTTGTAATCTCTCCTGCAAAGGCCTTGTCTTCACCCCCAGGAACACAGCAAATTCCTTTGCACACATGTACAGGCTGATGACATCCCCCCAGTTTTGAGGAAGGATACTTCGTTTTGGTATATTATCAGAGTGTCTCAAGACTGGTGAGAGTTTTTTATTGCTGTGTTCTTGCTCTAGAGTTACAAATTACTATTTAGATTCATCAACATCAATTTATTTTGAAAACAATTGTTTGGATAACTCTGCACTGGGCAGTGAAATCTTTTACAGACATGGTATTGGGGCCCATAATGTTCCAATAAATAGACATTTAGGGGCACCTGGGTCAGGTCATGATCTCACAGTTCATGAGACCAAGCCCCGTATCAGGCTGTGTGCTGATAGCGCAGAGCCTGCTTGGGATCCTCTCTCTCTCTCTCTCTCTGCCTCTCCCCACCCCTCTCAAAATAAATAAATAAACATTTTAAAAATGGACATTTAAATGCAATCCACTGAATTTTATGATTCCCTACCACCTGGTATCTCTGTACATACTGAGAGGAAATTATAATTTGACAAGGCTGGCAAGTTTGACACATGCTAATCTCCCCCATGAATTCTGAAGAACATGTATGTGGTGATTTCCTACATCAAATATTTTGTAGACTTTTAACTTGGAAATCCCATGCTATATCAATCAGAAAAGCCCATGCAGGTCAAGAGAGCATGTGTACTAGGTGTACAAGGTCATCTGAATTCTTACTGAAACACAAAGGTCACAAACACCCACAATTACCTAGTGGCTGAGCTGGGCCTAGAAGCCGAGGGTTATGGCTCTCAGTCTAGGGCTCATTTGTGTGTCCCACATTATGGCATGAATCTTGGAGCTAAGATGAACTGTGATGTCTTGCCAACATAAATAATTGCTCAGCTGACAGAAATTTCAGGGGGCAGACAATTCCATGTCAAAAAAAAAAAAACTTGGAAAGCTCAAATCCAAATCCATTCTACCATATAAATTAGCCAATTTCACAGTATATGATAAGAAGCACTACTTTTCATTGCCTGTCTGAAGTAGGAACTCTTTTGCAGCAATACATTTTGTTGGGAGCAAAATATCTTTTACTGAGCATTCACAAAATCATGATCTCATTTTCCAAAGTGTTATCTCTGAAAACATAATCAGCCACAAGGAATTTATCTCTTTACATAAATTAATTTTGCAGACGATTTTTCATGCACACCACTACCCCCACCTTGAAGGCTAACACTAAATGAGACACACTTAGGCTTGCAACTACAATTCATCCTGGTTAGTGGGCATTTTTGCTCTCTGGGAAAGCATTTTAATCTTCTATAGGAGCAAAGCAACTTGAGAGTGAGGAGGTATGTCAAACTGTCAACAAAGAAAAGAAATGAAAAGAACCAAAGAAACCAATGTAAAGTAATTCAAGGACAAAGGGACTATGAGAAGCACTGGAGGAAGTTGCCATCTGCAGGAAGTGCTTTGGGCTCTACCTCTGTGATTAACATCATGTATTAGCTCCTGACTTATAATCCCCTTGCCCTCCTATTCATCAATTTCTTTGTTCGTTGTTATAGATTTCTCCCTACAGAAATTAGGAATTTCACCAAAAAAAAAAATTTTACTACCAAGATATTGAAACCGGGTTGTTAAATTCAGAGATGTTCCCATGCCAACTGGCAAATACCTGCTTCCCCAAGCCCATTGAGTCCTCCCTCTCACACTGACTGAAGCACCCCAGGTCTGGAGAGCCCCAAGTGGGTGTTGCCCAGACACTCGGTGCCCAGTGGCCTTCCAGCCAGCCCACCAACAACCCCCATGTACCAGTGTCCATCTTTATGTGTCCTCCCAGCCAAAGAAGGCCCAGTCCTCAGCTGGGAAGATGCCACTCCACTGGGCAGTATTGCCACAGTGGACAAATGCCCAGTGCCCATCTGGTCCCTGAGGCTGTGGCCCATCATCACAGGCTCATACTCCCTTGGAGTTGCCCCTGCACGGCCACCTAATAAAACAGCAAGGTACCAAAAAGGTTTTTTTGAACACCACCTCAGATCAAAACCATGCTCACTCTTGTATTTTCTCCAAAATGTTTCTTTTTTATTAAATATAACACCATTCTGTCTGTTTTCCTCAAGCAAACACGCATCCTCATTCCCTTGTCTCAACATGAAAAGTGCACACGAACTTTCTGAAATGGCCAATCTCACAGAAACATCTGAAATTGCTTCCAATCTCCCTGAAGTTCTTCCCTATGCTTGCATTTCAAATAAGATGAACTTGGGGATGTGCCCCCATCAAAAAGAAAAAAAAAAAACAAAACGCATATTATCATTTTGGTTGTCAATTATATCACAATAAAGCTGAACACACACACACACACACACACACACACACACACACACACACTCACGGTGGGGTTTGGGGGAAGACTCATGAGTAATTTGGTTCTCTGAGTTCTTACTCCTCCCTCCACCCTGCCCATGCCACGTTGGCTACAATGCTGTGAATATATATAATGCTGTCATTATATATATTAATAGAGGTAAGTGGAATGGCATGAACAACAAGCCATCAGATATTTTATTAAGACCAAGCTAGTTTTATTAAAGATAGCGTGCCACGCAAATTTAAGCAATTACATGTTTATGCGATCTTTTCATGTCCCTCCATAATTTTCTCTGGTTGGGTATTATAGGCTATTGTAGTCCATGGCTAAATATTATAATCTTTCTTTGCCTTATTTTCCCCTTAAACTATCTAATTTCTAATGTCTGCTTTCACAGAAGGTAAGATATTTCAAGCGCATATGATATATTATGGCAGAAACACCATTATTTGAGTTTATTTCTGACCTGTTATTCTGTGCTTTCTATTCCATACTATTTCTACACTTTCTTCAATTGTAATATTTGTCTGAAGAATAAAACAAAACTTACTCACACTGGGTTTGGTCCAAACAATATTTCTCTACCTTCAAAATAGCTTTGCATCTAAGGGAAAGTCAAGAGTAGGTACTGGGTTGCACAGTCAATTATATGAGAGATTGGCAATCTGGAAAATTTATTGAACCAACTCATTAATCTGGTACAATAACGTCAGTTCTTCTGGTTATTTTAACTCTACATACAATGTACTTACAAATGTAGCTCTTGGGGGGCGCCTGGATGGTTCAGTCGGTTGAGCCCTCTTAATTTCAGCTCAGGTCATGATCTCACAGTTCATGTATTCAAGCCCCACATCAGGTTCTGCACTGTCACTGTAGAGCCTGCTTGGGATTCTCTCTCCCCCTCTCTTTTTGCCCCCTCCCCGTTTGCATGTGTGCACTCTTTCTCTCAAAATACATAAATTTTTTTTAAATGTAGCTTTTGGGGGGCACCTGGCTGGCTCAGTTGGTGCAGCATGCGACCCTTGATCTCAGAGTTGTTGAGTTCAAGCCCCACATTGGGAGTAGAAATTACTTAAAAATAAAGTGTTTTTAAAAATGTAGGTTTTTGACAAATATTAGTGTAAATACTTTTAAAAAATTACAGACTTTATTGCTGAGCAGTTTTTATATAGTACAACTGCCAAACTATTGTTTCTCCTAACAATAATTTTGCAGTGACTTCTATTTGTTCCTCATCTACAATTAATAGGCAAAACAGGATCTCAGAAATGGAGTTCCTTGCTGTCATCACTGCCCGGATATTTATTAAGTTCCTGGCACTATATGCATACACATGGTATAGAGATCAAGAAAACTAAATAGCTTCTGCCCCCAGGAAGACAGATAGATAATAATAACATAAACAGAAACACTGAGGACTCAAAGAAAACACCAACCCCCCTTATACAATGAGCTACGAACTATTTTGCTGCAATATTATTCCTATCCAAATATATGAAGGGTGCTCAATTTGGGGAACGTTTTCACTGCCTTTGCATAAGATTTGAAGTTTCACGGTTTCAGAGACAGCAGTGACAAACTCAAATGATATTTAAACTCTTGGGATTCTTTTTCCTTGTCTAAAACTATCAATAATACTTTTAATAGTTACCATCTGTTGGCAAATATTATGTGACAGGTATAATGCTAAAGCCGTGCTGTTTCATTTAATCCTCACACAATACTATGCTTAGATATTATTCCCTTTACATGGTAAGGAAAGAGAATTAGAAAGATTAACTAACTTCTCCAATCATTATGCAGCTTTAGGTCTGCCTAACTGTAACTATTCTGCTATGTTAGCTTCTCCTTGTCCCTGTTAAGACATCTGACACAAATACCAAAAGGAACAAAAGTTCAAATTTGACCTTGATTAGGAAACCAAGAAAAAAGACTCAGCCTTGTTCTCAAAATCAAGATTTCCTTGCAAATAAAAACTCTTATTCACTCAACAAATACTCACTGAATACCTATTCTGTGCCAGACCTTCTTCAAGGAGCTCATTATTAAATTAAAATTGATGCTATTCATTGGGTAACTTACCACTCTATTACGGAGGACAAAATAAAGGGGAAAATGTAATTTTGAATATTCTCCTTCAGTATAGCAGGGAACTGAGCTTGAATGTAAATTTGGTTCACCACAGAAATCAGGTTTAGTTAGGGGCTTGGACAGTGGACTAAAAAATCTCTGACCATTTATGGAAATGTACTTTTCAAAGAAACTCATTTTAAGGGAAGAGAATCATAAGGAATAATTTCAGCACCAGAACAGTGGACAAGGTCAAAGAAAGAGATTGGTCTTCAGATTGTCTGGATTGATGATACAGTCCTAGAACCAGGGACCTGAAGCAAAAAAGCAAGCAAAACCCACAAGAACTGAACCCCCAGGTGTCAACTGTGGCAGTTCCATTCATGGGCAACAGAACCCACTGCCCACAGCTCTTGCAGCAAAGGGAAACTGTGCCTTCCAAGCAGACATCAGTGCCCTCAGCATGGGACTTGTGCAGCTTCAGGACAAACATCAGCTTTGGCCTTCACCTCTGGACACCACCAATAGAGAACCAGCTGCCATCTTGGGCATTAGCAATGTAAAGAGACTTTCCTATAAAGGTAAAGAGCAGAGGAGGAGATAAACATGGATGTCACATGGGGTACCTGGCTGGCTGAGGAGAGCATGTGACTCTTGATCTCAGGTTGTGAGTTCGAGCCCCATGTCAGGCGCAGAGATTACTATAAACAAACAAGCAAACAAATAAACAAACAAACAAATAAATAACATGGTGTCACAGGGAAGTCAAGGGAATTAGTTTCTGGAGTCTTCATGAGATACTTCTTTGAGCCTGTCAAGACTATCTGGAAAAAATTTGAGAGACCTGAGTTCCTACAGAGTGCTGAAGGTGTAAGCAGAGCCTGGGACTATAAGTGTGTTCTCATTTTCTGTCAATTTGTATTAAGCAGATTTGTAATGTTACAGTGCGAAAAGATTAATGAAGTCTAACTTTATATGTGAAATGTGAATAATTCAACCATGATTTTAATTCAAGAATCTCATAATTCCAAAGCTGCATGACCAAGTGAATTTCATATTGAGTTGATCCTATTTTCACATGGCACAGCCATGTTAGCTATTAAACGGAAATAATGGGGCGCCTGGGTGGTTCAGTAGGTTAAGCGTCCGACTCTTGGTTTCGGCCAGGTCATGATCTCATGGTTGGTGAGTTCGAGCCCCGAGTTGGGCTCTGCACTGACAGTGCAGAGCCTACTTAGGATTCTGTCTCTCTGCCTCCCTCTGCCCTTCCCCTGCTCATGCTCAATCTCTCTCTCAAAAATAAATAAACTTAAAAACAGAATAATGTTCCTATTAGAATATTCACCTGAATTACATAGGTTTTGAATTATACAAGGTGTATGAGTTTTGTCGCTGTTGCCCTGACCTATTCAAACTCCAGGTTAACGTGGCTGAGATGCTTGAGTTATATAAACAGCAGAGACAAAGAGGCTGGTGAGTCATATAGCCATTCTCCTCAACGAAAAAAGTACTTTTTGCTTTCATTCCAATAAATTAATACCTCCTTTCTTACAACATGGCATTTTCTCAGAAGACTTCTGAAAATGAATTAAGTAGGAGGTGCATTTTTTAAGCTAGCTCCTACAGAGACTTATCACCTAAGTAACCATTATACTGACGTGGCTGTAATATTTTTATTTTTCAATGCACTTGTGATTACATCAATCCATTTTTCATCCCTCTATGGGCTTAATTCTGTCCACCCACTCAGAAGTCACCCATGGTCATAAGCAATTCATGAGCCTTTTGTAAAGACTGTGTTCTGAAATAAAGAGACTGTGTTTGCTATAATAGGTTTTTGTTTTTGTTTTTATGGCAAAGGTAAATGTAGTCACTGAGATAAGCAGGCTCTTACAGCAAGTTCTGCTTGTTTGGTTTTTTTTAAAGGCTTTGAAATTACTTTAGTAATCACAGAGTATAAAGAGTTAGAACTGCACTGTCCACTATAGTACTCACCACACAAGGCTAGTTAGTACTTTAAATGGGGCTAGTCTGGGTTGAGATGTGCTTTAAATGTAACACACAGACTGGATTTCAAAGATGTAATATCAGAAAAATGTACAATGTCTTATTAATAATATTTTATGTTCATTAAATGTTGAAATAACCATTTGGATAGATTGGGTTAAATAAAATATAGTACTAAATTTTATTTCACCTGTTTCCTTTTACTTTTTTTAGTGAGAGTGATAGAAAATATAAAAATACGTATGTAGCTCACATTCTATTTCTCTTCGTAAGCACTCAGATAAGTGCTGCCATTACTCCTCCATCACCATTTTCCTTCTCCACCTTTACATTGAGGGCATGCCGGAGCTGGAGAATTTAGCACTTTTCCTTCCGGCAAAGGAGATCCAGGTATCTCCAGAATACTTCTAACTATTCTCAGGGAATGTGTATATATCTTGGCCGTCACTCTGAACTGCCTTCATACTCCTACCCGCTCGGGACATAACATCTTTCCCCATGTCTCCTCATCCCCAGTTTCAGCCCCCTAAGTATTCATGTTTCACAAAAAATTCTTTCAAACGAAAACAAAAAAATGTTTTTCATGGACACATGCCTTTCCTTAAGGAGACAGACTTCTAAGGAGCAATCTAGCTCCCCATTTTCTCAAACTCTCTCACCAGACCCACCTCTAGGTCTTTTCATTTGCATAACCAAAAAGCCCCTCAAAATGTTCTCCCAAACAAAAGTAGTCTTTCCCCAAGACAAATTCCACACCCCATGCCACAGAATGTGAAAAAGGCTGCCTGCCTTCGCTAAACCAGTTGCCAACATTCCTTGCATCTCCCAGTACACAGGCTTGATAATACCTCGCTGGGCAGGGTCTGCAGAAGTGATGTGTTGTAAGAGCTGTGTGTCTACCATGATTGTTGACTGGGGCTTGTTCTTTCAAAGTCTTTCTGTTCAGGGGCGCTTGGGTGGTTCAGTCGGTTGAGCGTCTGACTTCGGCTTAGGTCATGATCTCAAGGCTCCTGAGTTTGAGTCCCGTGTCAGGCTCTGTGCTGACAACTCAGAGCCTGGAGCCTGCTTCGGATTCTGTGTCTCCCTCTCTCTCTGCCCCTAACCCACTCGCATTCTGTCTCTGTCTCTCTCAAAAATAAATAAACATTAAAAAAAAAAAAGTCTTTCTGTTTACTTAAATGTATTCATCCTCAGTCTCCACTCTGCAACATCTGTGTATTTTTGAATAGCTGGTTGTGAACATCCATCAGCTTTGATTAGATACCTGTGCATTTAGCCCTTTCTGTGGGCAAAACATTGTGCTGAGTCAGAGGGATGCTGGGCAACTGGGGACAGGCTTTGTCCCTGTCTCCCACACTGGGTACTTCTACCCAACTGAGCTTTCACTGAGCCTCACGGAGTAGGTAGGCATCCACCTAGGGTGGTGGTGGCTGTTGAGGGAAAAACCCCAGAAGTCCCTCAGCTGGTATGTAAATAGAGGGAGGGAGGGAGGTCCCTCGAAGCAGGTGGCTCGGCGATGTGAATGGTGGAACCCCATATTGCCCTGTGGTTGTAAGAAGGGAACCAGGACAGCGCTGGGCTTCAATGATGATTTTTTAAGAATTCAATAACACATCTTAATACTTTTTTCACTAATTTAAACCTTTCCTCAGAGAAATGGCTGTTCCAGGTCTGAAGCAGGAAAGTGACAAGACAACATGGCAAATCAAAAAGCAGGGAAGTTTTCAAAGATTAATAGGTGGGGTCCACAAGACACAGAAGTTAGCTCCTATTGTCCACAGACATAAAATTTTGAAAATTAAGAATAACAGCCTCTGGGGGCGCCTGGGCGGCTCAGTCGGTTAAGCGGCCGACTTCAGCTCAGGTCATGATTTCGCGGTCCGTGAGTTCAAGCCCTGTGTCAGGCTCTGTGCTGACAGCTCAGAGCCTGGAGCCTGTTTCAGATTCTGTGTCTCCCTCTCTCTGACCCTCCCCTGTTCATGCTCTGTCTCTCTCTGTCTCAAAAATAAATAAACATTAAACAAATTTTTTTTTAAAAAAAAAGAATAACAGCCTCTGGTTCCACTCAAGATGAAGGACACTCCAGTCTATCTCTCTCTTTGATCATAACAACAACAACAACAACAAAAAAAAAAACTCTAGACATGATACATAAAGCAACTACCAGAAGATTCTGCAAGGTGGATATATTAGCTGTCTTCTGCTGCTGAAATGAATTATCATAAATTTAGTGGTTCAGAACACAAACATATTATCTTATAGTCCTAGAGGTCAGAAACCTAAAATGGGTCTGCAAAGCTGTGTTCCTTCTGGAGGCTCTGGAGGAGAATCTTTTTCCTTCCCTTTCCAGCTTCTAGGGGCAGCCTGAATCCCTTGGCTCATGGTATCTTCCTCACATCACTCTGACTTTTGCTTTTGTCATCACATCCCCTCTGACTCCAACTCTCCTGCCTCCCTCAGACAAGGACCCTTGTGATTACATTAGACCCACCCAGATAAGACAGGATAATCTCCCCATCACAAGATCATTAACTTAATCAGGTTTGCAAAGTCGTTTCTGCCATGTGAGGTAACGTATTCACAGATTCCAGGTCTTTGAAGGTGGACATCTTGGCGGGGGGGGGAGGGGGGGGGGATGCGGAGGAGACATTATTTCACTTACTACAGTGAATATAGAGCAAGGGGACTGGCTAAGGAACCCAGGTCTTAAGGGATGACCTGGAAGTGAGTTCGCAGGTTTTTCCTTTTTTACTCCCACTATACATCCCAGCTCAATTTCTGAGGCAGCCCACAGCCAGGACTGAGAAAGGGTTAGGGTTATGAGATGGAGGGAGCTCTGGGAAAAGCTTGCTCTCTGCAACCATGAGGGAGGTGAGGGGCACAGCGTCCCCAGGACGGAGCACCTGAGACTTTCCGGACTCTGTGTCGGAGGAAAACCAGCGAGGAGGCGGCATCAGGAAATCTCCACATTTCTGAACAGAAATGCTTTTTTTTTAGGAGTCCAGAATCAAATCAAGCAGAAACAATACAGCAGTCTCCCCCTTATCCTTGGGGGATACGTGTCAAGACCCCCAGGGGATGTCTGAAACCGTGGACAGCACCCAACCCTATATATACTATGATTTTCCTATCCATACATACCTATGATAGAGTTTAATTTATAAATGAGGCCCAGTAAGAGATGAACAACAGTAATTAATGATAAAATCGAACAATTACAACAATGTACTGTAACAAAAGTTATGCGACTATGGTCTGTTGCTCTCGCTCTCTCTCAAAATGTGTTATTGTACCGTACTCACCCTTCTTCCGCCTCTTACGATGAGGTGAGGTGCTGCAAAGCGCCTGCGTGATGAAACGACGCGCAGTGAGGGACGGTGGGCGACGCGACGCAACGTCAGGCTATACGGCCCCGCCCCTCGGGGGATGCGTCAGAAGGAGGAGCATCTGCCTACTGACCGCGTGGTGGGCGGTGTCTGATTGACAGCGCGAGCAGAAAAACTGGGCTCTGGGACAGCGACCGTGCCCACCGGGAACACCGCGGAGTCCTATAGCCATGGTCTTAGAGGACCCACGCAGATTGTTGGGATCTCAGGGGTGGAGAAAACTTGAGTGCGAAGAAGGCTCTTGGGAAAGGAAAAACAGGAAAGAAAAAGACGCTTCAGGCTGAAAATAAGAATCAATCCTGGAAAATGCAGAAAAGAATATGACTCATGAATTTCAGATACAGGAAGAAAATGAATATTTAACAATTATACGGAAGATAAAATAGAATTAGACAGTTGTTGGATGAAATGCTAAAAACAGAACCCCAAGTCAGCTAAAACCTATTTCTTTAGAATTTTTCAATAAAAACTTCCAAGTCACTAAAAACTGTACAACTTCAGGTTCCTTTCACAGAGTCATAAATCAAGCCACAGGAAATTCCAAAAACCATTTAAACCGATTATCTGTTCCAGGAAGGAACAATAGTTAACTGACTCAAAAGAAAAATGCTGAAGGTTTTTGGAGGAACTCCTGCCACCTCCCGAGTTCCCCTTTCTGATGCTCAACTCATCTCAAAGATGTCAGCTGTGGCCCCCTGGCACCTAGGAGGCCAGAGAGAGAGGAGCACGAACCTCAGCCAATGTCATTGCCTGAACAGTCCTAAATTCTCCCCGTGGTCTCGGCTTATTCCCAGAGTTGGCATTTCTACGTCCAGGCTGCAATGTTCAGCTGTACCACTTCTGGTCTGTCCCAAGTCTCCCCGGATGCATAGTCCCGTCACCACTTCCTACAAGGTATCCACTCATCCTGAGCACTTTGGGGGTTTAATATAATGTTTTCAAGGTTGAAGAGCTTGCAAGAAGAGGTCATACATGAGAATGCAAAGGCCTCTCCCATCTCCCCGATCTCTTCCTCTCTCTCCTGTGCACATGTGTGATTGTCTCTTCTTCATCCTGAATGGATCATCTCCCCACTCTCTGGCTCCGAATTTCAATCTAGTCATGTAGAACATTCTCGCTCTTTCTCTCTATCTCCTTCTCCCATGTACAGTAATCTCCATGGACAGTAGTCTCAGTGACTACCACAAGCAAGACTTCCAAACAACCATAGTGCTCTTGTGAAGAACTTTGATGCCTAAAATTATCTCTAAGTCCATCGATCTAACTGAACTTAGAGTACATGTCTCCTACTACTGTTCTCACAATCCTTCACTGAAGTTCCTGAGGAGTAAGTTATGTAAAGCATCGCCTGGTTTCTACATACTGAAGTCCAGCTTCTACCACTGATATGCTGTATGTCTTCTTCTGCTTTCTATCACTTACTTATCTTGCCTAAGCCTCAGGTGGGGATCCACCAGAAGGAAGCACTGAGACGGGGATTTGAATGCGAGTAGCTAATTTGGGAGGTGATCCTAGGAAGCTCGGGTGGGGTAGTGGGAACATAAAAGGGAAAAGGGAAGGAAAACAAAATAGAATGCCTTCATGAGCAGCTTATTACTGTGAGCAAAAAAGCCTTAATCCTACTGAGGATCTCAGGGAGATGATATTGAACAGGCCTCTTAAGAGATGGGGAAGCTGAGACATGTATCCATCAACCCCATTCATCACTGGTTGCGGTAGCTCACAGGGGCCTTCGGTTCCTGCCACTTCTGACCTGCCTTGCACAGGGCTAAAGCACAAACCTGCTCCCGCTAAGAAGTCATTAGCACTGGTGGGTACCGGAATGGGGAGGGCCTGGGGGCATAGGGGGTGCACTAACTTCATCTGCTATGACAAATAACCTAGACCTCTCCAGCCCACACTGTTCTGCACTAGCCCCTGGTGGTGCTAGTCCTCTATAATATCCACCTGGCATAGGACAACTAACTTGCTCTCAAATCACCCAGCATGGTTGATTTGGCTTCCTCTGTTCTCTGGGAATGGTTTCAGGAGGATCCTTATAACCTAATGAACATAAGCAGAGAAGGCAAAGAATAAACATGCCAGTGAAATGCAAGTGATATGTATCACTACTTGCTGACATAGTAGATGACATTTAATTCCAATGCTTCTTCCCTCCATTTTAACAGCTTACTTATCTCAATGAACTTTATCACTTTCAGTCTGGGCTAACAAACAAATTCCCATTGATCAACAGAAGTAAAGGAAAAATCCAATATCGGGAAAGGAAATGTCTGTGAAAGTGATATTGAATTCAGATACCTTGGCTTCAGGCAAAGTGAGAGTCTCCAGTAATGTAGTATGATTTTTTTTTTTCCACAAAATCTTGGTCTCAAAACGTGATTTACTCTTATTTAAGTGTATATGAGTGTTAGATCATGAAATAATGATTTCCACCAAGTAAAACTAAGTATGCAACATCTTTTTCAACTGGAGCCTGAAGTGGTGATATTTGTCTTTTTTGCTCTGCCATCTCCCATTCTTTTGGCAATCCCCTTTAACATTCCCACCAGTGTCCTTGTATTTCAGTAGAAAGCAATGGTATACATTGGAATGGGGGATACTTAGGAGATATGAAGAGATTTGTGGCCTCACCCAGGTCTTCCTGTCATGTTCCTAATTTATATCTCCCTCTGTATCACGTCTCAAATTTCCTATTCCAGCTGGATCTCATGTATATAATGAACTAATTCATATTAAGGTATCAATAGCTAAAAAGCTTAATGCTTTATAATTCCCCCAAAATACTTTGTATTTTAGAAAGCAATGTGTTATTAATGGTGTGATCTTAGGTGATGTGTTGGGAAAGCTGTAGGATTATTTTTTTGTAGGAAGGCCTTTAGTGACATTTCTCAAATCCCTCCATTTGGGTTACACCTTGTCCATCTTGTGATATCAGTCCCAGAAAGATTCTCATAAAAATATCATGAGACAGGGGCCACCTGGGTGGCTTAGTCTGTTGAGTGTCCAACTTCGGCTCTCACAGCTTCTGAGTTTGATCCCTGCATCAAGCTCACTGCTGTCAGCACAGGGCCCGCTTCGGATCTTCTGTCCCCTTCTCTCTCTGCCCTTTCCCTGCTTGTGCTCTCCCTGTCAAAATTAAATAAATCTTTAAAAAATACATATCATGAGACAACTGAATAAACTGTCTGTGTGAAGAAGAGATAGGTTGGAATGAAAATACACTTCTCTGCAGGATGGTGTCTTCTAAATTTGATTTCTATGAACTTCTATTTGTTTATTCCATGGTGGTCCCACAGGAAAGCAGATAGAGAAGAAATCCTGAAAAGTTATTGAATAGTAATTGTGTGTACAGGGGAGTCTCCGAGAAAAACTAAAAGTTTGTAGAGCAGAATTCAACCTCAGAAAATAACTTCTCAGAGACGATCCAATCCAACTTAAGCCACCTAAGGCATAGACTGTTGATCCAATTCTAATGTCCATTCTCTGAGTCTTATAACTGCTGATTTTCACCTGAGCGCACAGTCATCAGTTAAAGTCTCCATTTCCCAGACTCCTGTTCAGCTAGGTTGGCCATATGACTAAGTTCTAGCCAATGAGTTATAAATGTGATCTCATTGTATGATCTTATCTGAGGATCTTTCCTAAGAGCAAGAGCTCACCTTTGCTCCTTCTTTCCCCTACCCTGCCTCCCATCACCTCTTCCTTCACCCTGCTGCTTAACATGTTGATGTGATGGCTCTAGTTCCATCTTGAACCATTAGGATAAGGGTCAGACCTCAAAGATAGCAGAGGGGAGAGTTGGAGATAGCCTGGGCCTCTGAGGACTTTGTGGAACAGAACCACCACATAAGCCCTGGAAGGACCACCGCTAGGGCTTTAAAGTGAGAAGCACAAAGCTCTATTGGGAGCTTCTGTTACAGTCAAACTAATCCCAACTGATGCATCATCCTTTTTTTTTTTTTTTTTTTTTTTTAGATTTTATTTTTAAGTACTCTCTACATCCAACATGGGGCTCGAATTTACAACCCCAAGATCAAGAGTTGCACATTCTACTGACTGAGCCAGCTGGGCACAACCCCTTCCTTTTTTTTTTTTTTTTTTTTAATTTGACTCAATTCATAGGAAAAAAGGACCTATGAATCATGTAGGCTCATTCCCAGGTTGGAACACTAGTTTTATCACATATGTCAACACCCTAGTGTGATAGAAATGATTTTTTAAGGTTGTCCTTTCTTTTTATTTCATTATGATCTTTGATGACTGGGTAATTGGAACATCAGAGGAAAGTGACAAAAACATAGCCAATGTAATACTTGTCAGTTAAAAAACAATAATAAAGAATAATCAGAAGCATGAGTTTAATCTTGGCTTAATCTGCACATGTTTAAGCAGAACTGTTTTGGAAGCTGGGGAAAATGAGAGGCCTAGCAGGCCCTGGAAATATCTGTAATCCCCTGTACCCTATGAATGAACAACTGAATAAGTCCCAAAAGGTTTGTTTTCCAACATAAATTATAACTTTATAACTTTATAACTTTATAATTTATAACTTTATAATTTATAACATAAATTATAACTTTAAGGCTGAAATAAGAGCCAACAATTTTTTCATGAAGCAACTAACATGGTCACGTATGTTTTAGGAAGGAAAGAAGGCCCAAAAATGACTATTTTTCAGATCACGTTTTGCAGTAATCACCTGATAACAGTGGCAGGCATGCATAGCTGCACAATCTGAAAGCTGACCGTGCTGTGTCAGGTCTTTCTAAACAGCTGTATTTCGGAAAGTCAAGACGGGACTTTAAATAAAACACATGCGAGATAATGACACTCTACTTCACTTAATGGAAACATTATTTCAGGATGAAAAAGTCAGTTTAGAAAAAAACTAACCCCACAAACTTAACTAGTTGGACACTGGGTGTTACCTAACAAGATGATTTAAAATAAACGTCTACTGAGGCGCCTGGGTGGCTCAGTCGGTTAAGCGTCTGACTTCAGTTTAGCTCATGATCTCACCGCTGATGGGTTCGAGCCCCGCATCAGGCTCTGTGCTGACAGCTCAGAGCCTGGAGCCCGCTTTGGATTCTGTATCTCCCTCTCTCTCTCTGCCCCTTCCCCACTCACACGCTGTCTCTCTGTCTCTTAAAAAATAAACATTAAAAAAATTTTTTTCATTAAAAAAATATTAAAATAAATGTCTACTAGTGACACACAATTTTGCAATCCCTTGCCAAATCTTGCTGACTTTGCTTCACACGTCATTAAAAAATCTGATCCCCCTAGACCCTTGGTGATCTCCCCCAAACAGTGTTCACAACACTGGCTGCCCTAAAGAATCACTAAGGAGCTTTTAAAAAGACCCAGGCCTGGGGCTCCTGGGTGGCTCAGGCGGTTGAGCATCCAACTCTTGATTTCCACTTAGGTCATGATCCCAGGATCGTGGGATTGAGCCCCACATCAGGCTCTGTGCTGAGTGTGGAGCCCGCTTAAGATTCTCTCTCTTTCTCCCTCTGCCCTTCTCCCCTGCTCATACTCTCTGTCTCTCTCTCTCTCTCAAATTAAAAAAAAAAAAAAAATGCCCAGGCTCAGTCCCAAACCAATTGAGTAAGAACTTCTTGAGGGTTGGGCTGAAGCACTAGCATTTTCCACACCACCCCAGGTGATTCTAATGTGTAGCCTGGGTTGACATCCACTGCCACAAAGGAGCCCCATTCCACCTATGTGACTAGAGCCAACTCACATCTTGCTTAAATTAAAATATACTGAAAATTAACCCTGTCATCCCTTCCCCCAAACATATCACATTGAGACTTTCTCTTCACATTCTCACATCTGCTTCATTTTAGATAAAGGTATCAAGAAAAATAATTCCCCAAAATAGGCATCTTTCGCAGTTATGTAGTTTCTGGTTTGGACGCGGCTTCTCTAAATAAAACCAGATTCGCCCTTGGCAAGAGAGAGGAGAGGTTAAAACAAAGTAAAGGAGCAGGTGACTGCTGACCCAGACTGAAGACAGAAAACTAATCAGTGCTCTCTCCTTCCCTGTCTCTCACTTGCAAGATTCATCTCCAAACATCCTCTGCCTCATGTAACGGTACAAACCTGTTGGTGTTTCCAGAACCATTTCTGTAGGGGAACCCAAGTAATAAATTGGAATGGCATCTGCTATCTTACTCCACTGGACCAAAATCTCATTAAAACATGAAAAACAACAACAACAACAACAACAACAACAACAACAACAACAACAAAGAATGTTGATAACATCTTTCGACCATTCTTATTCATTGGGAGTCTTACTATTTGAAAGTAGTCTTCTTCCTGTCTAAGCATTGAGGTGGTGGTTGTGGGGGGAATGGTGCCGGAGGATATTAGATATCCAAGCAGTTTCATTACTGATTGTTGAGTAACTCTGGATTGAACATATAATCCTGACTCACCCAGAAATTATGAAGACAATTTGATTCAAATCGCAAACCCATCCCCTCCAAGTCTTTGCTACATGATGAAATCAAAAGCTGGGAGGGGGTTTCTGTCAAAGCGACAATGGTACATATCAAATGCAAAAGTTACACATGACTGTCTGTTATGTAAGTTATATATAAAACTGATTAATCTAATTTTAATACTTTTCCTTCTCTTCAACCTAATTATGAATCAGAGGTTTTCAGTAATTCTCAGAGCAGAGCAAAAAGAATTTCCGTATTCAAAACGACACACTTGGAATGTTGCAAACGTTTAGACTACTAAGTGATTAAATGAGCACTATTTGCTGCTTAAGTCGCATAATAAAGTGAATATTCCAGATATTCAAATAAAAGGCATAGAATACTGAACATAACTGCAGGCGACTTTTGTTATTTATACTTATTGGGGGGGGGGGGGTTGGGGAAGGTGTCCTGAATGTATGGAAAGTTAGAACATGTTTCTGGGATGGAAGACAAGGGTCAATTCTTCCAAAAACAGCCCGCCCCCTGCGGGCTCCTAGCGACGGCCCCCGCAGTGCATGGTGGTTAGAGAACGCGGCAGGTTCGAGAACGCGCCTGAATGCGGCGGCGTGCTTGAGAACGCGCCTTGACGACGAAGGCGGCGGCGGCCCGTGGGGAGCCAGTCGTTGCGGGGCGCGCTCTGGAGCGGCGGCCCGGGGCGTCCCGTCGGTGCCGGCACGGGGAAGAGGCGGTGGCGCCGCCCGCGGTGGCGGGAGTTGGAGGCGGCGATGGAGCGCGTTTGAGCCAGGACCGGGGTCCGAGGCGCGCTCTCTGCCGATGGAAATGAGCCGCAGGGCTGCACCTACACCTCCTGGAGCCTCACCTTCGCCGCCCAAGAAGGTGCCTGCCCTGGCTGGCACAACCGCAACCAATAATGAGTTGATGAGTCTTTTTGAGTGTGAGGAATGCTTTGACTTTGTGTTACCACCCATTTTTCAGTGTCAGCGTGGCCATCTTGTTTGTGGCAGTTGTCGCCCAAAGCTCACACGTTGTCCAATCTGCCTGAGCCAGTTGGGATCCTTTCGCAACTTGGCTCTGGAGAAAGTGGGCGATTCCTTGCTATTCCCTTGTAAATATGCCTCTTCTGGATGTGAGGAAACTCTGCGACACACTGCAAAAGCGGACCACGAAGACCTCTGTAAGTTTAGGCCTTATCCGTGCCCGTGCCCTGGTACTTCCTGTAAATGGCAAGGCTCTCTGGATACTGTAACGCCCCATCTGATGCATCACCATGAGACCATTATAACCCTAGAGGGAGAAAAAGTCGTTTTCCTTGCTACACAAATTAATCTTCCTGGTGCTATTGACTGGGTGATGCTGCAGTCCTGTTTTGGCTTTGACTTCTTGTTGGTCTTGGAGAAACAGGAAAACGACGACGGTCACCAGCAGTTCTTTGCAATCGCACAGCTGATAGGAACACGCAAGCAAGCTGAAAATTTTGCTTATAGATTTGAACTAAATGGTGATAGGCGGCGATTGGCTTGGGAAGCGACTCCGAGAGCTATTGATGAGAAAATTGCAACAGCCATTGGGAAGAGGGACTGCCTAGTCTTTAACACCAGCACTGCACAGCTTTTTGCAGAAAATGACAATTTAGGCATCAATGTAACTATTTTCATGTGTTGAAATGGCAATCAAACATTTTCTGGACAGAGTTTAAAACCACTGCATTCAGTTTCACATAGAATAAAGTCACCCATCTGCCTGCGGACCTGAAACTTTGGTGGGTGGAAGCTAGACACATGAAGATGAATAAAAGGAAAGGCTGTTAAACACAGGAAACAGTTGAATGTAGTAACACTAACATATTTAAAAATAAGTCAACAGTAAACCAATGAAATAAATAAATATGTGTATATATATATATATGTATATATATATATATACACACACACCCAAGATGGGCATCTTTTGTGTTGTTTTTTTTTTGAACATTTTATTTTTTGAGACACACACACACACATACACACAGTGTGAGTGGAGGGAGGGGCAGAGAGGGAGAGAGGAAGACACAGAATCCAAGCAGATTCCAGACACAGAATCTGGAGCTGTCAGCACAGAGCCCAAGAGCTCCAACCGTGAGGTCATGACCGGTTATGACCTAAGCCAAAATCAGACACTTAACTGACTGAGCCACCCAGGCGCCCCAAGATAGGCATCTTTTGTATTAAGAAAGGAAGCATTGTAAAATCATTCTGAATTTGTGTTGTAGATTGAGCGTACTGTTGAAAAATACCAGGTTTTTGTTTTGTGTGTGTGCCCCCAAACTTTGTGTGCATGTGCGCGTGCACACGTGCATGCGTGGGGGGGGGGGGGGAGGAAGAGACCAAGTGAGAGAGAGAAAGAGAGAGAGCACTTTATTATAAGGAATTGGCTCATACAATTATGGAGACTAAGTCCTAAGATTCGCAGGATGAGTCAACAAGCTGGAGAAGGTGGAGACCCAGGAAAGCTAATGTATAGTTCTAGTCTGAGTCTGAAGACCTGAGATCCAGGAGAGCTGATGAGGTAAGTTCCAGTACAAAAGCCAGTAGGCTCATAACCCAAGAAGAGCCAATGTTTTAGTCTGAATTTGAGGCCAGAAAAGACTGTTGTTACTTCACTGTACCTTCTTTTCCTTAACCCACACTATTGTAGATAGTCCTTTATGGAACCATTCTTCAGTTATCCTATTTGAGTGTATCATCTGTTTCCTGCTCAGTCCCTGACTGATATTCTTATTTTAAAATATTAGTAACTATACTTAAAATTCCTAACGCATAATAAATTTTGTGAGCTTACTGGTAAAGAGCCTTTTCTTTTCTTTTTTTTTAATGTTTATTTATTTTTGAGAGAGAGTATACACAGAGGAGGTGCCGAGAGAGGGGGGATAGAGGATCTGAACCAGGCTCTGTGCTGACAGCAGA
Organism: Leopardus geoffroyi; assembly: GCF_018350155.1. Taxonomy (NCBI): domain Eukaryota; kingdom Metazoa; phylum Chordata; class Mammalia; order Carnivora; family Felidae; genus Leopardus; species Leopardus geoffroyi. The sequence continues at coordinate 13,082,486 of NC_059343.1, forward strand.
CAGCCCGACACAGGGCTCGAACTCACGAACTGTGAGATCATGACCCGAGCCGAAGTCAAATGCTGAACCTGAGCCACCCAGGTGCTCCAAGAGCCTTTTCAAACACAATGCAATCATAGGCCGGCTGAGTGATTCAGAAGGCCTTTGATGCACAGTCTCTCTCTCCCCCTGGCCTTCCAGTCTGAATTTCCAAGGGCAGAGGGATCAGAGGAAACCTCAAATGCTAATACCTCAACAGCACTTATTGTCCATGATATCCGGCCTGGGATCTTTGAACTATGGTTTGGCCCCATATCTCCTCCAGGACACAGCTGGCCACAGACAGGCAGTTCAACACAACATTTAAAATTCAAAATGTGAAACATAGAATAATGAAGCCATCTGGTCCATATTATGTTGTCCAACAATTATAAGTAATGTGAGCTATAAATACAACAAGCAAAAGGAAGCAAACAAGAGACCATTAATCAATACAGACAATTTGAACAAGATATGATGACTGAAACTTCTTTTTCCGGAGCATCTTTACAAATGGTGGACTAAAGCAGGTCTAGATTGAAAAATATTACTTGCCAAAGCCCTTCAGTCATAAAACTTCTCTGAAGTAATAAAAATCTGCACGGGAATTTCACAGAGAGGACCCTGATGTTGCTATTTAGTAACTCACAGAGTTATATATGAAAGGCAATGGGACCAATCTTGGCTCAAAATCCAGAATAACTCCATGAGAGTTACATCATAAGGACACCTTAGTGGAGAGGACTCTAAGAAACTCTTAACACTCATCAGCAGCCCCACTTATAAAACCTGGAGGAGTTTGAGTAGGAATGTAGACAACCAGAATGGTTTGGCTCTGGATCTATATAGCCAACAGTCTTGTCATTTCTCTGACTATCCCATAATCACCTCAAACTCAATATATCTGAAGTTAAACAAATGCTCCTCCCTTCCCAATCTGGACCTTCTCTTATGGCTCAGGCTTCTAACATGAGCAACTGAATAGATAATAAACGTATCCATTATTTTTGGATGAGAGCAAAAACACATTTAGGCCACACGGTTGACTTCTCAGAAAAAAAGGGAATGTGGTAGAATGAATTATTTGTCCTCAATTGTTCCTGTCTTCCCCTCCTCTACTAGGGTTTTACTGTGGGCAGAGAATAAATTGCAACCCTCAATGATTTAGCTAATGGAATTGAAACAGAGGCTTTAATTGTGCTCACAGGGTTTGGTTTGGCCTCTTTTGCACTTTTGCAACTGGCAATGGCAAGAACGTGCCTTGAGTAGCCACTGGTGATACATGGAGCCGGCCAAAAACCACCCGCAGCTAGAAGCCAAGGGCTGCCCCGTGAGTAAGAAATAAGTACATGTTTTTATAAGCCGTTGGGATGGGGCGGGTAGTTGTTATGTCGCATTATCACAGCAGAAACCTGACTGATGCAGTCTTCTTCCCTGCTCTGGGAAGACAAAATAATAAATGTATACCACAGTCTATCTTTGGTAGTTTATATGCTCACACACACACACACACACACACACCTTTATTCTTGTACACACATTTTTTAAATAGTACCACCTAACTTAATACAGTTACTCCACATAAAGCCAAAAATGAACTGAAACCCCCCTTCCCCATTAGAAGACAATTAAAAATTAAAGCTAGTCTTCCCCCTGAGCTACCAAGTCAAGTATCTCTTGGTGATGTCCATGGCTCAGGCAAGATGAGATGTGGTGTCTTATGGTCTTGCAATCTGTGGCCTGCATGCTATCTGATATACTACATGAGAAGAGAGAGACCAAAAATATTTAATAAAAAGGAAAAAAGAAAAGCAACATCTCAAGCATGGACGTGATCTTCCTGGATCATCTTTTGTAAATGTCCACTTGTTGATTTGCTTCTCCAGCAGTGAAAAGAGGCCCTTGAATAACTGAGGTGGTGCCCTTTGGATTTCCTTTGCCCAGTGTCTTCCAGACCCCATGCGAGAAAGGGCAGTGAGAGGATTCCCCTGCTGAGCACAATACCATCATAGCGGCCCACTTCCTAGGGGAGCCTGGCAGACAGACCTGTGACGTATCAGATCATTGGCCAGGGTGTACGCTTTCTTCATGAAGCTGTGCACCAGCTTTGTTCTCTACTTTCAGCTGGATCATCCTGAAGCAAAGCTTAGCTCTCCCTCTCAAAGTACCTCAAGAAAGCAGAAAAGTAGCTCACCCTGGGAAACATCTAGACATTTTACAAGTAGATACACAGTCCCAAGAGGAAACGAATCATAATCTGATCAACAGTTTTGCTGCCCTTTATTATATTTTTTTAATGTTTCTTTCTTTTTGAGAGAGAAAGAGACAGAGCACAAGTGGGGGAGGGGCAGAGAGAGAGGGAGACACAGAATATGAAGCAGGCTCCAGGCTCGGAGCTGTCAGCACAGAGCCCGACGCAGGGCTCGAACTCATGGACTACGAGATCATGACCTGAGCCAAAGTTCAGATGCTTAACTGACTGAGCCACCCAGGTGCCCCATGCTGCTCTTTATTATAGAAAAGATGAAGGGCTCTGCCATTCACTACAACTCAATCAGTTCCACATTCTAGGGTCTGTTGCTTGCAAACCCTAAATTTCTGACTTAGTTTAGGTTCTTTTGATTGCAAGCAAACAGAAACCAATGTTGACAACAAGCACGAAGTGAGGGCGTGGGCTGTAGAAGAATTCATGGGAAGGACACTGAGGAAGTTCACATACTTCAAAGGAAGTTGAGCCATGCTGTATAAGGCAGAAACCAGGGCCTCGGCACAGTCAGAGTCCACGGACCTCTTGTCCAGGCCTGTACAACCAGCAAGGTCACAGGGAGTGCCCAACCTAAACGTTCTCCTTGAGCTAAAGGAATAGCCACTTTTCGGGCCAATGAAAAAGTTCTAAAAAGGATTGTGGTAATGGTTGCACAATACTGTGAATATACTAAAAGCCAATGAATGATTTTAATTGGGTAAAGTTTATGGTATGCATATCAAAGGAAAAAAAACAGATTAAAAAGAGACAATCCACAAAGGTGGAAATCAGAACGGTTTACCATCACAAATAATCAGGAAAATGCCAAAACAACAATGAGATACCACTTTGCACCCAGCAAATGGGCAAAACGTAGAAAAGTGAATAATACTTGACAAATACAGTGGGACCTAGCACAATCCTCACCTGCCCATGGGAATGTGGACACGCTGCTACAGCCACTTTCCAGAAAAGCAACCTGGCCAGTTTTGGCTAAATTAAGCATGCCTATTCACTAATGCCCAGCAATTCCACTCCTGGATATGTGCGTTCCAGAAAAACGTCCATATAGCTCCATTAGGGTACATGTTCAAGGGCATTCTGTGCAGCATTGTTTGTGGTAGCCGGAAGGTGGATGCAACCAAAGAAATACATAAGTAAATGTGAAGGATGCAGAGGAAAGAATACTACTCAGAAGCCCAAAGCAATGAACTAAATGTACATACAGCAGTGGGGATAGACTTTTAAAAACACGGTGTTGAACAAAAGCAGTAAACTATAGAATAAGAATTGCAGAGGGACCTCTGGGTGGCTCAGTCGGTTAAGCGTCCGACTTCGGCTCAGGTCATGATCTCATGGTTGGTGAGTTCGAGCCCCGCATCCAGCTCTGTGCTGACAGCTCAGGGCCTGGAGCCTGCCTCAGACTGTGTGTCTCCCTCTCTCTCTGCCCCTCCCCTGCTCACACTCTGTCTCTTCCTCTCTCTCAAAAATAAATAAATATTTAAAAAAAAATTTTAAACAAAGAAAACAAGATAAAATAAAAATACTTCAAGCATTTACCTGACTTGTGCTGTATTCCCATGTGATGTTCTAGGCTATATGTTATTTTTCCTTTGTTTTCTGAATTCTTTCTGCCTGAGTTGAATTGAGTTTAAGCTGGCCTTTTTCTACAAGACTGGAAAGATGCCAAGAGCAAATAACTGCTATTCCAAAACTAGCCAATCCATACTGTCTGGCTCCAGATTAAACAGAGAGAAAATGGATTCAGAAAAACCCTACCACACTCTGATCAAGAAGTTGTTGTGATAGTGCAAGCTGCCTTCTAATTCAGCTCAGTAGTTTTTCAGGGAGACCACCCCTGGCCAGGCAGTTTACTCTGAGAATTCAGCTCCATTTTCTCTTGAATAAAAAGGTGTGCCTTCTCCATGAAGGGGACTTTGACTCTTTGGCGAGTCCTAGCTTTGCAAGATACAAATAGTAAGTTAAGGTTAGTCTTGCCCTCATATTCCTCTCATTGCTAAAGACAGAAGTAACATATATACACTTTTACTAAGGATGTATTCTGGACACCAAGCTTCCTACTTCTGTGCCCCCACCCACGGAGTCTGGCATGCCAGAGAGAACCACTACTGAGCACTTAAAACGGGGTTAGTCTGAATTGAAATGTACTTGTTGAGATCAACAGACTAGACGAAATGCTAGATTTGAATCAAATGTCCAATACACATTAAATCTCACTTCCAAATTAAGAAAAACATCATTTACATAGCCATTAGAAAGGCATCCTTTACATAGCCACTTAAAGGATTTTCTCCCATACTGTTATGGTTTGCCTTTGTTAACTGACATTTTAAAACCACTTTGATTGGTCATTAGCATTAGGGGCTCCCTACCTGCTACAAGCCATTTTTCATGATGGCTTTTAGATTAGAAAAGAACTGTACTAATATAAAATTATTTATTTTTTTAATGCTTATTTGGGGGGAGAGAGACGGAGTGCAATTGGGGGAGGGACAGAAAGAGAGGGAGACAGAGGATCCGAAGCAGGCTGTGCACTGTCAGCACAGAGCTTGATATGGGGCTCAAACTCATGAACCATAAGATCACAACCTGAGCCCAAGTCGGACACTTAACCAACTGAGCCGCCCAGGTGCCCCACAATTATTTATTATCAAGCCGGAAGCAGGCAGGAATCAGGAGAGCTGTGGAAAGGGAGTCTAGTGCAATTTGCAAATTTACTAAATTCCCATCTGCACAGCATGACTGCATTTCCCGCTGTTCATCCAACAGCTGAAAGTCCCATTATTGCTATTATGGAATCCCTTCATAAAACATGTCACAATTCCATAAATCTTCCCAACTCTATTCTAGGTTGGAGCAAATCATTCTTGTACACATCCACATGTGTGGGCAGCTTGTCTCAGTAACATAGAAAGCCTTACATGCATGCCATCACCTCCCCAATAAGATGTCATGACATTATTCTCTCTCTCCATTGAAGCACTTGAAAGAATCAGATGCTATGCAACTACGAATCTCTTCCTAACTGCTCTTGACATCAGACTGAATTCCCTGCATACCGGACTCCAAGTCACTGACTAGCCCCCTACTGGCAAAGTTGACTCAAAAAAATGTTTGATGGGGTTTGATGGGGGCTCAATCAGTTAAGTGTCCGACTTCGACTCAGGTCATGGTCTCACGTTTCATGAGTTCAGGCGCTGCGTCAGGCTCTGTGCTGATAGCTCAGAGCCTGGAGCCTGCTTCAGATTCTGTGTCTCCCTCTCTCTCTCTGCCCCTTGCTCGTGCTCTCTCTCTCTCTCTTTCTCTCAAAATAAATACACATAAAAATTTTTTTTAATGTTTGAGGAATTGAATTATCCATATGTCTCAGCATTTTCTTTAAAAGTTTCATTTTCTCTCATCCTAATGATTAGAAAGACCAAATTTGCTTGTCACCAGTAGCTTCTACCTTAAGTTTGCAAGGGGGTCTGCTATTTTCTAAACTATACCCATATCAAGGACAAAAATGTTTGAATCACTGTTATACATCTGAAGCTAATATAACATTGTGTGACAACTATATTCAGATAACTTTTTTTAAAGACAATGCAGGGGCACCTGAGTCGCTCAGTCAGCTAAGCATCCGACTCTTGAATTCAGCCCTGGTCAGGATCTCATGGTTCGTGAGTTCGAGCCCCGCATTGGGCTCTGTGCTGGCAGTGCAGAGCCTGCTTGTGATTCTCTCTCTCCCTCCCTCTCTGCCCCTCCCCTGCTCGTTTCCTCTCTCAAAATAAATAAATAAACTTAAAAAAAAAAAAAGAATGTAGAAGTACTACATTGGCAATTAGTAGATTTTACTGTCAGTGTTATTCGTCTTTGAATGCAAAAAAATATCCATTACTTGCAAATGTTCTTAAGGGGATCTGAAAGAACATACCAAGTAAATTTCCCCTACAGTGGTTCTGGGTGGAGTGACAAATGCTAGAACAGCAAACCCAACTAACCTGTGTCTTTTCTCTCTTTAAGAACTCTACGTGGAAAATAAATTCAAAATGGCTGAAAGACTAAATGTGGGACAGGAAACCATCAAAATCCTACCGGAGAATATAGGCAACAACCTTTTTGACCTCAGCCACAGCAACTTCTTACTAGACACGTCGCTGAAGGCAAGGGAAACAAAAGCAAACACGAACTATTGGGACTTTATAACGATAAAAAGCTTCTCCACAGTGAAGGAAACAATCAACTAAACTAAAAGGCAACCTAGGGAATGGTAGAAGATATTTGCAAACGACATATCTGATAGAGGGTTAGTATCCAAAATCTACAAAGAAGTTCTCAAATTCAACACCCAAAAAACAAACAACCCAGTTAAGAAGTGGGCAGATGATATGAAGAGACACTTTTCCAAAAAAGACATCCAGATAGCTAACAGACACATGAAAAGACGCTCAACATCACTCAGCATCAGGGAAATGCAAATCAAAACCATGATAAGATAGCACCTCACACCTGTCAGAATGGCTAAAATCAACAACACAAGAAACAACAAGTGTTGGTGAGGATGCAGAGAAAGGGGAACCCCCTTGAGCTGTTGGTATAAATGAAAACTGGTGCAGCCACTCTGGAGAAGAGTATGGAGGTTCCTAAAAAAAAAAAAAAAACCTGAAAATAAAACTACCCTACAATCCAGCAATTGCACTAGTAGGTATTTACCCAAAGGATAAAAAAATACAGATTCGAAGGGGTACATGCACCCCAATGTTTATAGCAGCATTATCAACAGTAGCCAAACTATGGAGAGAGCCTAAATGTTCATCAACTGACAAACGGATATAGAAGATGTGGTGTCTATACACGATGGAATATTACTTAGCCATCAAAAAGAATGAAATCTTGCCACTTGCAATGATGTGGATGGAGCTAGAAGGTATTATGCTAAGCAAAATAAGTCAATCAGAGAAAGACAAATTCCATATGATTTCATTCATATGCGGAATTTAAGAAACAAAACAGATAAACATATGGGAAGCAGAGAAGAAAGAGGGAAACACACCACAAGAGACTCTTATTTATTTAGTTTATTTATTTTGAGAGAGAGAGAGAGCAGGAGGGGTAGAGAGAGGGGGGGAGAAAGAATCCCAAGCAGGCTCTGCGCTAACATTGCAGCTCTGCAATGTTAGCACAGAGCCCAATGTGGGGCTGAAACTCTCAAACTGTGAGATCGTGACCTGAGCCAAACCAAGAGTCAGATGCTTAACCAACTGAGCCCTTGAACCACAAGAGACTCTAAATGATAAAGAGCAAACTGAGAATAGATGGAGGGAGGCAGGTGGAGGATGGACTAGATGGGTGACAGGTACTAAGGAGGGCACTTGTTTTTTTTGTGTGTTTTTTTTTTTTTAATTTTTTTTTTCAATGTTTATTTATTTTTGGGACAGAGAGAGACAGAGCATGAACGGGTGAGGGGCAGAGAGAGAGGGAGACACAGAATCGGAAACAGGCTCCAGGCTCTGAGCCATCAGCCCAGAGCCTGACGCAGGGCTCGAACTCACGGACCGCGAGATCGTGACCTGGCTGAAGTCGGACGCTTAACCGACTGCGCCACCCAGGCGCCCCATGGAGGGCACTTGTGATGAGCACTGGGTGTTGTATGTAAGTGATGAGTCACTGAATTCCACTCCTGAAATCCAATATTGCAGCACTGTTAGCTACCTAATTTTAAAGATAAAAGAAAAGAAAAAGAACTCTATATGGCATCTGGAGAATTGTAAGGAAGAGAGAAGGAAGCACTTTCTCAAAATCCAGAGGCAAAGGTAGGGGGGCTAGAGCACCTGGGGAGCCACCAAAAAAACCCCAAAACAAACAAACAACAACAACAACAAAAAAAAACACAGCAAGAAGGCAGAATAGCAAATCCTATAGTGAGTCTCACACATGACTGCACTATACTGGTTTCACCTTGTTGGGGAGCAGGAATTCCTGTCCCCTCAAAGGTCCTTCTGGCTGGACTAAGAATCAAATTGACATAAGTCAAATTAACAGGAGAAAACCGAACTTAATAGACATACATTCAGGGAACCCACATAGACATGGAAATTGCTAAAGACGGTCAGACAAAATGAGGTCTGTATGTGACCCTGAACTAAGGAGAAGGGGTAGGGTTCTGAGACTTCAGAGGAAAGGAATGCACTTCACAGGGCAATAAGAGCAGATGTTTGCTAATTAGATGTTTGCCCTGCCAGACACCTGGGTCACTCAGATAAAACTTATCTCTGTTAATAACCCTTATTCTGGGAAAGACCTCCCCCCCAATTTAGATTATTCTGTGTAGTTAAGGGAGGGACAAAAGTTCCTCTGGAGTCTGTAGGGTCTCAAGTGACTTCAGTTCAAAATAATCCACGGGCCAAAGTGGCACATTCTGGCGGAGCCTTCCTGAACCCCTTTGTACCCCAAACAAAAATATGCATAACCCAACATGAGATGCATTGAGATATTAATATATATACTTGTGCTCTGTGGCACATACCCAGGGATTCTGCCATGAGCGAGTGGTAGATCTGTACATCCTCTTTATATAGAATCTAGAGCTGTGCTGTGTAATTAATATATTTAGTGGTATAATATAATATACTACTAAAGTTTATATAATATTATGCAACTAAAATTAAGTTCACTTGCTTCTACTTTTGAATATGGCTACTAGGAAATTTCAAATAATACATGTGGCTCACATTTTATTTTATTTTATTTTTTCACGTTTTATTTTTGGGATTGCGCTGGTCTATAGGCAGCTGGAGTAGAGAAGGGCAGAGAAAAAAGGTCGTGGAGTTCTTCTAAAACCTGGGGTGGGAAGCTGGGTTTCTCACCACCAAAGCATCTCTGCCCTGTTAGTGGCCTCACAATGACTCACAATTTTCAGGATGCTCCAAATCTGAGCAGTGTTATTTGAGGAAGTGGGCTCACACTGTGTCTCAGGAGCATCCTTAGGAAATGTTTGGGGTAGCCAATGATTGGTCCCGCTAATGTTGATAACAAAGATGCACCTGGTCAACTCCTACTCTCCCTTCAGGATTCGGTTCAAGCACTGTATTAGGCCCTTGCCCAGCTGGACCACATCTTATAGGTCTTCCATATTGTCTGCTGCATCAGTTCAGGGCTGGGCCCACAGTGCGTGCACAATACCTGTCACAAGCTGAACCGACTACTGACCTTTCCCTTGTACGTTTCTTGGTATTTCATAATTATTCTTTTTCCACTAAATAGAGAAATATAGTTTCCTCTGAAATAAGAATGCTGCTTAAACATTATGGTGAAACAATCCTCTCTGCATGGTATGTAGAAGGAAGGACCCAGAACCATTTGATACAATAGCCTCTAGGGAAGGGAACAAGGTGGCTGAAGACGGAAGTTTAAGAGAGATTTTTCTGTAGTCTTTCAACGTGGAACTTCATGTCAGGAATTCTTTTAAAATGTTTGAAAGAACATATCTTCACTATACAGAAAAAAGATTTTGAAAGCTGCGACTCCATCAGAGACTTGTAAAGAAGTTTTCTCGCAGCACTCCTTTTAGATAACAGTCAACAAATTGGTTCTGTGAAGCACCAGATAGTAAATGTTTTAGGCTTTACGGGTCTCCAACAACTACTCAGCTCTGTCACTGTAGCAGGAAAACAGCCACAGACAACAGTTAAAAAAAAAAAAAAAAGTGTGCGCAGCTATGTGCCAATAAAACTTTATTGACAAAAATAGGTTGGGATTTAGCCTACACCTATAGTTTGCCACCCCCTGCTTTAGATAGTGCTTCCTTTGAACAACAAAGAAAGTGCAATCATGCTTTTTCCTTCTTCATTCTTTTTTTTTTAATTAAAAAAAATTTTTTTGAGTTTATTTACTTATTTTGAGAGAGAAAGACAGAGAGAGTGAGCAGAGCAGCGGCAGAGAAAGGGAGCGAGAGAAATCCAAGCAGGCTCCGCGCTGTCAGCGCGGAGCCCAAAGTACGACTTAAACTCACAAACTACGAGTTCGTGACCTGAGCTGGGACCAAGAGTCAGATGCTTAATCGACTGAGCCACCCAGGTGCTCCCATGTTCTAGGTTTTTATCTTACTCTCAATATCGAATGCTCCCAGAGTATTAACTGAAAGCATAGTCCCTCCCAGGGAAAATGAATCAAAGCAATACATCTATTTTCAAGACAATTTCTTGTTCAAGGAAAAGATAAGAAGTTTCAAACTTGACAATAAGGCACTACATCACCACACAGTGCCACCTGGATTCCCCAACTTGTCACCAGTATTCTTCTCAGAGGAGAAGGTAGTACCAAGGAAGCTACCAGGATGGAAAGGGAGCCCCATTCGGAAGAGAGAAAATGGAATGGCATCCATAGATTTGCCACCATGTTTTAGAGGTCTTCGTGGACATGAACCTTAAAAACTAAAGCTGGGTGGCAAAAAGCAATTCACCCAGTTCAAGTTATATTTCCATCAAGGCCTGGTTTGGAAGACAGCCCCTGTAATAAAAGACAGATTAATAGGAGAAAAACAAACAGTTTACTAACATTGTATACCTCCAGTACACAAAAGATAATTACTCAGTTTTCAGAGCTTTTCCTATGTCTGCTGTTTCTTTAAAATCAGCCTAAAATAATCCTTATACCAATGAGACATATTTTGGGGGTGTTGGGGAGGAAGACCTTCCTGTGCCCTTCAAGGTCCTTCTAGCCAGACTAAGAATCGAACTGACATGAGACAGATTGACAGGAATAAATCAAATTTAATAGCATACGTAAGGAGAATCCACAGACATGGAAATTCCAAAGATAAGGAGGCAACTTGAAGTTTAGCTAAGGAAAGGAGGAGGGGCCTGAGGACACAAAGGGGAGAAAGACCATCAGCGGGAAGGAAAAGGAGATGTTTTGAAAAACAAGGTTGCCCTATTATGCAGATAAGGTTTTTAGGTAAAAGGGGGTCTCTGTTAACAGCGCTCTTCTCTCCAATGTGAATTTTGGCAGTTGAGGGGAAGCAGAGAGCTTTTCCCACATCTGCTGGGTTTGGATTACTTTCCACTAGAAATAATCTTTATGCCAAAGTGGCCCATCTTGGGGCAGCCTGCCCTGGGCCCCTACAGGGGCAAATTCTGCTCGCCTTCATTTCCCCCAGCACCTGACACCATGTGTGGCTCATGCTGGGGGTTCAAGACAGATTTCTTAAATGAACGATTTATAATAACTTCCTATGTGTTCAGGTCCCACAACTGCTCCGCTACTATTACCTACCACCAAGCCTTCAACGGATTCCAGGTTCAAGGAGTGTCTCCAAAAGAGAAAAACCTCACGGAGCAACGACAGAAAGACTAGTTTATGGTTTTTAAGTGCCCTTCTTCCGGTCCTATTTACATGCATCATTAACCCCCAGTGAGAGCACTCAGTGATAAGTGACTTTAGAAATCATAATCATCACAATTGAAAACTTCCATTTAAGCCAGACTACCCGCCCCTTTGTGATGTTAAAGTCTGCCCCCCCCGTGCTTAAGTCCCGCTTTCTATGAGGCCCGTTCCGGCTTTTAACCTACCTTGTGGGCTTTTCATTTGGAGCCTCTTGTGATCTTCAAGCTGTAATTTTCCCAAGTGGAGCCCTAAAGCTCTTTAATATTTTTATTTACCAGAATTACTCCTTTCACTTCTGCCTGTGTTTGCAGGATGAATTTTCTGTAGTGTCTTACAAAATAACGCTGTAACACCTCACAGTACTAAGAGGAAAAAGTTAAAGGGCCAAAGACAACCACACACAAGGAAAGTTAACTGAGCAGTTAAAATATTTAAATCAGTATCAGAAAGCTCCAGTGCGCAACAGCTGTCCTCTCAAGGACATCGAACAGGAGCATACTTGATACCCTTCAACTGTTCACTTTAAATTGGTAAATTCTAGGTTATGTGAATTTCAGCTCAATTAATCTATACATATATATTTTTTATTCCCCCTTAAATTCTGCCCGCCTGCCTTACTTGCCATCCCTAGTCTTGGACTTGTTTAATTTTATTTGTAACTAAAAATAAGCAGGGTGACAAACTGAAAGAAACTTGGGCCGCACCCAAACTTGTGGTTGAGTTCCAGCTCACAGAATGACTCCATTTTTACTTGAAAATCACTATTGCATGTGCCTTGTCAGCCTTCTCATACATCACAGTGAAGGCCGGGTTACCTGGATCCTTGCTCCCTGCCAGAACAGCACCACTAGCCAGACAAAACACAAACACACTTTCTCCCCCATGAGGTCATTGGGAAAAGTTTAATTGGCTACAGAAATTTGTGAGAACCAAAGGCTGCCTCTGGAGTGAAACGGAAACTAGCCCTTGGGTTCTGGTTCATCTATAATTAGATCCCCTTTGAGGCTTTACATCCATGTTTGGTGGAAAACAGAGCAGATTTTCCTCAGAGAGTTCGTTCATCCTGGCTTCAATTACATCAGAGCCTAAAAAAGAAAGAAAGAAAGAAAGAAAGAAAGAAAGAAAGAAAGAAAGAAAGAAAGAAAGAAAGAAAGAAAGAAAGAAAGAATATAAGTATTAGCAACATCAGAAACTGAATAATGTAAGTCTTAAAATACCTCCAACTAGCCTTTGTACCATTTTGGTTTGCTACTAAAGGTCTCCATGTTTGGGGCGCCTGGGTGGCGCAGTCGGTTAAGCGTCCGACTTCAGCCAGGTCACGATCTCGCGGCCCGTGAGTTCGAGCCCCGCGTCGGGCTCTGGGCTGATGGCTCAGAGCCTGGAGCCTGTTTCCAATTCTGTGTCTCCCTCTCTCTCTGCCCCTCCCCCGTTCATGCTCTGTCTCTCTCTGTCCCAAAAATAAATAAACGTTGAAAAAAAAAAATTAAAAAAAAAAATAAATAAATAAAGGTCTCCATGTTTGAGGTAAACCTAAACAGAGAGAGATATGCTTTCCCTAGTGAACATGAATATTCCACCCCAAAGTGAAATATGAAGAGAGCTCATACTAGAGCAATTAACTCTTTATAATCTTTTCAGAAGCTTCTGTCCTGCTAAGGGAAGCTGCTCATTCACTTCAAGGCCTGCCATAACACTAGACTTGTCCCAGGCAATATCTGCCTCTGAGCTTGAGTTTAATAAAGCTATCCAGACTGCGATCCTCCCTAATAAAGCCTAAAAGAGCCATGGAGAAAATAAGCTGTCCTCAGAAGCCAACCCGGTCTCTGGCATCTTCCTACAAAGAAATAAAATACAATTTTATTTTATACAAATTCAAGGAAATCTGCTTTTCCCTGAAGGACCTAAACGAGGGATCAGCAAACTATTTTTATAAATAAAGTTTTATTGGGAAAGCCACACCCCTTCATTTATGTATTGTCTAGGCTTGCTCTCCCTCTAGAATGGCATCGTGGAATAGTTCCAACAGAGACTGCACGGCCCGCAAATCCTAAAATATTTACTATCTGGCCTTTTACAGAACAAGTTTGCTGACTTATTACTACTCTAACCACTATCGCCCCCAGACACACATTTGTAAGTGCACTTACATATTTGTTCCTGGCCCCAGGTGCATTCTATTTTCTCCCTGCTAACCATTTTCACCAGAGCTTTCTCTGGTGCATCCCAGTTTCCCCAAAGCATGATCGGCTGTTAGGCCTATCCTAACTATGCCCTGGGATGCTCCTGTTTGCTACCTATGTTAGTCAAATAAGAGCATCCTGAGAGAGCAAAATCCTACAAGGCAAGTCCTACGATGCTACTTTCTCCACGGGACAACAGCTTATCTGTAAGACCAACAGATAATACTTGAGGATTCCATCTTACCCTCTCAGGAAGTCCTGATCATTCCAGGTCATGTATTAGTTTCAGCTTATTTCCAACTCAGCTATTCTTGGCTCTGAAAAGCTGTCATCACTGGCATCGCTGTATCTATCACTAGATCAAAAGAGGAACTAATTTAGCAAGGTGCAAAAAAAAAACAAAACAAAAAAAAAAAACAAAACAAAAAACAACCCTGGACCATTATTCTATTTCCAATTCTGAACACTTTCCATAATTAATCCCCATTCAGAGAAAATGCTAAGAAATATTCTACTGTCACTTTCTAGGCACTACAGAAGGAAGTTAGTTCAACTGCACACGGTGATCTCCTTTTGTCAGATGAGCTGATCACATGCTTTCATCTTAAGTTGGAGGTAACTTATTCAGAAAATTGATAAAATCATTTCAACTTAGATTACCATTCATAACCTTCTGAAGACTGCTAATAAAGATCAGTAGCATGAAAGTTTTCCATTCCAACATTCTCAGACATCCAAGGATTTGAGAAATAATTTGCACAATTATGCTATTTTCATATCAGAAACTTTATGGCATGTTCCTACTCCCTCGAGTCACATGTAGTATTCAAAACAGGACCAATTACTGACATAGATGTTGCCGTGTTGGGTTCCCTCAGAAGTGCACCTTCTCCAGGAGATAGCCCTGAAATTGTAGTTCTGTTTTGAGCCATGAGCTCAGGGTGGGGTTCCTCTCGTTCGGTTCCAAATAAGTCAGCAAGTAGATCAACTTCACAAGAGTTCTACTGATCTATGGAGATGACGTTGCCAGGAAGTATTTTATGTGTGACCCAATCCTGACCTTGACCAACTTTTTTTGCTGACGTATAGCAATAGAAATCTCAATTCCATAACAGGTGAAAATCCACTTTTTGTTTGTTTGTTTGTTTAAGGAGGAAAGGGAACAACTGAAGAAACCCTATGCTGACAGGTTAGGAAACAAAGATTTACTCTAAATATATTGAGCAAGTATCAATAAATACATAAACAAAAATGTGAAAGACAAGCCCACTCTCCTCCATGACTTTTGAACAAAATACTGGAAAGGCTGCAGGGGCGGGGCTAGAGTACGGATAGGAGATAAAAGATTAAGAACTGGCAGAAGAGAGCAGCCTGGGTGGCTCAGTCGCTTAAGCTTCCAACTCTCAATTTCAGCTCAGGTTACGACCTCACAGTTCATGAGATGGAGTCCTGAGACGGGCTCTGTGCTGACAGCGTGGAGCCTACTTGGGATTCTCTCTCCCTCTCTCTCTGTCCCTCCCTCACTCTCTCTGTCTTTGAAAATAAATACACTTAAAAAAAAAAAAAAGAATTGGATACAAGACATGTTAGAGAAACATTTAATGAACATATCCTTAACCAAATAGAAGAAAACTCCTACTTAGATTTTAAATCAGGAAAATCAGTTCTGTTACAAGAGGGTTTCCAGTAAAGAAAACACAGGAATAACTGAAGAACGTTTTTTCAGAAACTGCCCCTTCCTTATCTATGCAATCTCACTACACAAATGTAGAGTCTTTCCTGGTTCTGTGCAACAAAAAGGGATTTGGAAGTTGCACTCCACTTTCTCTAGGAGAAGAAATGAAGGTCAGGGTGTTGCAGTGATTCATCTGGCACACAGCTCATTCAAGGTGGGGCCAGAATCCCCATCATGCTAACCCAGGCCACAAGCTCAAGTCTAAACTGTGCTACAATGTGCCAGCAGTCACATGTCCTCTGACTCCACAAGTGAGAAGGCATCAGATTTTATACCTGCTTCCTTCCCTACTTCTGAGCCCAGGGAAGAGTAAGGTGGGCCCACATCTTCCCCCTCACACCCCTGGTTGTACTATTTATTAGCCACATACTTTTGGACTGACCTCTTGACTCCTGAGAGTCTGGGAAAAAGTAGTAACAATACCTACAACCTCACCAAAACGTTATGAGGGCCGAAAGAGAATACATACATGTGCTCTGGAGACTGTATAAAAACATAAGTGATTGCTGTTTATGGGATTTACACATTTACAACATGATAGTGCTCAACAAGTCGTGGAAATATAAGGTCATAAAAACTGCCAAGGGCATGATTTTCAGAATTGTTTCTTGTACCGAGTAATTCCCTGCTCACGTTAGCCAGCAGACTTGGGTGGATCTGTTTGTAAGCTAATGGCTCTCATTTCTATCTGATGGCTGGCTACACCAAACTCTGACCACACATCAAAATGGCATAGGCTGAGCCTAACAAAGCGAGACTCAGCTTGAGTTTATTCACGTCCCAGGCAAATGAGTGGGTTCACTCATTTTCTTTCACATGTGTCGCTGGCCAGAAGCAGGACGATGAAATAAGCCATGGCCCTCAAGAACAGAATCATCAAAATAGGCATTGCTGTGAAACGTGCTGATTTTAGGGCATTCACGTGCCAGCAAAAAGCAAGTGCTAGAAATAAAACGTAGATCATCACCACACGCAGAATAGCAATGGCTCCCACACATTCCATAAAATGCGGGTGCTACTCTGTGCCGTATATGACTTAGGGGTTCTTTTTGCTTTCACACGGAACAAACTTAAAGAAGTCATAAGATATACTTATTTGGGTACGTTTGCACTTAATTCGAGACATCACAGCTCTATCTTAAGGCTAACCCATCTTTTTAAATAATCTTCTCTGTACCCATGCACATGTTTCTCAGGAGGGAAAATTATTAGACATTAAGGTCTTACATGTTAAATTCTATGAAATGTCACAGAATATGGACTCATTTGTGTGTATCTTGATATATTTGATGAGGGGAAGTTTTTTTTTTTTTTTAAGTTTATTTATTTTGAGAGAGAGTGAGCACGCACAAGCAAGCAGGGGAAGGGACGAGAGAGAGAGAGAGAGAGAGAGAGAGAGAGAGAATCCCCAGTAGGCTCCTCAGTGCTGCCAGCACAGAGCCCAACTGGGGGCTCTAACTCATGAATCCTGAGATCATTACCTGAGATAAAATCAAGAGTTGGAGGTTTAACGGCCTGAGCCACCCAGGCGCCACTTGTGGAGGGGAAATTTTAAACCTGTACTGCCCAATATAGAAGCCACAAGCCACAGAAACTATCTAAATTTCAATCAATTAAAATCAAATTGAACTGAAAATTCCATTCCTCACTCACTTCAAGTGTTCACTATGTTACCGGGGCACTTGGTTCTTATCCCAGATGCACCAAAGAATTGGAGACCTGAGACCAGAATGGGGAGATAGAGTTTATTAACTAGATAAGTATAGTACACTTTCAAGAAAGAAAGGGGGCCACTGCTGGAGCAAAAGTGGTAATGGCCCCAAGAAGCTCTAGCTGCACCCTTTTAAACCTGTTTTCTGCATATGCAAATTTGGCTTTGATTGACAGCTTGTGGTTATAGTGCATTTTGGCTTCTGTGCAAGTGCCTACCCATGATGCACCTGTTATAATTGTATTTATTTGTGTATTATATATTTATGAGTTTCTAATGAGCTTTTGCTGTGACCTTAAGGGCAAGCTGCACCTTGTGCGCACATGCTCAGCTCGTGGAAGTCGCCTTGTGGCTTTTGAGCCAGCTGTGGGGCTAGGCCTTTCCTGTTCCCTTAGCTCTCAGAGGTGGCTCTGAAAGTGTGGCCGTTAACCCTGGGGGATGGCTCTGAGGGTGTGGCCAGCATCTGCTTTATGCCTCCTCCCTCTTGCTTAACTAACTACCTAACAAAAAGTCATGTGTGACTGGTGGCTGTCATATTGGGCAGTGCAGATTATAGAACATTTCCATCATTTCCATCATTGCATTGCAGAAAGTTCTATTGGATAGTACTTATTTTAAAACAAATGAATAATGATTTAAAAAAATATGATCATCTCCTTGTCACTCCCTAAAAAAAAAAAAAAATGTTTTTTAAGACCTGGCTATCTACAGTTAATGAAAATCACGGCAAATGTCTCTCGTGCATGCATATGCCCCCAAATAACGGAAGCACTCTTTTTTTTCCAAAAAAGTTTTTTACTATATTCTTTTTAAGTAGGCTCCAAGCCCAAGGTGAGGCCTGAACCCACAACCCTGAGGTCAAGAGTCACATGATCTACCGACTGAGCCGGCCAGGTGCCCCTATGTTATTTTTTACAAGACAAAATGAAAATCACCAGCAACGACTCATGGGAATCTCTATCCTAACAACACTGGCTTGACTTACCAGACTTGACTGCAACAGTCTATGTGTGGTTCTTTGACAAATAAAAGGCTTGTCATAATCATTTGTCAAAGATTCCTGGTTCCTAATAAATTCCCAGTGTAAGAAAACATATATTCCAAGGCACCAGGACAAGATATATGATGCCTCATATATCCCACCTTTTATGCTACCCCAGGGGCAGCCGTTAAACCATTTCTTCTCCATTAATAGAAAGAGGTGGTTGGAATTTAAAAAAACCTTTTTTTTGACGGCATACTGAGGATTCCCAGCCTACATGAGTTCCCACAATACTTTAGATCAAAATCCATTCTGTGTGGAACAAGCATGTTTTAAAACAGGTTGCCAGGCACACAGTTTTCTCCAAAGCATTGTTACTGCTACACTTACTTCCTTTTCAGAGAGCCCCTGGAAGCCATAAAATATAAGAGCAATGGAATGAAAACTTGGTATGCTGTGAATGACTTTTGCATTGAATAGTAAATGGTGGACTACAAGCCAGGCAGGGCATTAAAAGCACAGTAGTCTCTAGTACTAGGAACTCCATTCCTGGTGGCACCCGTACCATCAGCACTGCAGTGAACCACCATCAATAAAACAGCACCTTTCAATCAACATTTAAGCCCTAAGGGAAGGTGTACTCAAATGTGGTTTATTCACAGTACTTTACCAAAAAAGGTCTCAAGGTATGGAGTTGGTGACAAACAATGCGGGGCAGGGAAGGGGGCGCTGTTTTAAAAGGTGTTTTAAAAACTGCTTAAAAAGAATCATTTTTTTCCAGGTCACTTTTCCTTGAAATGTAATAAAGGGGAAAAAGTAGCCTCTTGATATCAGTAGCTGGAAAGGATGTAGACCCTGAGATTTAGGAGTAGGCTTGGGAAAAAGTACCCCGTAGGTAGCAAACCCAGAAGTCAAATCCATAGCACCTGCTCTATGTATCCACATTGTCCCCAAAGAAACAATCTATTTGCACCTGTCCCCTCTAAGGTATTTTTAGCTGGACTAACAATCAAAGTGACACTAGACAGATTAATAGGGGAAAACTGAAGAGGCAAAAGTTTCTCTTGAGCCTGCAGGGTCTTGATCGCCTTCAGCTCAAAAACAGTCCATGTGCCAGGGGCGCCTGGGTGGCTCAATTGTTTAAGCGACGGACTTCAGCTCAGGTCTTGATGTCACCGTTTGTGAGTTTGAGCCCCACATTGGGCTCTCTGCTGTCTGCACAGAGCCCGCCTCGGATCCTCTGTCCCCCCTCTCTCTGTGCCTCTCACACACTTGCTCTCTTTCTCTCTCTCTCTCTCTCAAAAATAAACACTTAATGCGGTGCCTGGGTGGCTCAGTCAGTTAAGCATCCAACTTCGGCTCAGGTCATGATTTCATGGTTGGTGAGTTTGAGCCCCGACTGGTAAACTCGAGCCCTGCTCGGAGCTCCACAGTCTCTCTCCCCGTCTCTCTGCACCTCCTGGGATTCTCTCTCTGTCCCTCACTCATTCTCGTGCTCTCTCTCTCTCTCACACACAAATAAATAAATGAAAATTTTAATAGATAAATAGATTTAATTTAAAAATAAATAAATAAATAAATAAATAAACAAACAAACATTAAACAAAAAATAGTCCATGTGCCAAAGTGGCATATTTTGAGGGAACTTGTCCCAAACCCCTTCAAACTCGAAATAATCTTTATGCCAAAGTGGCCCATCTTGCGGTGGCCTGCCCTCGGCTCCTACACACCATATATTGTAAGAATGGCCCTTGGCCACACTAACCGTGCAGCCCGAAATTTAAAAAAAAAGTAGGCAAAACGATTCCAAGTTTAAAATAGTGCTAGAAAATGTACATCGGAGAGGCCACACCCACCTCCAATGCCCCCACCACCGGTCAGCAATGATTTTCCTCCAACTAGCATCCTAACAGGATACAGATTGGCAGGATACAGACTCACCTCTCACTAAGAGGTTTAGGAATGTATATCAAGAGCCACAAAAGTGGTGTGAGCTGAAGCAAAAGCATTGAAATCTTCTGGGGAGATCGAGGGACTGCAAGCTGTTCCCTAAGGATTTGTGTGCATTTTATTCTAGAAGTCAAGAAGCCACTGAGAGTTTTAAACTCCAAAATAATGTAGGAAGATGGACTGAAAAGAGGAAAGCTGGAGGTAGAGACACCAGGTAGGAAGCGTTGTAGTAGGACAGCGGGACAGCAGAACTAAGGTAAAATTAATAATTCTCATTTAGGGGCACCTAGCTAGCTCAGTCGGTAGAGTGTGTGACTCTTGATCTCGGGGTTTGTGAGCTCAAGCCCCATGTTGGGCATAGAGCTTACTTAAAAAAAAAAAAAATCCCATTTAATTTCCCACCATAGACCAGACACTGTGTTAAGTGCTTTACATTTAGCCTGGGTGGCTCAGTCAGTTCAGCGTCCGACTTCGGCTGAGGTCATGATCAGTGGCATTCGAGACCTGCATCGAGCTCTGTGCTGACAGCTCAGAGCCTGGAGCCTGTTTCAGATTCTGTGTCTCCCTCTCGCTCTCTGCCCCTCCCCCACTCTCTCTCTCTCTCCCTCTCTCTCTCTGTGTGTCTCTCAAAAATAAATAAACATTAAAAAAAAAAAAAAAAAGAGGAGGGTCCTGCTTGCCGGGGAACTCAGGAACTTGGCTTTCAGAATGTTTTATCCGTTACTAACTGATAATGCCAGTTTCACTTGGTGCAGGCTGTACGTACAAGCAATGTGATTTACGGTGAATGCTTGCTTTCCTTCTGAGAGTCTGGAATGTGAGTGGCTACTAGGTAGAGAATGCCTATGTGACCAGCCCCAATAAAAACCCTAAACTCTGAGTCTCAAATGGGCATAAACACCACACACATTGCTGCAGGGGGAAGGCGAGCTCTGTGTGACCTTTCACGGGAGGGAGAGGGCACAGGAAACCTACAAATCGATTTCTCCAGACTCCACTTATATCTTTTCCTCTTACTGATCCAGCTGTGCAAACTTAACTCTGTCACTGTAGTGAATTTCAACCATGAGTACAACTGTATTCAGATTTCCTTCTAGTGAATCATCAAACTTGTGGGTTGTCTTGGGGCTAAAACAAAGACTTTGAGTTTGATATTGCATGTACTTTTGAGTAGCTTATAAAAACTTGAAAAGGGGCACCTGGATGGCTCAGTCGATTAAGCTTCCAACTCTTGATTTCGGCTCAGGTCATGATCTCACAATTCATGAGTTCGAGTCCCACATGGGGCTCTGCACTGACCGTGTGGAGCCTTCTTGGGATTCTGTCTCCCTTTCTCTCTGCCCCTTCGCTGACTGCTATCTCTCTCAAAATAAATAAAAATCAAACTTAAATTTAAGAAACCTGAAAAAACACTATCCTACAGCTGTTATGCCTCTTGAACAAAAGACTCCAAGTTGAAAACCAGGTGGAACTGGTCCTCATAACTGCTGCCACTCTACAGATAACAGAGTGGCCAAAAACTTAGCACACTAGTTCTAGATCCCCAAATAATATTCTCACTGCAACTTCCTAGGCACTAAAAGAGAACTCTTCTCCACAGGGCAGAATGCAGAGGTTATAGCTCAGGTGTACGAGCACAAAGCCAAAATTTTTTTTACATTCTGGGCTTTAAAGATGTCAGCTGCACATGTGCCATGTAATTACATACCGTCAGCCAATTTCTGGGAAAGGAAGTCATTATTCCAGTGTTCATATTCCTTGTTATGGTTGTTTATGGTTGATTACAGTCGGTAATCTTGTTTGACAGAAATACAGTCCCAACTCAGCTCACATTAGAGCCTGGCCGTCAAAGCAGCTGTCTGCTTTTCAATGTTCACTGACACCATGGAGCTGGGCAGAGAGAAGCTGAAGTTGAAGGTTCCTCTGGAATCCTGGTGTCTGTCACTGGGTTAATTCACTGGTGCCATTCTTAGTCAGAAAACCCCCTTAGGTGTCAGAATTAGACTACACTGTATCCATCCTCCCGTGCTACCTAGAATTGTTACTTTAGCAAACAAGGTTGTACTAAACAACCTGGTCTGCTGGGGAGCCAGGGAGGTAAAGATAAATAAGATGCTCGCCGCCCTTAAGAAATGCACTGGTTGGGGAGCCTGGGCGGCTCAGTCGGTTAAGGGACTAACTCTTGATTTCGGCTCAGGTCATGGTCTCGCAGTCCATGAGTTCGAGTCCCACACTGGGCTCTGCACTGACAGTGCGGAGGCTGCTTGAGATTCTCTCTCCCTCTTTCTCTGCCCCTACCCTGCGCTCTCTCTCTCTCTCAAAACAAACAAATAAACTAAAAGAGAGAAAGAGAAACGTACCGATTTATGGCTGATATGTAGGAATTGTCTGACTACCATGGAAGCACGCTGGTCAGCTGTAATTCCAACACCAGCATCAGAGTTATGTTAAGAAGTCTTTCTCAGAAACTGCTGGTAAGCTTTACTCAGAGACCACCATCCCCCATGTAGGAATCGGCAGGCCATCCAACACATAGGTGGGCAGTCCCCGCAAATTAGGTAGCATTTATTTCTAGCCACTGCTTGCAAACAACCAGTTTTGCGTGAATTATTTCTCTCAGCCATGTAACTTCCTCCACTGTCACTCTCCTTTTACATGTGGGCACCTGAAATAATGGAGACTATAAAGTGGCTGAGAAGGGTCACAGCGCACATGTGACATGGGACCCCACTGGCATTTCCAATCTGCTACATAAGCCACGCGGTGTCAGAACACAGGACGCTCTCTCCACACACGATCTCACACGGAACCATATCACATGAGCCTGATCAAGTGCAGCTGCTCAGCTGGAGCAGGGAAGCTTCTGGAGCCCCCTCAGCCTGCTCCTCGCAGCAGCCCAGATCCAGCTCCACAGGGCACAGTTTGAAAACCAGTGCGCCGGCTCCAGAGTATGAGGAATGATCATTAAGTCAGTAAGACACCCAACATGGAAATACATAAAGCTGTTCCCATTTCAAAATGTGGGTAAAAGAAATGATAGAGAGCCATGAGCTTCTCCTAGTAGGTGATGTCCCAAAGAAGCAGGCTTGGGTAACACGGGCACACACACACCCATCGGACACTGATCCTGGCACTCTAAACTGCAATATCACGAGGGTTATTTGCCACGATGAGGGTCAGTGACAGTAATCTTCTAAACAACACATATCCAGCTACTGTGGTACTAACTCTACCTAACCGCTCTCTGATTCTGGCCAGCTCCATAAAGTTACTGTATCCAATATTCTTGCATGAGAAGGAGTAAAGATATGAATTCTCCCCAAACTAACCATTTACATGTAAAAACCATTTACATGTAACCATTTACATGTAAAGAAATTTTCATGAAAATCCCTAAGGTATTTTTTTTATTTGAACCTCATTTTCAAAATCATTGTATAATTCATCTGGAAGAATGGCAAAATATATTTTTTTGAAATGTTAAAGAATAACGGGTGTAGGGTAGATAAGGACTTGATTTACAATAATGCTATGATAATGAAGAGGGTGGTAAGGGTTCAGAAATAAGAGATGAAATCATCAGTGGAACAAAACAGAAATCCCTGCAACAAATCTGAACGACTCAGCTTACTAACCATGGGGGTGGGGTGCAGATACTACCTTAAGTAATACACCAATAATAAAGTACATATAGATTATAGATTTAAACTATAAAATTGAAAGCATAAGAATACCAGTGGAAAACAAATGGGCCATTATTTATATAATATTTTTGATAGGGAAAGGAAGATTTTAGGCATGATACTAAAGGCAGAATCCATAAAAGTTAAAGATTTGATTACATAAATTTTAAAAATATGTAACTAAGGGCACGTGGCTGGCTCAGTCGGTAGAGCATGTGATTCTTGATCTCAAGGTTATAAGTTCCAGCCCTATGTTGGGTGTAGAGCTTACTGAAAAATAAAATCTTTTTTTTTTTTTTTTTAATTTTGAGAGAGGAAGAGAGCCCATGCACAAGCATGTGAGCAGGGGAGGGGTAGAGAGAGCAACAGAGAGAGAGAGAGAGAGAGAGAGAGAGAGAGAAAGAGAGAGGGAATTCTAAGCAGGTTCCATGCTGTCAGCACAGAGCCTAACATGGGGCTCAATCCCATGAACCATGACATCATGATCTGACCAAAAATCAAGAGTCAGATGCTTAACCAACTCAGCCACCCAGGCACCCCGAAAAATAGGATCTTAAAAAACACACACACACACACATATAAAGACTATACAAAGTCCTAACTGAAAACTCTTTAGGGAAAATGAAAACTACCATTAACAATTTAAAAGTCAAACAAACCCACTTTGAAAAAATATTTGCAACCTAAGAAAGGATTAATGTCCTTTATATATAATGAGCTTACCAATCCGTAAGAAAAAGGATATAATAGCAAAAGGAAAAAATAGAGCAGAGGGTATGAACAGGTTATTCCTAAAAAAGCAAATAAACACAAAACATTTTTATATATTCATTAATCAAAGAGTCAACACAAGAAAATCCCATTTTTCACTTATCAAAATGACACAAATTTCTAAAATAATACCCAGCACCAGCATGATTTGGAAAGCTGACATGCTACCATTGTAGATGTGAAGAAATCATTTTCATTCAGAGAAAAAAATTATGATTGTTAAGAAAGAAAAAATTACTCGTTACTTTTTTAAAAATCCTGTAATGATATTAAATTTCATGAGAAACCTAAAAAAAAAAAAAAAAAAAAAAAAAAAGACGAAGAAGAAGCCCAAGACATTGGTAAGCACAGCTTGGGATGGGGCTAGGAGTAGTAAGCTGGTTACCTAGGAGACAGTTTGCAGCCCTCTTGCAGGTAGGTATGCAGGTTCCCAGTTGCGGCAAGTAATAGTCCCAGGTATGGAGGGGAAGGCTTCATCGGCCTAGAAGAAAACTCAGGATGGAATTGGACACCAACAAAATAGGGGTGATCTGAAATGAGAATAATCATGATGCAATTGAAGCAGAAAAACACGAGAGCTGCTTTCAAGGTTTTATCTTTTCACAAGAAAACACATCAAACAGTGAGACAATTAACCTGCTATCATTGCCAGTGACTTTCATGAGTCATCTTCACACCAGAATTTCACACGGCAAAACACATCACACTTAATAAGAGATCTGGCATTTTATCTGTGCAAGGTGCCAGCATGAGCAAAATCAAACCAAACTTGAATGATGAATCCTGCTTGCCCAAAGTCCGCTTGCTTTTTGAAGGCACTTCATAGACTTACCTTGGCTCCATTTCAATGGAATCCCTCTCGCTCTAGGCTAATTGTAGGTCATTCTGTCTCTTAGCTGGCTTCAGGCCATTTCCTACAAGGTCTTTACCGTTCCCAAGGGAAGAGTGGGGGGAGGGGGGGGAGGGAATGCAGCAAGTACTTGAGGGTATTAATCAGAGATGGCACCATGAAACTGAACTGACACTCCTACTTTAGCCTATGCCAACTTATCTCCTGTGACTATGAGACTCAGAGTGATAAAAGGATGGCCTTTCAACGTGTTAATGGTGGTAACGGCTCAAGGTGGTAAGAGGTCAAGATATTTTTATTTTCTTCCTTATACTTTTCCCTATCATGTGAAACTTTTCCATGAGCCTATGTTCCTTACATCATTGGGGGGGGAGGGGGTGGAGGGGAAGTTAAGCGATTTTCATATCAAGGGTTGTCAAATCTCCTACACGAACAATTCAAGTTCTCTTAGATGTAATAGGAAGAGAAAAGTAGCTTTACCAGCTACTTTTAAATACACGAATCTTGTTTTAGAATGGAAAAAATTAAATGGGCAACATTTCCAAATCTCGGTAGAAATTGTACAGAATTGCAAATTCCTTCCCCTATCAGAATTCTCAAAAACTATGTTTTTTCCCCTGATTAGGAAGCAGTTCCTAATCAAGCAACTCTCTAGAAATCCAGCAACCCTCTTATCCCATAATCACTAGAGTACAGAACATGGTCAGTGCTATATTCCCTACTTTAAAAATTATTTTAACTTGGGCAACTGGGTGGCTCAGTCAGTTGAGCACCTGACTTTGGCTCAGGTCATGATCTCACAGCACTTGAGTTCAAGCCACACATCAGGCTCTGTGCTGACAGCTTGGAGCCTGGAGCCTGCTTCAGATTATGTGTCTCCCTCTCTGCACGTCCCCTGCCCGCACTCTCTCTCTCTCAAAACAAAATAAATAAACATTAAAAATAATTTTTAATTATTTTAATTGCTATATATATCAAACCGAAGATGCCAGAATATAAGTTTTATAGGGGGAAGTAAATATAACTTTAAAGCTTTCAACAAGATGCTTTATCAAATGAACTAAAATTCTAGTATGGAAATCTGGGATGCCTGGGTGGCTCAGTCAGTTAAGCGTCCAGCTTCAGCTCAGGTCGTGATCTCATGGTCCATGAGTTTGAGCCCCACATCAGGCTATGTGCTAACAGCTCAGAGCCTGGACCCTGCTTGGGATTCTGTGTCTCCCTCTCTCTGTGACTTTCCCCTGCTCATGCTCTGTCGCGTTCTCTCTCAAAAATAAATAAACATTAGGAGCACCTGGGTGGCTCAGTCGGCTCAGGTCATGATCTCACAGTTCGTGAGTTTGAGCCCTGCATCGGGCTCTGCACTGACAGCTTGGAGCCTGGAGCCTGCTTTAGATTCTGTGACTCCCTTTCTCTCCGCCTCTCTGCCTCTCTCTCTCTCTCTCTCAATCAATAAACAAACATTAAAAAAAACTTTTTAATAAAAAATAAATAAAAATCTAGTATGGAATTCAAAATCACAAATCTCCATCACTTACCACCGGAGACCCAAAGTTACAAGTGAGGAATGATGATGGAACAGAAATGCCCACTCTTGTAAGGTTATCATTTAAAGCTTTGCTATACAACATGGCAGCTCCCAGCCACATGTGGCTATTTAAATTCATTCAAATTAATTGAGCACATCTCAAATGTTCAATAGCCACACATGGCTAGTGGCTACCATACTGAACAGGGCAGAATAGGCCACCATGGCAGCAAGTTTAATTGGACAGCTCTGAGTCCAGAAAAATCCAGTGTAGAAATCCTCTACATCACATCTAGGAAGAAGCCTCCTTGAATTACAGGGACATTCAGGTAAGAAAGCTTGGTGAGGAGAATGCTACCTTCTCCCCGGAATGTGTCCCCTCAAGAAAAGAAGAAACCATCCATTCTTAGAAAAGAAACTAAGTGGGGCGCCTGGGTGGCGCAGTCGGTTAAAGCGTCCGACTTCAGCCAGGTCACGATCTCGCGGTCCGTGAGTTCGAGCCCCGCGTCAGGCTCTGGGCTGATGGCTCGGAGCCTGGAGCCTGTTTCCGATTCTGTGTCTCCCTCTCTCTCTGCCCCTCCCCCGTACATGCTGTGTCTCTCTCTGTCCCAAAAATAAATAAAACGTTGAAAAAAAAAAAATTTAAAGAAAAGAAACTAAGCAATGTAGCTTTAAATTTAATATGCAATGACTCTTACAGCACAGCATGTAGGGATGTCTTTGAAAGAAGCAGACAGTAATTGTGCTTTTTGTACAACTACACACAGAAGCCAAGCAATGAGTCTGTCATAGCCAGGGACAAAATATTTGAATGAATGGATCACTGTTCTGAATCACTTTCTCCAAAAAAAAAAAAAAAAAAAAAAAAATCCCCTATGCCAAAATGAGGAAAGAACCTAAAAAGTTTTTATTTTCATGATGCTCTATATTAGTCAGGTAAAATATCTGTTAAATAGTGCTCTTAATTGCTTTGAATCACATTCTGACGTTATAGTAATCTCAAGCTTTGTTTTTCCTTTTAGAACCCCTTTAGGAATGTTGAGATTCATGGATATGATTCTAAGGGGTAGCTAAGATCAGAATCTTTGGGGGGAATTTTCCTTAATAAGATAAATTTCTTTGCAATCAACTTTTAAAAATTGCAGGATTTCACAGCGTCTCTCATTTCCTTTCCAACACGCACGAGATTTGCAAGTATCAACGGGAATCTAAATCCAGGCGATAAAAGAGGCATCTAAGAATTTGCTGACAATAATGAAAGCCAGGAGAATTAAAAGAAAGTACGTACTTGAATGAAGTAAACAAATAGTTATCTGCTTAAGAAATTCTCTGCCCTCTCACATGCCAGAAAGATTTAAGAGAATTCAACCCCAAAGAGTGATCCACCCTATAAAAATTCTAAATGATAGGCATTTCCATCAGAAAGACTACAGGAAATACATCCCCATTCCCTAATTCAAAACTTCAGGCACGGACTGATAATCTTAAGTGGAATGTCCAATGAAAACAAGAGGAACAATAAAATCCACAGAGGTGGTCACAGGCCGTGGTTGGGCTCCAGCTGTGCCTGTGACTAGCTGGATGGCCCTGGGCAAGTTATTTATCCTCTCTGCACTCCAATCTCCTTCTCTGAAAAGTGGGAATAACATCACCTGCCTTAAATAAGGCACGCAGAGTCCCTAGCAAGGGGTCGAATGAGAAGCATCTAGTGAGTGTGCATGCAGTGTCCACTGCTTTCCCTCTTTGAGGTCCAGGTAACATGTTACTGTATTCAAAGAAGACTTCGCCAACTTTAATTCTCCTCCCTGCCCAGGACTCCTGAAATACCTGAACAGATTAGAGACAGAAAAGGAAAGGGAGAGAGAGAAGGAATTTGAAATAGAGGAATGTGACGTGGGCTAAGATGGTAAAAGAAGTAGGACATTTAGAAGAGTAAGTAGTCCCGAATATTTGTAGCCTAAAGTAGATAGGTTGGGGGGAGCCTGGGCAGCTCAGTCAGTTGAGCGACCGACTTCAGCTCAGGTCATGATCTCACGGTTTGTGAGCTCGAGCCCCGCGTCGGGCTCTGTGCTGACAGCTGGGACCCTGGAGCCTGCTTCGGAGTCTGTGTCTCCCTCGCTCTCTGCCCCTCCCCCACTCATGCTCTGTCTCTCTCTGTCTCAGAAATAAATAAACATAAAAAAAATTTTTTTTCAGTTGATAGGTTGAAACGATAGGTTCTAGAATGTCATGTTACCATTTTCAGAGTATCCTGTACAAACTAAGCATTTGATAAATGAGACTGGCTTATCCAACAAATTAGTGTCACACGCACTGCACAGTCACAGCCCTGTCCTCGGTAGGAGGTGTTGCAGAGGGAAGAGCCTGGAGGCAGGGAGAAGCTTTAGGACCACTCTGGGTTGGAGTCACCATGCACTGGGCCCAGGGTGGGAGGGATGGGAATGAAATCCCAAACTCGGTCTTTCTTTCTCGAGACGCAATCTACAGGACTTGATAGCTGATTACAAGTTGGGAGTATAAAAGGGAAGAAAAACTAAATGCATCCAATTTTAAGCCTGATAGTCTAGGACAGTGGTTCCCAATCGGGGCGAGTGTGTCCCTCAGGGACATTTGGCAATGTCTGCAGATGGTTTGGGGTGTTGCAACTTTTGGAGGTGAGGATGATACTACTGGCAGCCAGTGGGTAGAGGCCAGGGATGCTGCCACATATCATAGAGTGCACAGGATGGCCCCCACCACAAAGAATGATCCCACTCCCAATGTCAATGGTGGCAAGGGAGAGAAACACTGGACAAGGAGATTGATGATAACAGAAATAGTCAGGAGGAAGAACTAGTTTGGAAGCATGTAAAGTTAATTTTAAATAAGTTGAATTAGAAGTCCTAGGAGAATATCCAGATAGATAAACAGGTCAAGCAGGCAACTGAACATGTTAGGTTCAAGTTAGTTAAATGAAGTATATACGTGAGTCCCGAACAGGGGTTGGCAAACATTCCTGTAAAGGGCCAGGTAGTAAGTAACCTTAGAGAAAGAGTAGGGATCAGCTGTAAGCATGGGCTTACAATATCTTTGCAGCTCTGAATGAGAACACTGTCCTCTGTCTCATCATTAATGGTGTATGGTTTGTGCCTATGCTCTCGAGGGTGTCCCAGGCCACACACAACTTCTTCAGTGATCTCCCTCAACGAAAGTCTAATCCCTCTGTGCTGTTTGGTCTTACTAAGAACTTCCGTGGATACAGCGACTAGTGTTCAAAAGTCAAATGACTAGCCCACACTTGACCACAGACAGCAATATAGAAAGGCAGACTCCAGGTACAACGAGGGGCCCACGTCCCAAACACAACAGACGTCAACACCAGTCACCAGTAGTGAGGAGGGCGCTGGGTCATTCTTCCTCAAAGGAGGAAGAAGGCAAAGTGTTACTCAATAACAAGCTGCCTGCCTTTCCCAGAGCAACTAACCTAGAGGCTAGCAACGGGAGAAGGCCCAGAAAGGGGGCAGGGATGGTAAGGAAGCATACTGCTAGTGGGACTGGTAGACTCAGAACAATGTATCATTTTATGGTAGATTCAGACTACTAGGCCCCAAAATGATTAGGACTATACATGGTCTGTTTTCTCATGTAATTCATATTTAGTCATATTATTTATGCTTAGTTGTGTATTTATTTCCAAGGAGAGGGGAAAAGAAGGACAGCAAAGAAAATAAATCTCAACTTATATCTTCACATACAACATCAAATTGTATCTTCCTATATAACAACAAATAGACATTAGTTTACCATGAGAATTTTTAAAAACAAAAAGCCCACTTACTTGCCAGTTCAATGATTTCCATCCTCTCCCCATCGACATCCTGACCTACAAAACTTAAGTCCTTCTGCTCAAACTGACTGATCAGGCTTGGGTTCACCTGGAAAAACAAGAAATTAAGTGTCTTTGGGCAGAAGTATCAGCTTATGAAAATGTCCATCCATTTCAGTGATGCTCTTAACTAGTAGCTCATTTCTATACCCAGCTCCCAAAGCCTATTTTTAAACTCATGATGAACCTGAGAAACAGGCTAATCACAGCCCCTAAATCTGAGAAGCCCACCTTCTGTCGCTCAAAGACGAGATTCAAAAAGGACTGTGATGCAGATTTCTGACTTGGAGCCTTGAGATTAGCTATTTATAGCTGCCACCATATTTGCTTCTTCGAGTTATGTGTAATTAAGTATCTCTCCTCAAATCACAAATCTGCTTGAGGATTAAAACTATCTTATTTCCCTTGAGACTCACCCCAATGCTTTCTCTACGTATAGTTACATAAAAACTCTAAGGAGAAGCTTAGAGCAATTTTTCTGCTAGAATATTGGTTACAGATGACAGGTTGATGACCTGGCGCACACAGCCCCTTTCCTCGTTCATCTCGTCCCTAGTCCTTCCCGAAACTTTTCAGCCTCTCCACAGAAAGCACTTGCTCACCTAAAATCAAAGTGGGGTCCCACCTATTGTCCTCAATCTTAACCCCATAGGCTTTTATGTTATTTTTCTAACATTAGGTTAGTTTTCATAATTTGTAATTATTTTTCCTTTTTCTAACAGCTTTATTGACATATAATTCACATACCATACAATTCACCCACTAAAAGTGTACAATTCAATGATTTTTAACATATTCACAGAGGATTTCAGCTATGACCACAATTGATTCAAGAATATACCTTATCCCCTCTAACCATCATCCCCTAATACCCTCATCACCTCCCCACCAGCCCTAGGCAACCACTGATCCATATTGTCTCTTTAGATTTGTCATGTTAATGGAACCATACAGTATGTAGTCTTTTGTGACTGGCTTCTTGGCTTCTTTCCTTAGCATAACATTTTTAGATTCGTCTAGGTAGTAGCATGCATCAATATTTCATTTCTTTTCATTGTCAAATAATTCCATTGTATGGATATACCACATCTTATTTATCCATTCATCAGTTGGTGGATATTGGTTGTTCCTTTTTTTTTTTTTTTTTTTTTAGCTCTTATGGATAATGCTGCTTTGAGCATTTGCATATGAGTTGTGTGCATGTATATTTTCATTTCTCTTGGGTTATATATCTAAGGATGGAATTACCGGGTCATATGGTAACTCTGCATTTAACTTTTTGAGGAACTGCCTGATGATTTTCCAAAGTGGCTGCACCATTTCACATTCCTACCAAGTGTATCCTCACCACCACTTGTTATTATCCATCTTTTTTGACTATAGCCATACCTAGTGGTATTTCTTTGTGGTTTTGATTTGCACTTCCCTGATGATTAATGATGTTGAACATCTTTTCATTTGCTTATTGGCCATTTGTATATCTGTTTTGGAGAAATATCTAATCAGAATCCTTGCCATTATTTATTATCCAGTTCTAAGAATCCTTTATATATTCTAGATATAAGGACCTTGTCTGATATATATTTTCTGTTATCTTTTTTTAATCCTGTCCATTGGAATGTAAGCTCCCTATCAGGAGAGAGACCGTGTGTGCTTCCCCCTCCCATCTCCAGTGCATATCAGAGGCACGAGAAGAATGGAGGAATGGATGGCCACAGTATTGTGTGCACAGTAATTCTCACACCTTCTAGCTACCACTTAGGCAAAGCAGCTCAATAGTTTTTGTCCCACCAGTTAGGCCAGTTCCCAATGGAAATAAGACCAAAAATGGCCTATACTCAGCAAAGTGTTCCCTAATTGTAGTGACACTGTTGATAGCCTACCCGGCATCGACTCCCAGCGGTCTTCCCTCAAAACAGAACCGTGGACTTGTCCTAGCATCTACTCTACCCCCACATGACCCATGGGATTCCATCTCCCCCATTCTAAAAGTTGGTCCTGACTGGTCTAAGCCAACATGATAAGCCTATCCCTCTTGGCTAATGAATGATCCAAGAACTCAGGTTTAAACCCGGTTTAGCTTTGCCTTTGGAATGGTTACTATTTCAGAGGTGGGCAAGTGATCTGTATTGATCCAATCAGACTGAAGAAAAACTTCCATGTCTAGGAGAGATGCGTGTTGCCTCAGCTGCAGCTGGTAGCCATCTTGCATCTATGAGGGAAACCAGCCTAGGACAAGGTAAACACCGAGAAAAGGGTAAGGCCGAGAGAATCCCAGGGATAGTAGAAGCCCTGATTATACCATGCCTGGAGCTTGCCCAGCCTCTGAACTACCTATTATCTGATATAACTAGTTTCTTTACTGTTGAGGTTGGTTTGAGTAAATAACAAGCAGGGATTTTGATTCTTCCCAGCCAAAAGCATCACAATTGATACACCAATTAATCCTGGTATAGATAGTCTGCATCTTGGGGAACCTATGCTTCTCATGTGACAATCTCAACAGTCACTCTTAGTAATCATGTGACACTAAGGCTCTTGCTCAATGTAGATTTCCAAAGAGATTCCCAAACCAAGAACTCATTATGTGATACCCAGAGATGCATCCCTAACCTGAGAGACATACGGTTCAGAAGATGTAAGTGCCCTTTACCCAAACCTTCCAAAATAAAGGGCAGGGGGTTAAGGATAAAGATGATGACCTTACCTTGGTCTAGGAGACAACAGTTAGGGTAACATAGAACCCTGATAATGTCCCTTGTGCAGATACTTAAAGATTTTGCCTTTGAAAAGCCAAGAAGGGCTGAGCCCAATGGATACCACAGAGCTGGACACCTTTTCCAGAGGTCCGCTTGTAATCACCGGAGTTCCTTTAACTAAGCATCTACATTCCATAGTAATTTAGTGTGTGGGCCATACCTCATACCGATGTCTGTGCCTTTCTTCTATAAAAGGAACATCACCATAAAGTTTCCCTATAAAGATACAAGAATGAAATTAAAATCAAAGTAATCAGTTTTGGAATCACATTGATAGCATATGTATGGGGGACATCTCTTTGATCTCTATCCATATGTTAGAGGCCCAAGAATTAACTAGACTCCAGATAGTAATCTAGATTTTCTTTTCTTACAGTACAGAATAGGAATAGCTTCAAAACCCTAAAACAATTCTCAAGTACGCCATCACCATTGCATAAAGGGAAGCTCTCTGTTAGACAAGTTCACCGTGGAGTCCAAGAGATGTGCCCTCCTTTTATACACCTACCTGCAGTACTGAGAGGGGGAGTAACGTCTGCACCATCCCTCCTGTGCAGATTCATAACAGGGCTCATTTTACAAAAGAACAAAACAAAACCAAAGGAACGGAAACGAAACTGAAGGACTTGCCCAAGGCCCCACCCTGCTGGCAGCACAGTTCTGTCTTGAGCCCAGACACCCCCTGCACCTGGTCCATGCTTTCTCCACCATACCATCCACCTCAATGTAGTGGCCAAATTGGTTTGCACTCTGCCTTAAAAATAAGCCTGTCCTTCGACTCTAACATTTGACCTGTAAGAATTTACCCCGGAAAATAGAAACAAAGAGAGTTCACCATGAAGATGTGCACTGCTTCATTATTTACCAGCGGACAATTGGAAACAAGCCCAGAGTCAGGAATAGAGGACTGCTGGATTAAATGAGAGCACATCTATACCAACACTTCTGGGTTTTTTTAAGTTTTTTAAAAATTTTATTTATTTATTATTTTGAGAGAGAGAGAGAGAGAGAGAGAGAGAGAGAGAGAGAGCCCAAGCAGGTGAGGGGCAGAGAGACAGGGAGAGGGAGACAGAATCACAAACAGGCTCCTCACTGTCAGCGTGGAGCCCATCACGGGGCTGGAACTCATGAACGGAGAGATCATGACGTGAGCTGAAACCAAGAGTCAACAATTCTTAACCAGGAGTGCATGGCTCACGATCACGTGCGGGGCTGCTAAAACATGCCCATGTCACTGCAGGTGCTGCAGCCCAGGGCAGCATGTGGGGCATGACCAATCTGGCAATGGTCACAGTGACCGGGGGGATGCCCAGTGACAGCAGTGTCAGGCGGATAGCAGTGGCATCTGTCACCAGACCCCTCTCAAGAGCGGGCCCCCCTGGATCATGTGCAGAAGCAGGACGGCACTGGTACCAAGCAGGTTTTAACACTAGAGCAGCGGGAGAGGCCAAGAGCCACCCCCTCAGCGCCAGCCATCATGACGCAGACCCCCGGCACACGGAGAAAACCCGCCAATGGTGCTGGAGCGCATTGTCCAACTACAACAGAATGGCCGGCAGTGCTCAGTTCAACAGGCAGGGGGTCACCAGACTCTCCAAGACGTCACGAGGCTGCGGGCAGGGTATTCCCACCAAGACAGACCAAATGCCTCGTGCCTCCTTTGAGATTTTTGACTCGGATAAAGCTCACATCAGTTGTATTCTCGCATGACTGATATGATCGTTTATCACAACTGAACTTCTATTTGCGATTTTGTCCCTATAGATGCAGCTCCCGGGTGATGATGTTAATGATAGTGAATATTTACCACATGCGTTTTAGAAAAATCGGAAATAGGTGCGCACAGGGAGCTACTTTGAGAGAGCTCCAACATGCCACCGAGAGGGGGCTCGTTCACGACAGAGCCTTTGTACTCAAACTATCGGTTCATAGAAATGAAAGGAAAAATGGTAACTAATAGCACAATAATGCCCAGTTGGGGGGAAAAAAAGAAGAAGAAGCGTATGTATCATTGTGAAGTTACAAGAGAAACCATTTGAATGCTCTGGACCTAACTTTGAAAGGATCCTGATTCCCTTATGACCTCTGACTTTGTGATCGATCTTTTCCTCCTGTGGGCCAAAATTTCCTCTCTGCTTTCTCCATTACAACAGATGACCTAGAAATCCAATAACAGAGCCTACCAATATTGACAGATGGTGAGGAAAATGGCAAAAATCTCCACATTACGATATAAGGAATTATATATATCTATATATATGCTTTTATAAATAAAGTTTTATTGGGAAAGCCACGCCCCTTCATTTATGTATTGTCTAGGCTTGCTCTCCCTCTAGAATGGCAGCGTGGAATAGTTGCAACAGAGACTGCACCAGTCCCCTACGCCATTTAATGCATATGTGGCTTGGGTAAATTATTTCACCTCTCTGCCCCAGCTTCCTCATCTGTAAAATGGGAATTACAATAGTCCTATTTCATAGGGCTGTTGTAAATAAATCATGTGATTGCTATTGTTATCGCTAGACTAGGAAATCCAAGCAGGAAAATGATGGACATGATGGGGACTTGTCCCTTCAATTCTTATAACCAGTGTCTAGCACATAAGCAGGTAATCAATAAATATTTGTTTAATGAATGAGAAATATATATACAGGGGATATGATGAAATATGGTTTCAGAACTTTGGAAATACTGTTTTTTGCATTCAAATTCTTTCCCAATGGCTTACAAATCTGTCAAGAACGAATTAACAAAACTAATCCTTTGCCATATCCATGAAAAAAATTCAAATTTCCTTTAAAACTATATGTTGAGAATCAGCTCAGAATCTTAGCAGTCCAATTCTCTTTGAAGCCTTACAGGGCACAGGCTGACTCAGTCAGTGGAGCATAGGACTCTTGATCTCTGGGTTGTGAGTTCCAGCCCCACATTGGGTGTAGAGATTACTTAACATAAAATCTTGAAAGAAAGAAAGAAAGAAATAAAGAAAGAAAGAAAGAAAGAAAGAAAGAAAGAAAGAAAACACCTTAAAAACAAAATCAAACCAAGAATGCTCATTCTGGGGCCCCGCCCCAGGGATTCTGATTTGGTTACTCTCAGGAGAGTGCCTGGGCATATGGGTTTTTACAAAGTGCCTCCTCCCTGTGCGTTCCGGGCTAGGAACCACTGATCTACACTGTCACTGAAAGTGCTGTAGGAGAACAGTCAATGACAAGGCAAGATGCTAACTGCTGCTGAATGTGGAGGGTATCTAGGTGTGGAGTGAAAAGACTGCGGGGTAGAGACACCATGTTATGAAGAGCGGTTCTCCAGATGGATTTATCAAGCGCACACACACCATGGCATGATCTTGGCCACAGGGGAAATCCTCCACAAAACAACAGTCTTCCTTTCAATCCTAGTCTTTCTGGAGACAAAATCAAATGCAACACAGGAGCACCTGGGTGGCTCAGTCGGTTAAGCATCTGACTTGCCCTGAGGTCATGGTCTTGTGGTTCATGTGTTCGGGCCCCACATTGGGCTCTGTGCTGTCAGTGCAGAGCCTGCTTTGGATCCTCTGTCTCCTGTCTCTCTGCCCCTCCCCAGCTCATGCTCGCTCTCGCTCTCTCAAAAATAACATAAACATTAAAAAAATCAAATGCAACAGAGATTAAGTGCACATAAGGTTAAGGTTCACTTAAGAAGTTAGGCGCCTGGGTGGCTCAGTCTGTTGAGCGTCCAACTTCGGCTCAGGTCATGATCTTGTGGCTCTTGGGTCCGAGGCCCATGTCGGGCTCTATGCTGACAGTTCAGAGCCTGGAGCCTGATTCTGGGTACCCCCTCTCACTCTGCCCATCCCCCACTCATGCTCTGTCTCTCTCTCAAAAATAAACATTAAAAAAAATTTTTTTAAGAACCAAGTGCCAGCAAAGCTTTAGAGAAAAGCAACTGATAAAAGTCTTAAAACCCATAAAATGCTCCCAACATAGGCAGCAAGACACCAATAATAAGTACAATAGGTTTCTCAGAAACAAAAACACTTTGCCAATTTACATCATCTCCTTCTCTAATTTGCTACTGGGTAAATTCTGTCTCATACATATTATTTTTTCTCTCTTTCTTTCCTTCTTTCTTGAGAGAGAGAGGGTGCACGAGCAGGGGAGAGACAGTGAGACAAGGAGAGAGAAAATCCCAAGCAGTCTCTGCCCTCAAACTCACAAACATTGAGATCATGACCTGAGCCAAAACCAAGAGTCCGACGCTTAAGTGACTGACCCACCCAGGCTCCCCGATACATAATATATTCTTTTTTTTTTTTAATTTTTTAAAATGTGTATTTATTTTTGAGAGAGAGACAGAGACAGAGACAGAGACAGGACAGAGTGTGAGCAGGGGAGGGGCAGAGAGAGAGGGAGACACAGAATCCGAAGCAGGCTCCAGGCTCCAATCTGTCAGCACAGAGCCCGACGTGGGGCTCAAACTCACAAACCGCGAGATCATGACCGGAGCTAAAGTCAGTGGCTTAACCAACTGAGCCATCCAGGTGCCCCCAAAATATATTCTTAATCTATGCATGATCCTGCCCACTCCCACTCTCGTGTTAGTAATCCTAGCAACTGAACCTGAGTTATTTTTTGCTCCTTTTCAGAGCCAAAATTTTCCCCTTCCAAAAAGCTATATAAAGCCAAAAGGTGAAGGAAACCAAATGTCTATGGCTAGAAAAATGGATACACAAAAATGGACCATACATACAATGCAATATCATTCAGCCTTAAACAGGAAGGAATTTCTGACCATGCTACAACATGGACAAACCTTGAGGCTATTACACCAAGTGAAATAAGCCAGCCACAGAAAGACAAATTCTGGATGATTCCACTTATACGAGGTCCCTAGAGTAGTCAAATTCATGGAGACAGAAAGTAGAACCGTGGTTGCTAAGGGCTGCAGGCAGGGGGAATAGGAATTTGTTAAACGGGTACAGAGTTTCAGTTTTGCAAGATAAAAAAGTTCTGGAGATTGGTTGCACAGTAATGTAAATATCCTTAATACTATTGAACTGCACATGTAAAAACATTAAGATGGTAAATTTTATGTTACACGCATTTTACCACAATTAAAGTATTTTTTAAGTTTATTTATTTATTTTGAGACAGAGCAAGAGGGACAGAGGGAGCACAAGCAGGGGAAGGAGACAGAGGGAGAGAATCCCAAGCAGGTTCCACATTGTCAGAGCAGAGCCCAACTTGGGGCTCGATTCCAGGAACCTCGAGACCGTGACCTGAGCCAAAATCAAGACTCGGACGCTTAACTGACTGAGCCACCCAGGTACCCCCACAATTAAAATTTTTAAAACTGAAATTTATACAGCCCCATTCTTGCCCCCACCATTCCCTCTTCCCCTAACTTCCCCTTTATCCAAACCTCCCATCCGCATTGTTTGCAACCTATCTTACTGAACTGCTCTCAAAAACCCAGCAGATCTGTCTTCAGTTGGGACCACAGTAACTCCCCCTTTCCCCATCTGTGACCTCTGTTCCTCTGTGCCTTCTGCTGGCCCCGTTTACTAGCTGTTTATCCTCAACTGGAGACACCTGCCCAGAGCTGTACCCTCCCTTCTTCCCCCACTTTCACTCCTAAAAGCCATCACCCACATGCTGTTGACCCACATTCTGTACCTTCTGATCCTTCCCTTTCACCTGGGCTCCACAGCTCCTATTTCCAGGGGGCTAGAGGAAATCACCCATGGCATGGACAAAAGGTAAAATCGCTACCTGATGGGTTTTGTTACCTCTTTCCTCTTGACAGCACTGCCTTGCCTTTGCACAAATAGCTTTTAACTGCTGCACGAGTGTCTTAATTCGAGTCACTTCGAAGACTGTCCAGAACCATGCCCTGTGCTAATCAGGCACTACCAGGAGCTAGAACTCTCTGTGTACGTGCAAGTGTTTGCTGGTATTTGTCCAACGAAGAGGTTGTTCAGGGTGTGGATATGTGGTGTGTTTGGCTTGCATAGTGTTGGCGGACACACGGTGTTTTAAAACTTTAAATATGTTGCCAACATTTAGAAACCATGAGATTTCTCATGAAACTCCAGATTTCCAGATTCTGTTGAAAATTTAGACGACTGGCAACAGTGAATGCACAGTCCTTCATGTGACTATCAGTTTTAGCAGTTACTCCTTTGATGGATCAAGTCCTTGTCAATTTGCCCCAGTCCCCACCACTCCCTACTGCCTCTCTGACTCTAAGGCCTGATTTAGCTGCCACTGATTGTTGAGCTTAAGCTGTGGCATCTCTTATACCTGGCTGTTTGACTCATTTACATTCCCAGCCCAGTCCTACTGGCCCAGCTGCTCAGCCCTATGTTGATTCAGTGTGTGTGTCTCTCCTCAAGCCAAGCGTGTGGTTTCAGACGGGCTTTCAGAAGCCAGAGTGGGGTCTACATTTCCTGCTCTCCCTGCTCTCCTTTCACAAGACACTCCGGAAAGCTGTGGAATCCTGTCCTGGGTCTCTCAGCACAAGGCAGCTTTCAGCTCCGCAAGCTGTTTGGGTGTTTCTATTCCCCCTTTAATTAAGGTCCAGCCATTTGGTATAGTGAGGTGGTCAAGAGCTCAGGCTCAGAAATCAGCTGAGTGACTTTCTAACAAATAACCTGGCTAAGATGCCTTTCTCTCTCGTGCAAAATTCGCCTGGGTCCTAGGGGTGTTGAAACAAATAACTGAAATCATGCACATGATGTCCTAATTTACTGATGCTTAGAAAGTGTGCAGCCAGGGCCAGCCACTATCTTTGTCTTTCTTTACTTATTACTTTTAGATTTTACTACACCGCTTCCTTAGTTTTTATAAAACATCTCATTTCTTTTAAGTATCTAAACTCCTCCTCTTTCCCTAGTTTTGTTTGTCATGATCTTTTACCTCAATTTGCTAGTATAAAAATGCTAATTTTCTATTTTTGAAATGCGATTCCTTGCCTTTAACTCTACAGTTTTTTCCTTGCTCGAATCTCTTCCCCTCCACCCGGCTTAGTATTCTTATCCTATTTTTAACATCTCTTTTCTTAGATTTTTCTTTATGCTTCTGCCAGTCCCTATTAGCAGGTGGGAAGCAGAGAGACTAGAACGACGGGGAGGTCTGCTCATCCTCACCCTAGGCTCACTGCTTCTCCCCTCCCACTGCCATCGCAGGACCCCATTCTTTTTTTTTTTTTTTTGTATATTCATTAAAATTTTTTTTAATTGGAGTATAGTTGAAATACGATGTTATATTCATTTCAGGTGTACAACATAATGATTCAGTATCTCTATGTTATGCTGTGCTCACCACATTGACTCACTCACCATTGACTATATATATGCCCTATACTTTTTATTCCCATAACTTACTTACTCCATAACTGGAAGCCAGTATCTCCCACTCCCCTTCACCCATTTTGCCCAACCCCTCACCCCATCCCCTCTGGCAACCATCAGTTTGTTCTCTATTTATAGGTCTGGATTCTGCTTTTCATTTGCTTATTCATTTGTTTTGGTTTTTTTCAGATTCCACATTATGAGTGAAATCATATGGTATTTGTCTTTTTCAGTCTGACTTATCTCACTTAGCATAATGCCCTCTAGTTCCATCCATATTGCTGCAAACGACAAGATCTCATCCTTTTTACGGCTGAGTAATATTCCACTGTGTAAATGTACCACAGCTTCTTTCGGCATTCATCCGTTGATGGACACTTAGGTTGCTTCAATATCTTGGCTATTGTAAATAATGCTGCAAGAAACATAGGGGTGTATATATTTTTTTTTGAATTAGTGTTTTTGTTTTCCTTGGGTAAATTCCCAGTAGTGGAATTACTAGATCATATAGTATTTCTAATTTTTTTTGAGGAACGTCCATACTGTTTCCCACAGTGGCTATACCAGTAGTGGGGCCCCCCATTCTTAATACTGGGTCATACCCAGGGGTGCCTGGGTGGCTCAGTCAGTTAAGCATCTGACTCTCAGCTGACAGCTCAGAGCCTGCAGCCTGCTTCGGATTCTGTGTGTGTGTGTCTCTCTCTGCCCTTCCTCCAATCACACTGTCTCTCTGTCTCTCTGTCTCTCTCTCTCTTTCTGTCCCTTCCTCTCAAAATAAATAAACATTAAAAAATATATATTAGGTCATATCCAGAACTTTGAGAGACTTGCAGGTCTTATCGTATTGACAATATCCCCTTCACGTTAACGATCCTAACAGCCACACTGAAATAGTGCCTTTTCTGTGCCGGGCACTGAAGGACCCACATGCATAACTGATTTAACCCTCAGAAGAACCCCCTGAGGCAGGAGGCATTCTGGTGTCCGTTTTGCAGATGCAGAAACTGTAATGTAAGCACCTACACGGCCAGGTACTGAGAGCTGGGGCTGGGGGGGCCTCCGATGGGGCAGTGTGGCTCCTGCAGCGGGGCTGTTGGCCTCTCCACTGGTTCCCATGGGTGAAGAGCTGGGCACAGAGCCAGTCCAGTAAGGGTCACATAAATGCCTTCTGTTGTTGTGTCCCAGACCTGTGAGTCCCCATATCCACAAACACGTTAGCGAATGGTTTCCCCAGCAAAAGGCAGGAAGGAGCAGGGGAGAGAGCTACCCCGCACAGTGGACTACCGGCAGGGAGGCGGCGAGGCTCGCCAGCTGGCATGCTCCCATTGGTCTCAGCACGACAAATTACCGTGCCATGGACTTGCAACGTCCCTAAATCCCCGGTGACTTCTTTTAGATTGTTTTGTAAATCACCTCATTAACCGAGCCAAAGCTTTTTGTATGGCGTGATTATTTTCCTAAACCTCCTAACAATCTAACCACACCAGGAACTAGAAGCTGTTTTTCTCTATCAATGCCTTGATAAGAGATAAGAAAGCAAAAGCAATTTGTCTAGCCGGTGAAAATTTGTTCCACCTTATCCCCTTGCCTTTCAGTGCTTTCAAATTGGAGATTGACCACTCTGTATCTCCAAGGCCACGTATTTAGCCCAGATCCTTAATGCGGGCACTCACTCAACACTTCCTGGTTGGCCTGTTGCCTGTTCTCTCTGAACAAAACCTTTTTTTCCCTTAGACTGAAGCAGGGCCAAGCATTTTAGTCAAGTCCTCCTCCTCATCCTGACGAAATGCAAAGAAGATCCCCAAAAGGAAGTGAGTCTGTTCCTAAAGCACTCAATTTCCACTTGCTGCCAACATCATGCTCAGGAGCTTGACACAGGTGTGTCAAGTCTCACCGTCCCTTGTCATCTGCCCTGATGATGAGGGTCATCTTCTCAGAATTCTGATGGGAAATCACCAGGACCTGGTCTCCAGCTGGATAGACTGCACTGCAGAGGGCTTCTAATTCCTCTCAAAATGTGCCACATTCTCCACTGCACTGGACACCCCTACAGGGCAAAATGGCAGCCACTGGCTTTTTAAAAAACTTTTTTAATGTTTATTTATTTTTGAGAGAGAGAGAGACAGAGACAGAGACAGAGCGTGAGTGGGGGAGGGTCAGAGAGAGGGAGACACAGAATCTGAAGCAGGCTCCAGGCTCTGAGCTGTCAGCACAGAGCCCCACTCGGGGCTGGAACTCACGGACCGTGAGATCATGACCTGAGCCGAAGTCGGACGCTTAACCGACTGAGCCACCCAGGCACCCCATCATCCGCTTGCTTTTAACGACCCCACCGCCCAGCACTGTGCTCATGGGGTGGCCCTTTCCCTCCTCTGCCCGCACCCCCCACCCCACCTCAAGTGCTCAGGTCTGCTCTGCACCCTTCTACCCCTACAGCATTCCTGTTTCTAAAAGCAAGGGCTCCCGACCATTTGGGTGTTGGTTTGGAGAACAGAGTTTCTCAAATTGCACATCAAATACGGGATTGCTTTAAGAGGAGTCTACTCTAGCATCCCTACCAGTGCATAAACACACCAGATTGTGCAGTAGTTTTTAAAGTTTATTTATTTATTTTGAGAGAGAGTGGGGGAGGGGGACAGAAAGGGAGGGGTGGGGTGGGGTGATAGAATCCCAAGCAGGCTCCTTGTTAGCTCGGAGCCCGATGTGGGGCTCCATCCCATGAACTGTGAGATCCTGACCTGAGCTGAAACCAAGAGTTGGATGCTCAACAGACTGAGCCACCCGGGTGCCCCCCAGATTGTGCAGTATTAAAACATGCTACCTGCACGGTCCGAAAAGCACATTCTTTCTGGTAGGTGGCAGTTTGGTTTGAAAAACACACTTAGCACAAAGACATGCTCCCTTTCCTGGATGTCTCAGCAACATATCTGGGACCTGACTAAAAAAATGAAGCCTGGGGACGGTAATATTTTGGAAACTATAATCATCAAACAAGTTGTCAGCTGTCCCCTTAATGAGCTCTGAACCTTGTCTGAATTGCTTTGTATTTTACTTACGTCCCCATCTCTCACACTCAGTTGAGAGCCACAAGCAAAATGATAAAGTTTATTTTTGGAGTCTTAAAACCCTCTCATAAAAAAGTTCCCTGGTGCTTTCCCTGGTTCCTCTCTCACCTGAGCCTGACCCACTCCATCTCCAGTCATGCCTCATTTTTGATTTCTCACTCTTCAAAGCACTCCACTTAATACTTAACCTGCTCTGCACCATCTCGCCCTGCTTTTCAGATGTCATCTAATGAGTTAATCAACCAAGTAAGCATGTCACTGTGAGACAAGTCCTGCCATCTATGTATCCAGACAAAATGTGGTTTTGAAAAATTGAGGGTGTGAGGCGCCTGGGTGGCTCAGTTGGCTAAGCGTCCGACTTCGGCTCGGGTCGTGGTCTTGTGGTTTTTGAGTTCGAGCCCCGCGTCAGGCTCTGTGCTGACAGCTTGGAGCCTGGAGCCCACTTCGGATTCCGTGTCTCTCCCTCTCTCTACCTCTCCCCTGCTCACACTCTGTGTCTCTCTGTCTCTCAATAATAAATAAACGTTAAAAAAATTTAAAAAAAAGA
Source organism: Leopardus geoffroyi (assembly GCF_018350155.1). Taxonomy (NCBI): domain Eukaryota; kingdom Metazoa; phylum Chordata; class Mammalia; order Carnivora; family Felidae; genus Leopardus; species Leopardus geoffroyi. The sequence continues at coordinate 13,127,095 of NC_059343.1, forward strand.
AAAATTGAGGGTATGTAATTTACATGCAATGAAATCTACAGATCTGAAGGGTATATAGAGCTGTTTAATGAATTCACCAGTGGTAAGATGCATGTTTTTTTAAACATTTTTTTAAGTTTACTTATTTATTTAGAGAGAGAGAGAGAGAGAGAGTGAGTGAGGGGCAGAGAAAGAGGGAGAGAGAGAATCCCAAGCAGGCTTCAAGCTGTCAGCACAGAGCCGGACGCAGGGCTCAATCTCACAAACTGTGAGATCATGATCTGAGCCCAAATCAAGAGTCCAACGCTCAAGTGACTGAGCCACCCGAGCACCCTAAAATGCATGCTTTAGGAGTCGCATTTTGGAGAGTGATTATAGTGGTGGGCTGTGAGGTCAGGGCCACCCATTCCAGTAGAAGACTAGAAACTATGTGAGAAGAGTGGTCCAGGCCTGTTCTGACCATCCACTGACCATGAGCCTCATCCTGTCACTACGTGGTATATTTAGGCAGGCAAGCAGACAAGTGGGGAGATACCCTGAGTACTTCCCAGGAGGGTAACAGCCTTACTGCCTGGGACTACACCACGTTCGGCCTGTGCTTCTTGGTATAGACTAGGATTTGGCAAGCCATGGCAACTCCGAGGCAAACCAGGAATCCCCTGACTATGTTCAGCCCTCAAATGAAGAATGGTTTTTACATTTTCAAACGCGTGGAAGAAAAAAATCGAAAGAATATTTCATGACACATTAAAATTACATGAAATTCACATTTCAGCCCCCATAAATAAAGGTATACTGGCACACAGCCACACTTGTTCCTTTACATATGTGCCTCTGGCTGTTTTCACACTACAATGGCAGAGTTGAGCAGTTACATCAAAGATAGTGTGACCCCAAAGCTGAAAATATTTACTCTCTGGGCTTTAACAGAAAAAGTTTATTAACCTCTGGTTTAGAACATTTAGGTAATAGACTTTGGGCTGGTAGATCTCTCCCTTCCCATGTTTAAGTGTTGATGGGAACACGGACAGCATATACACAAATAAACCAACATTTTGGGGTGGGGGAACTTTCTACTTTGTAGTGGAAAGAAATGCAGTAATGTAGTAATGGAAAGAAAATGAAAAAGAAATGTAGTAATGAAAAGAAATGCAACATAAAGTACAATAATAAAGGGTCCTTTTTGTTCTGCTAATAAAGCAAAAAGACAAATGATAAAAACACTAGCAAAGCGATTAGAGAAAGCAAGAACAGTACAGTGTAGTTCACATCATTATGAACTGGTTCACCTCTTCCATCAAACAATCTGGCAGAATTATCAGTCATAAATGTGTTCACACCCTTTGACCTAATAGTCCGAGTCCTAGAAATCTATTCTAAGGAAACAATCAAAAGAACATAAACACTGTGTCAAGATGTTCACATTACCATTTTTCTAACAAAATGCTGGAAACATCCTGAAGTGTTTAGAAATAAGAAATGAAACAGGGGCACCTGGGTGGCTCAGTCAGTTAAGCATCTGACTCTTGATTTCAGCTCAGATCATCATCTCACGATTCATGGGTTCGATCTCCACATTGGGCTCAGTGCTGACAGCATAGAGCCTGCTTAGGATTCTCTCTCTCCCTCTCCCTCTGTTCCTCCCCTGCTTGCACATGCTCTCTCTCTCTCAGGATAAATAAACATTTAAAGAAAAGAAAAGGTCATGAATATGCAATTAATACTTAGGTGAAGTGTTAGAGAAATGCAGTCTAGAAAAATATCTTGTTTGTGAAGACCTTTGAACCAGCTTTGATAATTTCCCCCCACACTGTCATTAGTCCTTTAATAAGCAAAAGCCTTTGTAGATAAGGACAACACACACATACAGAACGCAGGACAGGAGTGAGCCTCTGGGAACACAATTCTTACAAATAGAGCAAATGATGATTAGCAGTACTTTGGTCCAAATCAATTTATACCTATAGTCTCCACTTCCAAAAACTCAAATTCAACTCATCTCGCTGCATACATGAAATATGTATAGCTGTTTGTATGTCAATCATGCCTCAATAAAGTGGTTAAAAAAAAGAAAAAAGAAAAATCAAATTCCTAGTTTTCATGAACCTTAGGGAACTAAGGACTCTAAGAAAAAAAAGGAATTTGTTCCTGATGAATATAAAAATCAGAATCACTTTAGTAATCCAGCCTTTGTGTCCACCAATATCTTTAGGCTTTGGTCCTATTCCAAAGTATTCTCTTTTACTAAAAAAAAAAACAAAAAAAATAAACAAAAAAAAAACAAAAAAAAAAACAACAACAAAAATAAACCTTTACTTTTCTGTTTTTCCATTCAACCCAGAGCACTGCAATCACAGGCCCATAAATCAAATTTAAATAATGAATGAATAGCATCAAATGCTTTCCATCAAAACTATAAATTATTTTCAGAAGCAATGTAAGCAAATGTATTTTGTTCCATTTTGCAGAAATATGCTGATGAGGGGGCTGTGGGGGGAGCCTTACAAAAGTAATGGGCTGACTAGAGAAAAAATGCTGCAAAAGAAATACGCCAACTAGGGGGAAGAAATCCACAAGATACTATGGTGCTATTTGTTTTTATATATATATTTTTTTTAATTTTTTTTTTCAACGTTTATTTATTTTTGGGACAGAGAGAGACAGAGCATGAACGGGGGAGGGGCAGAGAGAGAGGGAGACACAGAATCGGAAACAGGCTCCAGGCTCTGAGCCATCAGCCCAGAGCCCGACGCGGGGCTCGAACTCACAGACCGTGAGATCGTGACCTGGCTGAAGTCGGACGCTTAACCGACTGCGCCACCCAGGCGCCCCTGTTTTTATATTTTTATGACACTCAATACAGCCATGGCCAGTGGTCGTATTGGTATCTCTCATCTCCAACACGACACAAGTGCAAGGGCAAAACCTTATGCATCCTGAGGCTCACAGGTTCACACACTCATATGACATTTGCAAACTATGAAGCACAGTTTAAATTTAAGGGCAGGCCTGGGGCGCCTGGGTGGCTCAGTCAGTTAAGCGTTGGACTCTTGATTTCGGCTCAGGTCATGATCTCATGGTTGATGAGTTTGAGCCCTGCGTCCAGCTCTGCGCTGACAGTGAGAACCTCCCTGGGATTCTCTCTCCCTTTCTCTCTGTGCCCCTCCCCTGCTCTTGCGCTCTCTCTCTCCCTCTTCCAAAATAAATAAAATAGACTTTTAAAAAAAAATTAAGGCAGGCACGGAAACAACCCAAATGTCCATCAACTGATGAACATATCAACAAAATGTAGTCTAACCATACAATGAAATAGTGTTCAGCCCTAAAAAAGAATGAACTGCTGATACGTGCTACAATGTACATATACCTTAAAACATTATGCTAAATGAAATAAGCCAAACACAAATATCATATATCATATGGTTCCACTTATATGAAGTGTTCCTAACAGGCAAATCTGTAGAGACAGTAGATTAATGGTTGCTTAGGACTGAGGGGGGCCGGTCATAGCTAAAAGGAAACAGGGATTCTTTTTGAAGTGACAAAGATGTTCAGAAATTGACTGTCGTGGTAGTTGTACAACTCTGTGAATATAATAAAAAACAGTGAACTACATACTTTTAGTAGTTGAATTGTATGGTATGTAAATTATATCTCAATAAAGCTATTACAATTTTTTTTCAAAGTAGGCAAAAGATATTAATTAAAAGCAAGGATTTTTCGGGGCGCCTGGGTGGCTCAGTCGGTTAAGCGTCCGACTTCAGCCAGGTCACTATCTCGCGGTCCGTGAGTTCAAGCCCCGCGTCAGGCTCTGGGCTGATGGCTCAGAGCCTGGAGCCTGTTTCCGATTCTGTGTCTCCCTCTCTCTCTGCCCCTCCCCCGTTCATGCTCTGTCTCTCTCTGTCCCAAAAATAAATAAACGTTGAAAAAAAAAATTTTTTTTTAAAATAAAAGCAAGGATTTTTGTTCTCTAGTCAGCCCATTACTTTTGTAAAGCTTTGTTGTATTCAAGACTCATAAAAATCATCGACATTACTTTTATGCCTACTATAAAGAAAAACAAATCCTAAATCAGTCTTATTTCTATCAAGACAGATCAAAATTTAAAATATTTTGAAGACAATGCTCTTTTTTAGAAGCTTAGTACAATTAGCAATGAATCTTTTACATAAAACAGATACAATTTTAAAACATTAACTTTCTCACTAACCATTTTTTGTCTCTTAGGCAATTATTTGAACAAAGTTTCAAAGTATTTGAAAACATTTGAAAGCTGAAGAATCACTACTAATATCCACAGAGAGAAAAAAATTCTTATATTCTTAAAGAAAAAAGTCACTTAGAGAACAATGGTTTCTTATCCAGAGAGAGTAAAGAAATGTGCCTTGAAACTTTTCTTTTTTAAATTTCATTCTTACTGGGAAGCTTTATATTCCTTAGAAGCTGTTTATCACTGGGCACCTGGGTGGCTCAGTCGGTTAAGTGCGGGGCTCTTAATTTCGGCTCAGATCATGATCTCATGGGTTCATGGGATCAAGTCCTGTGTCAGTGCAGATTAGGAGTCTCTCTCTCCCTCTCTCCGTGCCCCTCCCCCCCCAAATAAATAAATAAACTTAAAAAAATTAAAAGAAGCTGTTTATCATCCATAAAGGAGAAACTCATATTTCTGGTCTTATTCTTCGTTAAGAGGTCATTTTTCTAAGATATGCTTATAACTTCATGGGAATGATGCTGGACACCCAAGATACCTGGGTTCCCTTCCCCTGCTTCCGGCCCTTTCAGCACCTTTCATGTTCCCTTTCATGACACTCTTTCCACTTGTTTTGAGGCCCTGGGGGAGGACAGGGCTGATATTTGTCCTGGGCACTACTGTATCTGCAGAATCTAGCACAGTGCATATGGCACAGAGTAGGCACTCAAGATGTCTTTATTAAACTGAATTCAGGGCTCTGGGGTTTTTCTTGCTTTATGTTAGTCTCATATAATGTGTTAATCTATGAAAATAAGTTCCACAGAAATTAGAGTAACCTTATCGGGAGTGAAAGATGAGCAAATATCAGATGGCAAGCCACATCATGTTTTCCTCTCCCCGACCTAAAGCTGCTGGGGGAACAGAGAAATATACTTCTCAGACTTAATTGCTCTACTCCTTAAGAAGTTTGTAAATTAGTGGCTGACACCAGTCAGACATCAAAGAAGTAAACAGGGAGCTAGCTGGTTTCATTGTAGTGGAGAAAACTGTGGCTTGGAAAGAAGTGGGTGAATCAGGGCTCTCCCCGTGCAAGGTCATCTCCAGGAGCATCGGTAAATCACAGAGCAGCCCGTTGGGCCCGGTGTCGTGGCGGTCAAATAAGAAGGGGCCTTCACAGGCTTTCTACCAAGCCTTCCGGGGAGACTAGGGGGAAAGCAGGAGGAGCAGCAAAGGCAAATGGGACAGGTGGGATAAAGAGTCACAGCACCTGGAGCTACTGGAAGGGAAGCTGGAGAGGTGGAAGGGGCAGCGTGGGCTCCAGAGGACTCTGACTGCGGCTGTGTCTGCACAGAGCCACGCGAACCACCCGCCCCGACCTCTGAGAGAACAAACGATCGTAGACACTTACTTAATATTGAATTTTCAGTTTTGAAAACAGTTCTTCTGATTCCCAGTCTCATTGTTCCTCCCAAATTGCCAGGGTTGTGTTCGGGCATATCAATCACCTTAGAAAACAAAACAAGTCCGGTTTTGCCATTTATACAAATGTAATTTCCCAAATTTCAAGCTTTACTTTTAAAGTAACAATCATTGGTTGGGTAAGGATGTTCCCTAGACAATAAAACCTGATCATTCCTTCCAATTTTCTTATTCAAATACAGCCATGCTTTACACACTCCTCACAGTAGGCTTCCTTTTCATCTCTGTTCTAATCTTTCATTCAAATCACTTGTACAAAATGTGTCAGGACCTTCTTTATGACCTTCCATCTGTCATTACTCAAGACGTCAATTCCAAGCAATGTTCACACTTCAAGTTCTGGACTTCTAGGGCCACTCACTTTGGTATTCGCATCCCCCCCCCCCCCACTGCCCATTTCATTCCCTAAAGATTCTCCATAAGCAAATCTGTCCATCCTTATGGAGAAGTACACCAAAAAGACTTTTTTTCTAGAAAACCTTAGGATTCCTTAAAAAAAAAAAAAAAAAAAGATAATGTCATCCATTCTAGCACATTCTCTGTGTCATAAATTTCAGCACCACCCTGGATCTCTCCCTCTTCCTCATGACTCATCTCTCATTTGTCAAGTCCTATCAATTTACCCCCTTCCAGACTTCCTGCATCCATCCATGGCTCCAACCATCACCCAAACCACAGCCCCTCAACCCAAGCTATAGCCAGAGCTCCGCATTCACGTGACCCCAGTCCACCCTGCACACTACAGGCAAAGCAGTTGTGGTATTTCTCCTGCTTGAAGTCCTTGACTGCATGATATCAGTGCAGCCTCGCCCTCCAGCCCCATGTCCCATGACCTTCCCCTCACACCCTGAGCTCTGGTCATGGTGGCCTCCTCCATTTCCTCCAGTGCATCTTCTTCCCTCCTGCCATGAGAACTCTGCACATGCTGTTTCCTCTGCCCAGAACATCTCCCATTCCCCTACCCTCTTTTCCTAAATGAAACCATCCTCAACCTTGAGACCTTAGCTCAACTATCCAACATGAACTCCTACAGGAGTTTATATTCTCAGGCACCATAGCCTAGTGAGGACCCCCATCTCTGCCCTCCCCAACCCTGCACTTCCCTTGTTCATGTCTGTAGAGTGCTTTGCCTGTGAGACTATACAGCCTTGAGGGCTGGGGCAGTGCTCTCTCTCCTTACATTGCATTCCCGGCCCCTTGCATATATGGGACTGGCGCATGGTATATACTGAATGAATGCATGCATGAATGAATAAATGAATGAACTCAGACCAAATAATTTCAGATTTATCTTTATGATTACTTCATAGAAATTCCAAAACATGATTTTTACGAAAAGCCTGTTCTTGTTAGTCATTGCTCTGTTGTTTCCGTTCTGTTCGCTACGATCTCGTGGTTTTGTTTCATCTATTGTTTTGTCAAGCTGTTAGAACAGACTACAGTCGGGCAAGTTAACGTGTTCTGATGAAACTGCTCAGGTTTCCCTCTCATAAAACCTTTCAGTTTCCCCCCACACACATTAAATGCCATGTAGTGCTCTATAGAAAACCTGGACAACTAGAATTTCCTGAGGTAAAAATTTTCCCAGAACTTGTATGATCTTATCAGCGCCCCAGAACTTTCCGAGCCATCTGAACCCTGCGTCCCAAGTGCACTCCAAGAGTCACCGAGGGGAAGGGGTGGAGAAAAAAACTTGATTACTCCCCTTGTTGGATGGAGTGCTCAGTTCTGAAGTGCTCTAGACCTTGACATCTCTTTCCTATCTTCTCTGGTTGGCTATTTATGGCTAGATTAAGTATTACTGGAGTGAGGTGAGAGAGGGCATTAGGTTCCAGTTCTCAAAGCTGAGCTGCTTATAAATGCCCAGCCCCTTATGTATTTTCTAGGAAAAGGCAGATAAGATTGCGCTACCCACCACAGCCTCAATTTTCACTGCAGTTCAAGACAACCTGAACCATGTAGGAAGAGCACAGCGATGACCCCCCTAACGCCCCCCACCCCCGCTTCTTAGAGGTGTATTCTGGTTGTTCGATCCACTCTTACTTCCTGTATTGGGTTCTTCAGCCCAGGAAGAGTCTTTTAACGTAGTTTGTGTAGTTACTGGCATGTTTGGTTTTCAAGAAATGTTCCGCCATGCACCACTGAGAAAAGTCAAATGACCCACCTGAGAACAGGAAACCTGCCTTACTGCTTACTTGAGATGATCTTGACAGACACAAGACCACATCATATCTCCAAAAGAAAAATGCAGTGGGCACAGGGGCTGCCTAAGAGTGTTAAATACTCCTCCAACGTAAAGGGAAGTCTGGAAATCCCTAACAGAGCAATATAAGAATATTATTTAAAAACATGGGGGTAGGGGCACCCAGGTGGCTCAGTTGGTAGAGCACATGACTCTTGATCTTGAGGTCTTGAGTTTGAGCCCCACGTTGGGGGTAGAGTTTACTTAAATACATACATACATAAAAATAATAAAATAATAAAAGCTTGGAGGTAAATATCAGGAGAACCAGCTGGAAGACTTGAGGGTGGCAGAGAGGGGGTAAGGATTACTGAATATTTTCATTATAGGCCTTTTGGAACGAGTTGGCTTTTAAAACTTTGTATGTGGTATTATTTTTAATGAAAATACAAATTTAAAGCCCAAACAGTGCAATCTATCATTTAGACCTTCCACTAGGGTGTTAGTTCACATTATCCCTGCTGTTTTCAGAAGCAATAACTACAACCGTCTCCGAACATGATGGCACAGAAAGAAATCCCAAGGTACAGCAGCCACAGCGATCCTCTGATTAAAACACGCTAGCACAGAAACCAGAGGAGAAGGCACAGAAGAGGTTAGAGAAAAGATGGGGGTGCAGGTGGAAGTAGCTTTCCAATGGTGAACGATGCCCCGCACGGCAGTGAAAGGAGAAAAGCACAGCAAGAACTGACAGGGGAGTCTCCGTTGTCTCTGGGCTGGCTCAGAAGGCCACATCTGGGGATTCTCATCAGACACTCAGTCTTCTGATGGAAGCCAGGCGCAAGCCAGTGGAATCCAAACACACCAAGGGGAAGGTTGGGGAGGGTAGAGAATACACCGCAGTTCTGGACAAGCCAGGCCCAACCAGCTGCCTTCAGTTACAGTCGCCTCCGATGAGCTCAAAAGTTGCCAGTAGGACTGCCTCTTGGGTTATAAGCAGCCTGATTCAGCAACAAAATTCGGGAAAACGTCTCTGTGCCTGGTATTTCCCTCCACAAAAAGCCTGAGAGACATCAGTTTCAAAACATATCCTTTATCGTGACTGGAGTAGTTAAAAAAAAAACAAACTCAAATATGCGTTAGTTTTAATCCCAACATTTCCAAAATACCCTACATTTGCATCTAAGAGGAAAATGCCTCTTCCACTGCAAAAGGACTGCCTTGGCCTGCTCTGATTTTGCCGAAATACTGGCTGTTGTCTGATCCCCACTACAGAGCTGTCCTTTCTTGGAACTGAGCCAGCCATATAGCATAAGAAAAATAAAAAAGGATCAATAAGTAACGAATATCGGTGGTGATAAAGCTTTAGATGTAAAAGTACCACATAAGGATAAATACAGCCCTGATTAACCTTTACCGAAGTTTCCGCAGCCCACGATAAAAGTGTAATGGGTTCAAGACTGGGTTCATGCGTCCCAGATGCCTTAACAACAGAGTCTAGGGAAGTTACGGTCTCTTATCAAAGATGAAATTCCAGCATACGAGGTAGTACACACTGACTGACCCAACAGAGCCCTGGTTAGGTCAGTTTCCCTTACGTCCCTTGCCTTTGGACATTTCATATGGGGACGCTGAAGGAGCCTACTCTCCCAAGCCAGCTGTTTCCAGTCTCTCAGGCAACACACAGTGATTTTTCTCAGACTTTCTACTATATTCCGCAAGTATTCTTTACAAGGATTTCCCCAACCCATTCCCTTCCTCCCGTCCATTAGTTTTTCCTGATCATTTTTTTTTTCAAGCCTGCTTCTGATTTCGATTCTTGATGACTCATGTTCAAGTTGTGCACAAAGTACGAACAAAGTGATGTTCAAATCTATACTCTTCTGCACGTGGCACTCAGGTCCCACCTCACTCGGGAACCCAGTCTGGCTAAGCTCTCCCCAAAGCGTCCTAACCTGTGGTTTCTACCTTGGATGGACAGGTTCATCGCTGATGGCTCCTCTGCTCCCCTCCCACCACTGCTCTACACCTATATCACCTCTTCATTACTTTTCCTAAAATGCCTTGCCCCCCCCCCCCATTCCACATGGGCCCATGCTTTCGGGCACCCTCCAGTTCTCCTTACTGACCCATGATTAACGCCATGTTATTATGCTAACCCTACCAAATAAATAATACGTGGCAAAAGAGACTTTGCAGACATGCGTATATTAAGCCTCTTGAGACGGCAAGGCTGTCCTGGATTACCTGGGTGGGTCCGATGTAACAACAGGGTCTTTATAAAAGAGAGGCAGGAGGGTCAGAATCAGAGGAGATAGATGACAGTGGCGGTCAGAGAGAAAAGAGAGAGAGAGACTGGAATACGCTACATTGCCGGCTTTGAAGATGGAAGAAGGCACCATGAGCAGGCAACCTCTAGAAGCTGGAAAGGCAAAGAAACAGATCCTCCCCTAGAGTTTCCAGAAGGAATGGCAGCCCTGCCTGCCTACCCACTTTATACTTGTCCAGAACTGTAAGAAAACAACCTGTGGGGCTTTTTTTTTTTTTTTGGGGGGGGGGGGGGTTTAATTGTGTTGTTTTAAGCCACTAAGTTTGCGGTAATTTGTTACAGTAGCCATAGGATACTAATACGGTCCTTCGTTGTATACAACCTTAGCCTCCTCCATCATTTCCTTACCTGCCTCCTCTCATAGGCTAAAGGGTGGGCTCATCAAGCACAAGGACTGGAGCTTCTTCTCTGTCTCCAGCAGAGTCCAACACAGTGTCAGATTCCAACTGATGGCTCCACAGTGAAATCTCCCTGGATTTCTATCAGAAACGAGCAGAGCAGACGAAGGGGCTAGTGGGCAGCCTAAGAGCAATGGAAGGGTCTCGGTCCTGAGCCGCAGATGGATGGTTTCAGCATAGGGGAGGGGAGGAACAGTGCCCCGCTCTGAAGCAGGGCACCCCTGAGCCCAAGCACACCTCTAACCCAATGCAGGACTGTTACATTGCCCTGTCTGTCTCCCCAGCCTGCCTCATCACCAGCAACGGGACGATGGAATCCACCAGGGTGAAGGCACGGAGCAGTCCCATAAATACGTTTATATTTTCCAGTGTTTTCAACTCATTTTCCACCAGTAAAAGAAGGCCTGTGTTACTTCCATCAGAAAGAAAACATTCTTATACCTTCAGGTGTGAACATAACACATAAGTCCTGCCTCTGGGCCTCACGCTAACGTTGACCAGCTCTCCTCACAGAAGCCCTCCTCCTGAGGGGGGCAGGCAGCACGGCGGCTGAGGGGGCAGCCTCGGCCTGGGCCAGAATCCCAGCTCTAGTACTGCCCAGTGCTGCGACCTTTAGCTGGTCCTTGAACGTCTCTGGAGACTGCAGGTAACAGTGGTATCCAGTTCACGGGGGTGCTGTGAGGATTGATCAAGGTAAAGGGCCAGGGTCGGCCAAGGGCAGCACTCAGCCACAGGAAGGACCAGCCCTCGCTAAGTGTGGGCTATGTGATCAGGAGGCCTCTGTGACCTCAGCACAGGCGGGCCCCAAACCGGGGAGACGCAGGGCCCAGGCAAAGGTCGGAAGTGGAAAAGAACGTGAACTCTGCGGCAGTGCACCAAGTAGGCTGGCGAGGCAAAGCTGTTCTTTGCTGGTCAGACTCTTTTCAAAACCTCAGGATCAAAGACAACATGAACCCAGGATAGAACTGCCTGCCCATTTTGTTTTGCAGGGCCTGACACTGACTCTCCTCCCAGAGGTGCTTTTTGAGGCACTACCTGCTGTGGGCTTCGAGTCAAATAACACAGCTAAGGAAGCCTATGGTACAGGGGCTTTTAAAATAAGTTACTCTTGGCATCCCTAGGAAACACTTAAGTCTGTCCAAAGATCAAGCAATTGAATGGTGAGGTGATAAATAACCTTTGCCTCTCCATTTTTCCATTACCAATCTTGTGCCTTGTCATTTTTTCCCCTTCTCTAGTTTCAAAATGCACTCTTTTGAACACACCCTGTGTTTATCGCCCGTCTCCATGTATTTTTAGTTAATGTTTCATGAGAATATCTAGTGGCGGATTTCATGTTTCTCACTGCGGGTTTATCCTCACACTTGAGAACACAGGTAAAGAGAAACATAAGGGACGAGAGATGGGCCTGGCAGAGCGGAACAAGTGAACATTTCAGACCTATGGGTTGTTTTTCAAGTTCTGTTAGTGTTTACTACAAGCATAAGTTCTGACAACAAACAGCATTGGGCCTCGCTTATTATTTTTTTAAAGATTTTATTTTTAAGTAATCTCCACACCCAACGTGGGGCTCAAACCCATAACCCTGAGATCAAGAGTTGCATGCTTTACCGACTGAGCCAGCCAGGCATCCCAGCACTGGGCCTCTGTTAATCAGAAGTCCTCCCTTGAAACTATAGATGCGTAGCCTGAAAGACTGTTAACCAACACCGTTCCAAATGTCTCTTTTAGGGTTAATTTCATATGCACACACCCTATATATACAACATATGCCATGTGCTATACATAACATATATCTGTCATATAATATGCAGTTATTAAAATTATATAGTTGTATATCATATAGTTATTAAAATCATTTCTTTGATATGGACTCAAGAAATATGACAATCGCCGTGTTGATTTTAGCTCACAGGCGGTAATTTAAGAAAACCGATGATTTAAGATGTTTTTACCACATTTGGAGAGATTTGAATTTGGCCTGTGATAATGGCATTGTGGTTGTGTAGAAGAATCTCCTTGTCCTTATGAGACAAGATTGCTGAAGTATTTAGAGGAGAAACCGGTCTGCAACTGATTCTCAAATGAATCTGGGCAAAAGGTAGGTTGGGTGTTCACTGACCACTCTTGCAGCTTTTCTGTAGATTTGAAATATTTTTTTAAGTTATTGGAAGAAAAAGATATTTTTTTTGCTGTGATTGTTCAACAAAAGCTGACTTCCTCCCAAGTAAAACAGAGCATAAGCATAAAAACACTAGAAATTCTCTAAAATCTTCATTAAAATGCATTGCCAAAATCAGAATATTTTTGCAGAAAATCTTACAACTAAAACCAAAATGCTTATCTTTACTCCAAGAAGTGAGTTCATATATATTCAATACCAGTGGGTACCAAAGTCAAAGAATCTGTAATAAAAGCAAGAATAACATCTACAAGGACAGTGAAGGCACATGGAGTGATAAATGCTCAGGACTGCTGGGAAGTTCTTAAGAAACTGTAAGATTTCACATTTGTTCTCCAAGGTAAATAAGGCCCTAGAAGTTTAGAACTGAAAAGTGTCAGAGAAAAATACAGTCCAATAGCTCAATGCTCAATTTATACATGATATGATGAAGGGTCAGAGAAAATTATACAAGCGTGGAAGTGTGCAAGTATTTAAAACCTGATGAGGACTCTTAAAGTCAACCTGAAACCCTGGATTGCAAGTTACAATCAGTATTAGATTAATGCCCTTTGGAAACGTCCTTGTTCTTTCATAGAACGCTTTCCAGTAGAAATAAATTTAGTCTCCAATTTTAAATCCTGGCAGTTCCACAAGTTTGAAGTATTTCCAACTGAATAAAAGTAAGTCAAGTATTTTCACAAGTTTTTAGAATGATTAACAAAATATATTGGGGGAAAAATAGTTATACACCTGAAACTAATGTAAAATTGCGTGTCAACTGTGCTTTGATTAAAAAAAAAAAAAAAAAACTTTGTATATATGGTAAGGAAAGGAGTAATGAGAAAAAAAAGCAGATACGAGACCAATAAATAATAGAAGAGTTGAAAAATGATCATGCGACTTGGTAACCTTGCTTTGCCAAATAAAACCACAAATTATTGTGTATCTTCTCCTTGTTTCTGAAGTCTGCTTCTCAGTGATACTTCTGTCCATTCATTCATTCAGTTGTTCAAGTATTTAAGGACCTAATCTGTACAAAACACCACAGGGACTTCCACAGCAATGCTGCAATTTCTTAGACTATATAGTATTGACCACCCACGATAGCATTTTTTTCTGCATATGAAGAAAGTTACTTTTTCGAGCCTAAATATGCAGCCAAATTGAAAAATATACAACTCTCCATAGTTAAGCTTTCCAAAATGTGAACACTCAGCAAATACAGTAACGCCACATTGGAGGGAAAATACAATGTAAGGGGGGGAAAAAATCCAAGTTTACGCTTGGGACTCTGAACCATGAAGCAACTGTTAAGGTGGCCATTTATTGGATCTTGCCCTTAATTATGAGGTTCATGCAGTCTCAAGCTTGGGTTTCAAAAACCATTAATAATTACCCTTAAATGGCAAACAAAAGGAAAATTTCATAATCAGGGTGGTGAGTCCGTAAAGACTATAAAAGTCACGATCCTGCTCAACTCTTCGCACTCCTATTTGATTCTTCTAGCTGCCTTGCTGCTGGGCAACCAGGTAAGTGTGATTTTAGTACTTCCTGGAGCTCTTTCTGCTTCTTTTCAGAATGGTTGTCAAAGATACAGGTCAGGAGAGAAAGTGGGTTTGTGCCATCTAAAGATATTACCAGTAACTTAGAGGCTAAAAGCTGTGGTCAGGTTTCTTCAAGACCACAGCCTACAGAGCACAGACCAGGTACATAAAATGTGGAGAATGTCACAACTACTAATCAAAGTGTAAGGCTCCAGGGACTATCTCGTAACAGATGTACTCTAAGAATACACACTGAACATACTAAGATGATTATTTTTACTACACCAAGGAAAGAGCCCAAAGGCACTGAAGTGTTGGCAATCATCGGTATAAAACTCCAGCTCAGCTTTCTGGTGAGCTCATTCCTTTCCCGATTTACAGGACACCAAAATGAGTGCAAAAAAGTCTCCTGAAGAACTGAAGAGCATTTTTGCAAAATACGCAGCCAAAGAAGGTGATCCAGACCAGCTGTCAAAGGAGGAGTTGAAGCTATTGATTCAGACTGAATTCCCCAGTTTGCTGAAAGTGAGTGCACAACCACAGAGCCCACGAACGAACGGGGACTCTGATGGTGACAAGGGAGGACAGGGGAGGGGAGAGGCTGAGGAATGCAATACCCATCCGAGCTGGGTCTAGGCCAGAGCACACAGCAGACAAGGTGCGGGCATCTGTTGAGCAAGGACACTTGAATGTGTTTCCCTCCCTGATGGCAGACCACATTTCAGAAGGCAAGTACCTGGAAAGCAGGTTCCAAGCCTTCTATGCCCCACAGCCTGGCACAGAACTCTCCATGACCAGCCAGAGTAAAAGGAAGCAATGATCGCATTTTCATGAAGTTAGACCTACAGGACCCACATGTCACCCTGGGTTCAGCACCTCTGTGCCAGGCTTCAGGAAAACAAAGAGGTCTGCAAAAACATCATTGGTTGGCCTTGGACGTGCTTCATTGTTATAGGTAGGATCTGTCAAGAAGACCAATGCTTATTTGGCAATCTGAAAAGAAAACCCACTTTGCGCTGACAAATTGCCATCTGGCAACACCCATTTATATTTCAAAAGCATTTAAATTTGTGTTAATTTGTGTTAAGCACCTAAATCTGTGTTAATGAGGCAGCCATGCATTGCTAAACAACTTCCAGGAAGGGATTAAATCTCTTTAGCCCTACAGTTTCTTGTCAAAACTGTTGCAGAGTTGTCAAAATCAAAGTGCATCTTGGGGCAATAAAGAAGAGAGGCAGGCTGATTCTCATTGCTCCAAAATACTTTCTTTCCTTCACAACTAAAAGGGATCTTCAAAATGGAAGCACAACTGTTTCATCTGACTTGGTTACTATTTAGCTGTAACTTCAGAAGAAACCATTTGCTGCCCAGATTTTGTCCCTTCTGCCAGTATGACGTGTGAGAAGGTTCTCACTGTAGTTGCTGAGGTTTCTGTTTTTAGTACTAAAGAGTGGCTGAATTCAATGACTTTATAATCCAATCTTGCCTCATTTTCTTACAGTTAAAATATAAAGTAACTTTCAGAAACAGTTAAAAGTGTTAGCAGAAAAGGGGATTTTTTTTGAACTTTCTGGATTTTTATTTTATTTATTTATTTTTAAGTAGGCTCTACGCCCAACGCAGGCCTTGAATTCACAACCCTGAGATCCAGAGTCAGATGCTCTACCAAGTCAGCCAGGTGCCCCAGTAAAGGAGACTTTTTAATTAAAAATTAAAACAGGGGTGCTTGGGTGGCTCAGCTGGTTAAGCGTCCGACTTCAGCTCAGGCCATGATCTCATGGTTCATGGGTTCGAGCCCCATGTCGGGCCCCGTGCTGACAGCTCAGAGCCTGGAGGCTGCTTCAGATTCTCTGTCTCCCTCTTTCTCCAACTCCCCTTCTCAAGATCTCTCTCTCTCAAAAATAAAAATAAACCTTAAAAAAATAAAACAAAGGTCTTTGAGAAAGATTAAAATCCTTTTTCTAATGTTTCTTTTTGAGAGAGAGAGAGAGAGAGCGGGGGAGGAGCAGAGAGAAAGGGAGACATAGAATCTGAAGCAGGCTCCAGGCTCTAGCTGTCAGCAACGAGCCCAACGCCCACCTTGAACTCACGAACCCGGAGATTATGAACTTCGAAATCATGGCGTGAGCTGAAGGCAGATGTTCAACTGACTGAGCCACACAGGCGCCCTGAGAAAGACTAATTTCTAAAAAACACTCTGAAGTTTTTCCAAAAGGAAGAAAAATTGTAATAGGAAGGAACAATAATAAAAGAAAAATAATAATCAGGAAAGCCTAGGCAACCTACTCCAATAAGTGGTTTTAAAAGTTAAGACTGAGGAGGGAGATGCCCAGGTGGCTCAGTCGGTTGAGTGTCCACCTTCAGCTCAGGTCATGATCTCACGGTTTGCGAGTTCAAGCCCTGTGTCAGGCTCTCTGCTGTCAGCACAGAGACTGTTTTGGGTTCTCTGTCCCCCTCTCTGCTTCTGCCCCACTCGCTCACTCTCTCTCTCTCAAAAATGAATAAACATTTATAAAAAAATAAAAGGTAAGAGCAGGGGATTTTTCTATATTTTCCTATGGTTTATGTTTTTACTACAAAAAGCACATGACTTACAATTTTGATAAAGGTAGGAATCTGCTTACCAAGTCGTGTACCTGATTATATTTTCATAACGATTACTAAGGTTTTCCAAGCTACAGTCTTTCCATCATCACCTTGCATGGTTTAGAATCTAGCAAATGCCTCAGGAAAAGTGTTTGGTATTTATACAACAAATGCTGAGTAACTAACTTAGTTTAGTCTTCTGATGGCAGCAAAGTACCAAACGTCTATAGGAATCTTAGGGGTTAAAACATATTTTGATGTGGCGATCAGTTGTACAACAATGTCAACATACTTAAGAGTAGTGAACTGTTCACTTAAAAATAGTTAAGATAGGGGGGCGGCTGGGTGGCTCAGTCAGTTAAGCATCTGACTTCAGCTCAGGTCATGATCTCACGGTTCATGGGTTCAAGCCCTGCATCGGGCTCTCTGCTGACAGCTCGGAGCCTGGAGCCTGCTTCGGATTCTGTGTCTCCCTCTCTCTCTGCCCCTCCCCTGCTCACATTCTGTCTCTCTCTCTAAAATAAATAAACATTTAAAAATTAAAAAAAAAAAAAGTTAAGATAGGGGTGCCTTGGGTGGCTTAGTTGGTTAAGCGTCCGATTCTTGATTTCAGCTCAGGTCATGATCTCACGGTCCGTGAGTTCAAGCACCACGTCAGGCTCTGTGCTGACAGCTCAGAACCAGAACCTGGAGCCTGCTCTGGATTCTGTGTCTCCCTCTCTTTTTCTCTGCTCCTACCCTGCTGGTGCTCTCTCTCTCAAAAATAAATAAACATAAAAAAAATAGTTAAGATGGTAAATGTTGTGTGTTTTTTACCACAATTTAAAAAAAATTGAGGGGGCGGGGGGTCGCCTGGGTGGCTGAGTTGGTTAAGTGCCTGACTTTGGTTCGGGTCACGATCTCACAATTCATGAGTCCAAGGCCCGTGTCGGGCTCTCTGCTGTCAGCACAGAGCCCACTTCAGATCTTCTGTCCCTCTCTCTCTCTCTGCCTCTTCCCTGTGTGCATCCACCCATTCTCTCTCTTTCTCTGTCTCTCTCTCTCCCTCTAAAATAAACATAAAAAACATTTTTTGAAGCTGATTTATAAACTAAACTGTTATTTCAATGAGTTTCCTTGGTACTATTTTGCCACAGATAAACTCCTACCTGAAAGGCAGAAATATAATGGCCTTAAGATTTGAGTTTTAGGGCAGAGACAAAAATTAAGTCTGCATAAGACACTTCAGAGTCAGGGGGCACCAGGGTGGCTCAGTCGGTTGAGCTTCTGCCTTCAGCCCAGGTCATGATCTCACAGTTTGTGGGCTTGAGCCCCGCATCGGGTTCTGTGCTGACAGCTCAGAGCCAGGAACCTGCTTTGGATTCTGTGTCTCCCTCTCTCTGCCCCTCCCCTGCTCACACTCTGTCTCTCTCCCTCTCAAAAATAAACGAATATTTTTAAAACATTAAAAAAAAGAAGACACTACAGAGCCAGTAGTCAAAAAGGAGTCAGGCTTAACATGATCTCTTGTAACATCTCAAGCAGT
Source organism: Leopardus geoffroyi (assembly GCF_018350155.1). Lineage (NCBI taxonomy): Eukaryota > Metazoa > Chordata > Mammalia > Carnivora > Felidae > Leopardus > Leopardus geoffroyi. Next base: position 13,145,473 of record NC_059343.1, read on the forward strand.
GATTCTCCAAACGTGATGGGTCCTGGACCAGCAGCATCAATATCACCTGGGAGCCTGTTGGAAATACAGATTCTCAGGCCCCACCCCAGGCCTAGTGAATCAGAAATTCTGGGAGTGGGAACTTGCCCATCTGTGTTTACTAAGGTCAGCAAGCCCATCTGGCGACTCTGATGCACACCAAAGTGCAAGAACCACTGCTCCGGTCACCCTGCACAGCGTAGAGGTGGGCCGCAGCCCAGGGCTTGGGAAAAACTGGTGTGATTCGTAGTTAAGGGGTTAAGCTCTAGGGTCAATGTTTGAGCCTCAAGCCCTCTCTTTATTTACAAGCTGTAGAACAAGTCAGCAACTGTCTCAGAGCGCCAGTTTCCTCACCTGCAAAGTGGATCTCCTCCAGGGGGCGGTTGGGGAGCACTTAACAAGCTACAGAAAGACTGGGCACAGTGCTGCCTAGGTTATATGCTGGCCCAGCCCTGGGAGCCAGACACAGAACTAGCTCCCAGGAAAACTTGGGGCACGAACCCTCCAGTGTTTGTGGGCCGTGGGCTCCTTGGCAGTCCAGTGAAGCCGCAGATTCCTTCTCAAAGGAATGTTTTTAGAGGCATAAAGAAAAATAGATCGCACAGAAAACCAATTACAGTTGATCCTTGTACAACATGGGTACAAACTGCGAGGATTTTTTACAGTACAGTACTATAAATGTATTTTTTCTCCCTTGTGACTTCCTTAATAACACTTTTCTTTTCTCTAGCTTCCTTTATTGTAAGATACAGTATTTAATACATGTAACATACAAAATATGTGTTAATCAACTGTATATGTTATCAGTAAGGATTCCAGTCAACAGTAGGCTATTAGTAATTCAGTCTTGCGGGGAGGCAAAAGTTATCCTCAGATTTTCGACTGTGTGGGGGGTTGGTGCCCCAACCCCTGCATTGTTCAAGGGTCAACTGTATATTAAAATGCACATTATCAATATTAAAATAATAAATGTGTGATATAGGAAAAAAAATAAAAAGATAGCCAGTTCAGTGACAGGGAGCATGACTGCAGATAAAGTTGGTCTTTCCACCTCCAACCATGTAATTGAAACTTTAGCTGCCTTCTTGGGACACAGACCCAGTGTCTCTCATTTCAGAAAATGTGTAGCAGTAACTGATTTATTTTCTCTCCTCTCCCTATCCCATCCTTCTTGTCTAAAACCAGGGCCCCAGCACCCTAGATGACCTGTTTCAAGAACTGGACAAGAATGGAGACGGAGAAGTTAGTTTTGAAGAATTCCAGGTGTTAGTCAAGAAGATATCCCAGTGAAGGAAAAAAAACAAGACAATGTATCATTCCAAAAGAAGAGCGCCTGGGATGTGGCCCTATTCTATATGGAATCACTAATGTCTCTGGTTAACTCTTTGCAATTATAACGGTTTGGCTGTGAAGGCCAATTACTGTTAATAAAGAAATTCTTAGACATGTCTCTCCTTGTCAAGTACTGACCCCCTGGCTTAATAGATTTGAAATAACCTTAGTCTAATGCATATAATTATATAGATTTTTTTTTAAAGGCTGGGAAGAGTTCCACGATCTTCACGAAGACTACAAACATGGCATCGGAGGCTTGGAAAGAACTCTGACGTGCCAAACCAGGGCCCTTACTCCAGTCTTCCACCAGAATAACCCTTTTCCTGCTCTCCCTCCCCAGCCACTCAGGGCTCACATCATTTCCAGTTCCAGCCCCTATTTCACTCTAGTCAATAGCTGGTGAGGAGCAGACTTCAAAAAACACATACTTGTCTTTTTTTTTTTTTTTTAATTTTTTTTTTTCCAACGTTTATTTATTTTTGGGACAGAGAGAGACAGAGCATGAACGGGGGAGGGGCAGAGAGAGAGGGAGACACAGAATCGGAAACAGGCTCCAGGCTCTGAGCCATCAGCCCAGAGCCTGACGCGGGGCTCGAACTCACGGACCGCGAGATCGTGACCTGGCTGAAGTCGGACGCTTAACCGACTGCGCCACCCAGGCGCCCCCACATACTTGTCTTAAAGTCACCTCTGGCGCTTGCTGTGGTTTTTGAATCAATGACCCTCTCCGGGAGCAGAAGCATTACAGGACCAAGAGTCAGTTCTGCTCCATCACCGAGGGGGCGGCCTTGGTTCTGGTACGTAATGTGTAAAATAAAAGGCACAGGAAGACAGAGGGCCCTCCCAGCTCTGGCATCCCGTGCTGCCGGGACTCTCCGGATCTGAGAAACAGCTGGGGGGAAGGCGGTGGAGGTGGTGGTGGGGGGGGGAGTGTTGCTGGGGAATTTAACCAAAGAAAAGAAAAATGACTTCTAACCCTACCAAGAAACAAGGCAGATTTTTATACACAGTGAGGAAATGTTTAAATACAATTTGTATCATTCTAATTCAATACAAGAGCACTCTCATTGCACCAAAAACTTCAAACATTTCTAATGACTAATTATATTCCACTGCAGGGATACCCCATAATAGTCTCACCTATTTCCCCATTGTGGGACACTTCGACTATTGTCATTTCTGATTCTTCTAAACAATGCTATACTAATGAGTAACTGTTCATACCTCTGTCAACACACCATATTACCCTCCTTAGGAGAATTTCTGAGAAGTAAATGTCTGAGTCACAGCGTATGAATATTTTTATGGTTTGTGAAATAGACCACTTAATTGATTTTCCAAAAGGTTGTATTGATTCGGAAATCTACAAACAGGTAGGAGAACGCCAGCTTCAATCTCCAGACAGCATTAGTTGGTCTCATTTTAACAACTTCATTAGTCACCATAGTGCACATCTTCTACTCATTTCTAGTTTTCATAGGGATCCCCATTGACTTTACTGCTGGATATGGGTTTGTAAAAGATAATCTTTCTCTTGTTTAAGAAGTCCCCTTCTCAGGACGCCTGGGTGGCTCAGTAGGTTAAGCATCCGACTCTTGATCTCAGCTCAGCTCTTGCTTGATCTCAGGATTGTGAGTTCAAGCCCCACATTGGGCTCTGTGCTGGGCATGAAGCCTACTTAAAAAAAAAAAAAAAAAAAAAAAAGTCCCCTTCTCTTCCTAGTTTGTTAAGAGATTGTGAGCAGGAAGGTTTGGGTTCTATAGATTGCCTACCGAGCATCTATGGAGACATGGGGGTTCTCTGTTTTGTCTGATCAATATAATACATTAACCAATTCAACCCCCAGGTTAAACACGCTCAATTATTCTGTAATACTGTTAAATTGGGCACTCTCGTATTTTATTTCAGATTTTCACATCTTTATTAATAGCCAACATTAGTCTATAGTTCGGGGTTTTATTTTTTGTTAGCGGTGCTTTGTTGACTTCTAATACCAAGGTCATGCCAGCTTCCCATTTTAGCCTGAATTCTGGCTCTCAATCTGTCCCTCACAGAATAAATGTACATAATCTCTTTCAACTCCAACATATATAAAGCAACTACTACGGACAGGACATTACACAAGATGCCAGAGAAATAAACTTCTAGCCCTCTGAGATCCTAAGTCCGTAAGTCTGGGATCAGGTCAAGGAAAGGCTTAATCGAGAAAGTAGTATTTCTGGCTGGAATTTGCAGGAAGAGCCTTGAGGGGAAGCTGCAGGGAAGGGGCACCACTGGGCTTCAAAAAGAGAGAAAACACCCCAAGTAAACACATCATGTGCAAGTTCAAGGCAGTTTCAGAAACACACATACTACATTTTGGTGCAAAGCCAGCTACGAGGAATTAGAGGGCACGAGGGCTTTAGATCATGAGAGTCCTTGGTTGCCATGATAAACCAAGGTCAGAAGAAAGGGAGAGGAAGGGTGTAGGAGGCATAAAGTGATGTGAATGTGCTTTAGGAAGATGAGGTGGCAGCAACAAAGAGGTTGCAAGGGGTGGGGGGTTGTCAGCAGGGTGGAAGCTGGGGCTGGGCAGGAGGCCTCCAGGGCAGATGGGGCAAGCTGGGAAGGCCTCCCGGTGGCAATGCACAGGAAACGCAAGGTAGAGATACCTTCTCTACCTGGCTAAGATTGACTGACTTGGACAAATTATCGTCTGACAGTCTTCAAGAAGGGTGAAAAAGCATGAAGGGTTGTATGTAGCATGGGTGTACATGTCTATTTCATTGGCTTCCTTGGCCCGGTTTCCAACAGTGAGCTCATCTCCCACATCCAACAGGATTCACCTGAATTTCCTCTTTTTTTTTTTTTTTTTTTTTAAATATTTATTTATTTTGGGGAGACAGAGAGACAAAGTGCAAGCAGGGGAGGGGCAGAGAGAGAGGGAGACACAGAATCGGAAGCAGGCTCCAGGCCCTGAGCTGTCAGCACAGAGCCCTATGCGGGGCTTGAACCCATGAAGCATGGGATCATAACCTGGGCCAAAGTCAGACGCCTAACCAATTGAGCCACCCAGGTGTCCCTGAATTTCCTCTTGAATCAACAGTACCAGCTTGTCAACCACAAAACATCAATCTTCACTAGACTGTAGGCTCCACCAGGGCAAGGATTTTTATCTGTTCTTTCACTGAGGTATCCGCAAGTCTAGCTCAGAGCCTGGCATGTGGGACAGGTTCAATAGCTATTTGTTGAATGAATGATTCCTGAGTATCCAGTCACTAAATCTCATTGATTCATTCCATAAAGCTGCTCTGCCAGCCAAACCTTTCTACTCTAAGTCCTGCTCCAACCCAGCTCCTTGGATCGCAGACTGAGGCTGCCCTAACATTCAACCAGGTACTGTGTCTGGAGTCTTCTCTCCCCTCTCAATTCTCTCTCTCTGTCTGTCTGTCTGTCTGTCTCTCTCTCTCAATAGTTGAATCTTTCTCAAGCACTCGTTCTATTGGAAAGCCTTCAGCTACGAGTACGGTATTTGCATACTATGTCAAAGTTGACAGGTATTATCTTACTGGTTCCCTATTGCCTTCAGGATTAATTTTGACACTGATACTCAAGGACCCCCACAAATCCGCACCAATCTCCCCTATTTCCCACCACTTCCCAATGGGAGCCATATGCTTCAGCCAACCCACTCGGTATTTTATAGGCAAATCTTGGACATTCCGGCCTAGCCTAACCTTCCCCTCCTCTCTATAAAGTCTCCAAGCCTTTGACAACCATCTCTTCTTACTATAACCCACAGTATTTTTCCCCTGACTCTGAATTCTTAAGTATCTAAGGTCTACCTGTGCTGTGCAATACTGTAACAATTAGATCACATGGCCACGGGCATTTAAATCAACTAAAATTCTATGAAGTTTAAAGTTCAGTTCCTGGGCCACACTAGCAACATTTCAAGTGCTCCATAGCCCCACGTGGCTAGTGGCCATCTATCATATTGGATGGCACAAACCCAGAGCATTCTACCATGGCAGAAAGTTCTAGTCGACAGCATTTGCTAGCATTAACGCACACACTGCCCGTATGTTTGGTTATCTGTTTTGCCAGTCTATGGCTCGAAGCCCCAGCTAAGCTTGCAATACACTATATTTGGGACTGCACTTCAGTGGACAAGCTCCAAATGCACAATGACTTTTTTTCTTTTTAATAATCTCTTTCCACTAGCATGCAGTTATTTCTACTGCAGAAAAATCTTTTAAGTGGTTGAAATGCTTATTCCTAAAGCATTTCCCATTGAGCTCAACGTACAAAAGCTCTCAAACGCATTAGCTTTGAAGTACTCATTTAGCCATTTATTGTTAAAATTATAGACTAACCTGGTGATTCACAAATGGGGGCTCATTCCAAGCACCCACACTGTCTCCTTTCAGGAAATAGGCCCGAGTATGGGGGAGGGTCGGGTGAAAAAAATGCCCTTGCCATTCATTGGACAGCAGCCATCATGCCTAGAAGAATTTTTCTTTCCCAATAGAAAGCAGGTTCTATGGCTAACAGCCTAATATCAACTCTGAACCTACTGCCCCCACAGAGACAGGATTAAATGACTATTAGGCTATCAGACTGGTCCATAAAGGGCTATTTTACCCACAGTATAGCTGCCTTCTTGACAGCTGCTTTGATGGCAAGAAAAGTTCGTTAGCCCAAACTAAGCTCCAAATGACTTCTGTAAGGCGATTTTGTTAGCTGGGAGACACTCACTCAGTGTTCTAAATGCCAAGCAGTCTTCGAAGTAATAAAAAGTGGCCTGAAAGGTTTCTCTCGGTGGCTGGCTGGATTGTTTTTTTTTAATGTTTCTTAATTTGCTTTCCATGTAAAGTTGTTGAAAAATAACATGGAAGAAAAAAAATATCTCGAACAGGGCTTCATCTAGAGGTAGGAAAATGTTATGTATTAATTATGCTTAATGTACAACACAAACGACACTTCACCTGAATCGACTTTTAATTATGTGTAACTATTCCACAGATCCACTGTGTCAGATGTGAAATTCATTTCGACTTTGAAAATCCTTGGATCAAACAAGGGTAAAAGAAGTCCTATACATGATAACTAAAATTGAAATATATCAGACACCACAATCACAAACGTCCATTTGCATCTGCTTCAAATGCTTCAAATTTCTCCCTTTCCCTTACCAATACCATTGTCCAGGTGTACATGTGTTCACTGATACGTTTGAAGGTGGAACGTGGATTTGTTTTCAGAATGTTACATCTTCTGTAAATTCAGGTTTGTTTTAGTTACTATTTTCAATAAACAGAAAAGAAATGCTAAAACGTAAGCATATCCACATACCTAAATATTGGAATGAGATCCTTCTTCCCATATATGTCTCAAAAACCAAAAATATTCTAAATATAAAAAGTACACAATGCCGTGAACTGGAGAGATCCGAAGCCAAATTCAAGGTCAAGGGTGTCAGCAAGCAGCCAAAAATCAGACTTGCTATAGAATCCTAAATATTCTGCAAATTCACATAGCCTTCGGGCTTACCTTGTGGATTAAGCAGAGAGATGACACAATAAAATAAATTTTATCCGCTCTCTCCTGGTACTCTCAGAGTCTACCTTCATTCTTAGAGAAAAATCTACTTCTCCTTTTATGTGTGTAACAGATACCTCCTCTTAAATATCTCTCCTGGGTGCCAGTGTCTCTACTAGGTAAGAGACATTTACATGCATAAGGGAAATCTCCATCTGTAAGGGTGTCTTCCACTCCACACCAGGAAGAGGACGACTAAATCTCCAGAAACTCATATGAATGGAGAAAGCATGGATTTAAATCTGCATAACAATCATGCTCTTGTTTACTGCGTTTTTCTGGGTAACCCCCCCATTACCGGCTTCCCACTCCCAACATCTGTCTTTAGCTGGAGAAGTTATTTAATATGATGGCTTGGGCCATTTGGGGGAGTTACTCAGTTTTCCTGGGTCTCTCCCATGTATACAGGAAGCATACATGTTCTGAAGCTTTCTTTGCTTTTGTCCTGTTAATCTTTTATTACAGGGAGGCCTCAGCCAAGAACCTAGAAGGGAGGAGTAAAAGTTATTTTTCCTCCTCCACACCTATGAAACAGATTTTAGCAGCAAATACACCCCAGAGGAGGCTCCTGGCTTCCAAATTATTTACTTTTTCAGCCAGAAGGGCCAGAATGACCATTACCCACTGTAAGTCATTGTTATTTGCTCAAGTTTAAGTGATTTCCCCAGGCTTCCTGGTGTCTGCCGCCTGGTGATTCTATTACCCTAGCCTTTTTCTTTAATAGGACTTCTCACCATCATCACAAATGCTGGCTCTTAAGGCTATTTTTCTCCAACAAACTGATTGCTGGCCATAAAGATGTTCAGTAGCAATTAGGTTTTATTGTTCCCATCTCACTTATGAGTATAGAAGCTATCAAAATGCAAAATGCACAGATCGTCAGACTTAGTAATTCTCCTTCTAGGAACTCATCCCATAGAAGTGTGCATGTGTGGTGCAAGGACGTATGTACATGGATCCTAATTTGCAATATGATTTAGGGTAGCAAAATAATGGACACAACCTAAATATTCATCAATATGAGACTGGTTAAATAAAAGACGCATATAGCAGGGCAAGCATGTGGAAGTTCCCTGTGCACTGATGTGGAGTGATCAGTACAAAAAGCAAGGGGGAACAGTGGCTCAAGCATGCTAGCCAATGGATTTTTTGAAAAGGAAGCACATAACCGTATACATGTGTGGGTATATGGGGATATGCGCTCACACACACACACACACACACACACACACACACGGTGCAAAGAATAGTCGACAAAGAATTAACCTTGCCAAAGCTATGTAATAGTGGCACCTACTGGTAAGATCACTTCCTGTCCCAAAGTATTACCTTAGGAAAGAAAACCCATGATTTGCCTGCATAGCCATTTCAGCCATTAGTCAGGAAATATGTTTGTAATAAAGCTTCATAAGGAACTCTTCGCTAGTATTAGGTCTTCTGAGCATAAGACTTAAAAGTACCATCTGGCTGGGAAGTTATGGTTCATTATGGTCTGAATTGCAAGCTATAAAAAGGAGTGAAGAATATCTCTATATCCTTCCGTGGAGTGATCTCTGGCATATAGCGTTAAGTGAAAAACGCAAGATACAAAAAATTGGGCAGAGTATGCTATCATTGATCCAAGAAGGAGAGGGGGTTACAAGTAGACATATAGGTTTGCTTGTATTTTGTAAATGGAAAGAAAACATGTTTAAAAAAAATTAATGACTACCATAAAGGAAAGGAAGGAATGGGATGGAGGAGAGAGGAACAGAAGTGGATTTCTCAAAATCAGTGGTTCTCAATGGGTGCTATTTTGCCTGTGTCCCCAGGAGATGTTTGGCAAGGTCTGGAGGAATTTTTACTGTCTCAGTTGGGGGTTGGGAGGAGTGTAGTACTGACATCTAGTGGGTACAGGCCCTGAATGCTCCTGAACATCCTACAGTGCAGAGGACAGCGCCCCCCCCCTACCCCCCCGTCGCCACAACAAAGCATAACCCAGCCCAAAATGTCAATAGTGCAAATTATATATCTAATAAGGAACTTGTATTTAGAATACATAAAGAACTCTCACAACTTAATAATACAAAGACAAGGGGTGCCTGGGTGGCTCAGTCAGTTAAGTGTCTGACTTGGGCTCAGGTCATGATCTCACGGTTCATGAGTTCAAACCGTGCGTCGGGCTTTGTGCTGACAGCTCAGAGCCTGGAGCCTGCTTCGGATTCTGTGTCTCCCTCTCTCTCTGCCCCTCCCTAGCTCACAGTCTGTCTGTCTCTCTCTCAGAAATGAATAAACATTAAAAAAATTTTTTTAATAATAATAAGACAAATAACCCAACTTGAAAACAAGCAAAGGACTTCAATACACGTTTCTCCAAAGATGATATACAAGTGGCCAATAAGCACCTGAAAAGATGCTCAATATCCTTAGCCATCAGGGAAATGCAAATCAAAGCCACAAGATACAACTTTACACTCACAGGATGGTTATAATCAAAAAGACAGATAGTAATGAGGTGCCTGGCTGGCTCAATTGGTAGCATGCAACTCTTTATCTTGGGTTGTAAGTTCAAGCCCCATGTGAGGTGTAGAAATTAAAAATAAAATCTTTTTTTTAAAAAAAGACAGACAATAACAAGTGTCGAGGCTGTGAAGAAATTGGAACACTTAGACACTGCTGGTGGGAATGTAAATTGTTGCAGCCACTTTAGAAAACAGTGGGACAGTTCCTCAAAAGCTTCAACATATATTGGAGCGCCTGGGTGGCTCAGTCGGTTGAGCGTCTGACTTTGGCTCAGGTCATGATCTCATGGTTCAGGAGTTCGAGCCCCACGTCGGGCTCTGTGCTGACAGCTCAGAGCCTGGAGCCTGCTTCAGAGTCTGTGTCTCCCTCTCTCTCTGCCTAACCCACTCTCATTCTGTCTCTGTCTCTCTCAAAAATAAATAAACATTAAAAAAAAAAAAAGCTTCAACATATAGTCACCGTATGACCTACAATTCCACTCATACGTGTATATACCCAAGTGAAATGAAAACATGCGTCCACACAATAACTTGTACACCAATGGTCATAGCAACATTACTCACAATAGTCAAAAAGTAGAAACAACCCAAATGGCCATCAATGAATGAATGGATTAATAAAATGTGTTATGTCCATATAATGGAATATTATTCTGCACTAAAAAGAAACAAAGTACTGATAGATGCTATAACACAGACAGACCTTGACAACATTATACTAAGTGGAAGAAGCCAGTCACAAAACGCCACATATTGTATGATTCCATTCACATGAAGTATCCAGAAGAGGCAAATCCATAGAGACAGAAAAGAGATTAATGGCTGCCAAGGGCTAGGGGTGATAGTAGCTTGGGGGTGTCAGCTAAGTGGTATGAGGTTTCTTGTGAGGTAATGAGAATGGTCCAAAATTGACTGTGGTGATGGTTGCACAGATCTGTGCATATGATAAAAGCCACTGAGTCATACACTTCAAACGGCTAAATTTTACGGTATGTAAACTGTATCTCAGCAACACTGTTGAAAACAGCAATCACGGGCACCTGGCTGGCTCGGTAGGAAGAGTATGCAACTCTTGATCTCAGGGTCATGAGTTCAAGCCCCACGTTGGAGGTAGAGATTACTAAAAATAAATAATAAATAAACTCAAAAAAAAAGCGATCACAATGGTCAGGTATGCACTCTCCCAGAGGTGGGTACGAGGCACAGAAGGCAGAGGCAAGAAAAGAAAGGAGGTCAGGATACACTTCCCAGGATGAATAGGAAGTTGTCAGTCATCAGGTTTGGTTTACTTTTCTAATTAAATTTTTCATTGGTTTTAGTGAGATCCCATGGGAAGGGAGGTTGCAGGAAGGGGGACAACTCAGGTATAGGGAATACATCTAAAAAAATCGTTTAGATTGTCCAAACATAAACCCCCAAGTGCAGAAGGGATGGGGACACCAGACGTGAATTACAGCACCCCCTTATCCATGGTTTCGTATTGTCGGGGGTCAGTATAGCTACATCGCAGCACCTGCGTCAGTCACCTAACCTCATCGCCTCACATACACATTTTAGCAGCTCACATCCTCACAGGAAGGAGGGTGAGTACAGCACAGTAAGACATTTTGAGAGCCAGAGAAGCCACATTTGCGTAACTTTCATTACGGTACCTTGTTATCATCATTCCATTTGATTATTGTTGTTGTTCATCTCTTATTGCGCCCAATTTATAAACTATCACAGGTATGAATGGATAGGAAAACATAAAGCATATACAGGGCTGGGACTGTCCGCAGTTTCAGGCAGCCCCTGGCGGCCGTGGCACGTGTCCCCCATAGATAAGGGGGGACTGCTATAGCAAAGCCGCAGGAGACACAGCGCAGTGGCCTTCAGTCCCAGCCAAGAACCTTGGACTGAATATTTCCTAGGAAAAGGAATCCGTGGAAGATGAGGAGCAGCGCAAAAACATTGTCACGTTTGTCTCAGAAAGACCGATGACTGCCAATGTGGAGACTAGACAGACGGGCGAGGAGTCCAGAGACAGGACAGCCCATTTATTTATATTAGCTGTTATAAATTGTTGTCGCAGTCGATTTCATCGTTTCCTAAACATTAAGCTTGAAAACAGATGCAAAGAGAGATCAGTCCAGGACTGTGTCTTTCTTCAAGGCACAGCTGACAAGAGGGACTATTGAGAACAAAGCAGGTTGATACAAAAATAATAGTAGCAGTAGTAATAATAATAATAAAATCATATCTAACTTAAAATGTCCTGATGTTGTAAGGAAGAAATAATAATAATAGCCCCTTGTGAATTTAGGTCAGAGCTGGAAACAAAATGACAGTGACCCAACCCAGAAAGATAAACAAGGCACTTACCACAGGAACATGGGCATTTGGCTCAAATTCTGTGGAATCAGCATCTGAAGATTAAGAAATGAGTTCAATAATTCACTAATATTGCTGAAAAACAGTTTAATAAGAATTTTTTTTAATAAAAGTTATTAGCAGGGCACTTGGGTAGCTCAGTCAGTTAAGCGTCCGACTTCTGCTGAGGTCATGATCTTGCAATCCGTGGGTTCAAGCCCCAAGTCCGGCTCTGTGCTGACAGCTCAGAGCCTGGAGCCTGCTTCAGATTCTGTGTCTCTATCTCTCTCTGCCCCTCCCCCACTCACGCTCTGTCTCTCTGTCAAAAATAAATAAACACTAAAAAAAAATTTTACGGTTATTAGCAAACAGCAGGCTTACCTTTCAAGTTAAGGCAGTTTCTTGCAAACTCTATCACTGCTAGTTGCATCCCGAGGCAAATCCCTATTTGAAAAAGCATATATATAAAATGGATGAGCATATTTTGTATTGCTTCATATTTCCCATTCATTTGCTTACTGTCAGTCTTCTCCATCTAGAATGCAGGGTCAAGAGAGCAAGACTGCCTGCCGGGTTCACTACTGTACCCTCTGCACTCAGAACAACTGTGGCAGAGGCAGGAAGGGGGATTAGACGACTTGGACTTGAGGAAGAAGGAATTCAAGGTCAGAAAAGGGCAAGGGAAGACAGGGCAAGGTCCAAAGGCAAATCTGCCTCCTTCCAGAGGCCTCTAAATAGAGGCATAGGTGTGGGCTGCACAGCTGTGCCAGAGCACCTGGTTCCTTCCGAGAATATCTAACAACACCCCGACTCAAGAGGGAGACTTCACACTCCCTCTTCTTGGAGGGCAGCCTCAGGCTGGCTAGCGGGCAGGGATCTGAGGAGTGGGAAGCCTGTGTCAGGCTGCTGGGCCCAGAACAGCCCTATAACCTCCCCACTGAACACCGGCATCTCCAGGCGGGCTGGAACATGGTGGAGAGCAGGGAAGGGAGATCCACAATGGAAGCCAAGAGAGCTCGATGAGGAGAAAAACAGACACCTGTGTAGCTCCAAGCTGTCACATGGATGGGCCCTTCACCCGTCTCCGCATCCACCAATTCTGTCCGCTAAACGAATGCCAAGGAACACTCCAGATGTCATTATAGACACATCTAAGGTATACAAGGGACTCATCAGAGAAGAGCAATCCACATACTTGGCACACCAGAACAGAAGTTGGTGGGCATGAAACAGCTGGGTGCATTGGTGGGGGGGGGGGGGACTTCAGAAAGTTCCATATGGCTAAGACATAAAGAGACACTGTGGTAAAGAGAAAGCTAAAGAGTTGCAAACTATTCTATGCAGTGAAATCTGAATAACACTAAACACGTTTGGACAAAAACCGAACAAGATGACTTCGGAAGAAAACAGTGGCCCACATGAGCTCAGACTGGGCCAACAGAGCAAGGTACCAGGGTATCTGACTACTCCTGGCTTCTCTTTTGAAAATGGATTGCAAGTGGAGAGCATCTAGGAAGCCACTCAAAGGACAGGAGGCAGTGGGGAAAAGGAACAATGTGCTGATATAAAAGGCACCGTAGCCAGTCCACACGGTCACAAACCCACCAGTACAGCCAAGCACGGGGTGAAACACAGCCTGTCCCCACTTTCCTTCCCACACCCCCCAGCCCCTGCCCGATTTGATTTCCCAGCTGCACGGCTGCCATTACCCCATCGAGGGGCCAATTCATCTGGGTTCACCGGTCCAGAAGCCACGCTTTGCAATTTGAGCAAAGGCATTAAAAAGACCTCGCTCGCTCTACCAAATTTTAGCAGAGCTCTTCCTGTGACGTTGGATGGTCTGACTGTATTATCTTTTCTAGTTTCAAGCAGTGAAAACACGGATTTGGGCCCTGTGGCCGACTATCTGCTACTTGAACGTTCAAATCCTAGTTCACACCCTTCACGTGAACAAACCCTATGAAATGTTAGCCCTACTAGATATCAACAATCTAATAAACTCGTAGTTAGGATCCATAAACATGAGTTTTACCCAGGAAAGGGATCTTCTTTGTCCGTGCCCAAGAGATTGCCTGGAGTTTTCCCAACGTTCCTCGGATTCCGAAGCCTCCTGGCACAAGAACGCCACTGCAATCGATACAAGACGAGGGTGAATTTGACGTTGTCTTTATTTTTAAAACTCTTATTCTCAGCCGCTCGTGTTTACTGATCCCAAGTCCAACACTTGCCACAGTTGCTAGAGAATATGCTTGAGGTCTATTTTCAGAATTGATGACATGATTTCATCATGTCCTGAACTTTCTTCTTGAAATCCTCCCAATGTTATGAAGAAGATGGAATAACTTTTCACAACTGACTTCAATCTATATTTTCTGATAGGTCTTGGTGGTCTGTGAGCATACATAGTGACTGAGAAAACTCAATTTGCTTTAAAATGCCACTGAGAGAATTGTCTGAATAAAAATAGGTTAAGGTTCTTTTAAAAGTACTATTATAGGGGCGCCTGGGTGGCTCAGTTGGTTAAGCGGCCGACTTCGGCTCAGGTCATGATCTCGCCGTCCATGAGTTCGAGCCCCGCGTCGGGCTCTGTGCTGACAGCTCAGAGCCTGGAGCCTGTTTCAGATTCTGTGTCTCCCTCTCTCTGGCCCTCCCCCATTCATGCTCTGTCTCTCTCTGTCTCAAAAATAAACATTAAAAAAAAATTTTTTTTTTTTAATAAAAAAAAATAAATAAATAGTGGCACATGAAAATTTCCTGGCCAGGAGATACTTTAAAAACCTTCTAGGCAAACACTCATTTGAGGAGACAAGAATTCAAGAGATAGTTGGGACGGTCATGCTACCCTCACAATACAGTGCTGCCCCCCAAAGTTCTGTTGATTACTTATAAAATAAAATCTAGGGGCGTCGGGGTGGCTCAGCTGGTTAAGCATCTGACTTCGGCTCAGGTCATGATCTCGGTGTTCGTGAGTTCGAGCCCCACATCGGGCTTCGTGCTGACAGCTCGGAGTCTGGAGCCTGCTTCAGATTCTGTGTCTCCCTCTCTCTCTGCCCCTCCCCTGCTCACTCTGTCTGTCTCTCTCTCTCTCAAAAATAAACATTAACAAATTTTTTTTTAATTTAAAAACTGCACCAAAATTAGGAATTGAGGTAAATCCAATCATTATGGAAAAAGCACAATGGCATTCTGCTAACTGGTCCTGGACAGTCCTCAGCACTCACTCAGCTTTGCATAGCTTCTGCCAAGCTTCATGGAATTTCACCGGGTCCTCGGTTTCGGTGGTCTGCTCCAGATCAAAGGAGTCTATGTACTAAAAAACATCCAACAGATTAAAAGAACATTTAAGAAAAGTGATACTCAAAAATACTAGAGGCATCTAACATTGTGACCCAATTATTCAATAACTACTTATTATGCAAAAGAGAATCCTGTGGAAATAACTGGAAGCCGCACTTAATCTAGACCCAGACACTGCAGGAAAGATGGGAAGGAGCACCGTCGGGAAAGTCTCTAGGGGGCTGATGTCCAAGAAGCTCAGCCCTGGAGGATGAGCATGCGCAGACAAGTTGGGAGGCCATCAGGAAGGTGTGTGGGAGACACGGGGAGGTGGGGTGGGTGTGGAACAGCTTGTATGAAACCTCAGAGTAAAGACAGAAAGGGGTGGTCACTCTGGGGCCCTCAAAAGACACTCCACTGAGGGAGAGGAGAAGTTGACACTTGAAGCCATTGGAAGGTCTTAAGGAACACAGAGAACAGAGAGGGATTTTAGAAGAATCACTGTGCTACAATGTGGAAAATGGAGGGAAAACGGCAAACCCGTCGGGAAGCCAGGCGAGGTAAACACAGAAGCAAAGTGGTCTGAAAAGAATATGGCAAGACCAAGATTCAAACAGTACTTCGCAGAAGCGAATGTCAACAAATTCTGTCAACCGAGAAATCACGTACAAACTACTCCTAGGTACATAACAGTCCCTAGAGACCTATACTATTCTAGTATTTATTCTGTAAAAATTACTATCTGAATATATCTTAACATACAAAATTTTAAAGGCTTTATAACGTTTGCGGTCTAACAATTTTTCTCTTGCTGTTTTCTTTTTTCTACGAGGGGGTGGGGGACTTGGATGAGCAGGAAGAGCAAGAAGAGAAGTAAGTGTTCCTTGGAAAACCACAAATCAAAAGTGATCATGAAAGGAAGGGGCGAGACAGGTGAGAGGAAAGTCACATAGGTCCTTAGTTGGAAGTTATGAAATTTCTCAGATGTATAAATGAATCTTTTTGGTCATTATATAAAGGTTCACCATTTAAATCAAGATAATAAGGCTTGCTTAAACCACAGTATAACTGTATAGAATATCATTAAGTATAACATATATATAGATAGATAGATAGATACACATACATACATATATATGCATATATATGTATGTGTGTATTTATCTAGAAAAATATACACATATGTGTGTATCTGTCTAGAAAGATATGCATTAAACTGGTAATGACAGGTACAAGAGAGAAGTAGGATTTCAGGAAGGAAGGACCTTCTACTTTCTGCCTTTCATACAACGCTTTATTTAAATTTCCTACACTAAGCATGTACAACTTCCATATCTAACAAAGACAAAGAATATACTCAAGCTGCAAATATGAATTCCCCCAGACCTCCCATACATCTTTTCCCTTTGCTGACTTTGCTCTCTCTCCTTTCACTGTATTAAATCTTAGCCACAAGTCCAGCTATGTGCTGAGTAGTGTGAGTCCTCCTGGTGACATCAATCCTGGAGGCTGTCTTGGGGATCCTTCGACACAACCTGCCTCTGAAACACGAGATGTCACAGCGAATGACTGAAATATATGGAAGAACAGCTGGGGCTCACCATCAGGTTCAACTTGTGGTTGATGGCCAACGCAGAATGTTCTAGGGCTTTGAACACAGAGGCGTAGCAGTCCCTGAGCTTGGTGTATTTGCCAACCAGGGCTATGGAGCACGTTTTCTGCAATCGTTCATACCTGAGATGAAAGACAAGTTTAAAAGTTATATGCATGTAATATAACATCACAAACACAATGACAGCCACTGTTCTTTTCCCAAGGCACTTTTTAAAAACCTTAAGGGCAGATGAGCCTCGAACTGGATGTACTTGACTCAAATCCCCACCCCACCCCCAATGAATGAAAATCTGTGTGCCAACAGATTGCAAAATCATAAGAAACCCCAATATTGGCCTATATAAGCCGGCACAGATATAAATCCAAGGAAACAGTATCAGAGAAAAAGCTAAAAGCATTAAAAATAAAAAAGCTCTCCCCATCTCATAAACATGAGCTGTCCTTAAATTCATTTATAAGGTGACACTGTATAAGAAAATGCGTTGTGAATGTCAACAGGAAACAGTTCAATATTAACTTTGTAAAGTGACATTATATAAGAAAATGCGTTCAAACTGTCTAATGTTAAAAATGGTTATAGTCCCAGCTGGCCCACAAAAGCCAGGTTATTCGTGGCATGCCTGAAGAATGGCACTAAGAGAACTCTTTAAACTACTACAAGCCATTTAGATCAGTTTTATGAGAAAATGCCATTCTACATAAGATGCTCAATCACATTTTACCATTAAACACACGACGTTTACTGTTGCTTTTGTTACCAAATCTGTTCAACGAACCTGAAAATTGTTTGGTCTGGTACTACGTACGTAGAAATGTCATCTAGGGGCTGAAGATGATTAGGGTGATCCCCAAACACCTTAGAAGAGAAAGGTTGCCATGAGCGGGAGTAGTCCTCTTTCCTACCAACATCTGCTAAGTGTGCCAGAGAAATGTGATCGCAGGCAGGTGAGGAGGAGAAAAATGCCTAAGAAGCTAAGGAGTCAAAACTGACAGTAAAGGTGGCTTTCTGGGAAGGTGACTGAAGCACCTGGGAAAAGCCTACTAAATCTTTAGCTCGCTCCTGAATTTTACGTCGCTCTGGAGATTGCGTGGCTGCCCGGGCTTCACCCCATCGCTGCAGAAAGGACACAGGTGACAAAGCAAGTGGCATCGAGGCAAGATTCCGATACCAAGTCAGAGGGAAGCGCTTCCCGTGCCAGATTTGGCCCCAGGGAACTGGCGATCGTGACCCCATCAGAGCACAGCGGCCGGGCTGAGCCCTTACCCTTGCGTCTCACCCCTCTATTGAAGGAGGGACGTTGGCTCCGGTCCCGGGAAGGAAGCAGGACTGGGGTCAACACTACCAGCTCCTCCTTCTAGTCACTCAGTCTGGTCTATCCGGGGGAGGAGGAGTCACTCGGCAGCTGGGTGAGACAGGGAAGTCCACTGGGCCACCCGTCCCAGGGAGAAGGGCTGCCATTGGGAAAGGATATGTACCCTGAGCCCACTCCCCTCGTACTCTTTCCCTCTTGGCGCTGCAGGCGAGGCTCCCGGAGCCCTGTCCAGACCAGCCCAGCTCCCACATGCTCTCTACTCGGCCATTAACTAGGTGTGAGAGGCCAGCCACAGAGGCTGCCATGAGCCACTCCGTAGGCTCACCCCACAGGCAGGTCCCCGGGGAGGCGAAGCCACCTCCAATTTGGTCGGAGGTCCCAGGCGAGCTCTGCCATCCAGTTCAGCCAGGGATCCCTGGCCTCTGAGCAGCACTGGACTTCCATGAATGAGCCTGCCCTGTGACCTCGATTTGCTTTCTTATAGCTGTCTACATACCACCATTACCAATAAACCAACAGCACCACAAGGGACCGATGCTCAGTATCCCTTTTGCTTAAAGACCGCAGTGAGCTGAATGGTGGCCTCCAAAGACATATGTCCCCCAGAACCTGTGGATGTGTCCATATTTGGAAGAAGGGTCTTTATGGATACAATTATGTCAAGGATCTTGAGATGAGATCATCCTGGATTAGGATGGGCCCTAAATCCAAAGACAAGCATCCTTATGCAAGCAGAGAGGAGGAGGGGAAAAAGAAGGAGGAGGAAGAGGAAGAGGAGGAAGTGGAGAAGGAGAGGAGAGACACAGAGAAGGCCATGCAATGACAGAGCCGGAAACTGGGGTGACATGGCCACGAGCCAAGGGACACCAGGGATTCCCGGCAGCCCCAGAAGCTGGAACAGTTTCTCCCTCAGTGCCTCCAGAAGAAACCAACCCTGCTGAAGCCTTGATTGTGAATTTCTGACGTCCACAACTGTGAGAGAATGAATTTCTCATATTTTATGCGGCCCAGTTTGTGGTAATTTGTTTCAGCAGCCACAGGAAACTAATAGGAAAACCAAACCCTGGCTTTAAAAAGCACAGCAGCATAGAGTAATTTAGAGTTATTTCCAATAAAAAGAGTTAAACCATTCAAATTTCTAGTGCTTAAAGAGGATCAGCCCCAAGCTACTCAGAAAATTCCTGTAACTGATTCCTTAACTGTATCGTCATTCAGTAGAGCACCTGAGTTCCGAAACTGTACTTTATTCCTGATTTTACTTGCCCCAGCAATTCTAAAACTCTTTTTAAAGTTTTAAGTGAGAGGGCAAGAGAACTTCAAACTACTGGTCATCTACCAAAGGCAGTCATTTTGTCACCATCAAACCATTTTAATTATTGTTACCAACCTCAGTAACACTGAGGAACCAATACCCAGGGCCCAATGCAAGACTAAGGTTTAATGTGTTTTCTCTCATAATTATCTCAATGTGGGTACTAGTATCCCCCTGTTATATATGGATGCGAAAGCAGGTCCAGAGAGGTTGAGTAATCCACCCAAACTCACGCAGCTAGTGAGAGGAAAAGTTGGGGCCTGAATGCAGAGTTCCTGATGCCAGAGCTTACATTTTCTTATTGAGATATAAGTGACATATAACATTACATTGGTTTCAGGTATACAACATGATGATTCAATATTTGTGTATGTGTGTTTGTCACTGCTAAACCTGTTGCCTCTACCTAAGTTGCACAAAAATCCAGCAGTCAGGACTTCACAGAGTTAGGCCTTGTCTACATCTAGTAAAACAAACAGGTGATAGGGATTTAATTTCCATATGGCTTCAAATGAGACAAACCTTGTTGAAATTAATACCGTTGTCTTAAAGCTAGAACCTATCTATCTGAGGTTTTGATAACAATGCTGATAGCTAATAACTGCAGGAGGGAACAATAATGATATAGCCTAAACTTCTCATTCAAAGGGATTTTTGGGGTGCCTCGCTGGCTCAGTCAGAAGAGCATGCAATTCTTGATCTCGGGGCTCTAAGTTCGAGGCCCACAGTGGGGGTAGAGATTACTAAAAAATAAATAAACTTAAAAAACAAAGCAAAACAAACAATAATAACAAAAACCTGTGACATTTAAACCTGTTTAAAATATTCAGAAATGGGGTGGCAGGGATGAAAAAATATATATATTCAGAAACTGGGTGCCTGGGTGGCTCAGAGGTTAAATGTCTGACTCTTGATTTCGGCTCAGGTCATGATATCATGGTTCGTGAGTTCGTGCCCCACGTCGGGCTCTGTGCTGGCAGCATGGAGCCTGCTTGGGATTCTCTCTCTCCTTCTCTCTGCCCCCCTGCTCATGCTCTCTCTCTCTCTCTCTTAAAATAAATAAATTTTTAACAAAGGAAAAAAGTTTAAAAATATAAAATATGTATTCAGAAAACTAAGAAATAAACTAATAAATCAAAATGCTTCCAGAATTAACAACAACAACAACAAAAAATCATTCCAGAATCCAAATTCTTTCAATTCACTTTCATTTAAGTAGAAAAAAATCAAAAGCCCCAGAAATCTTCAAAGAATATAGCAAAACACTCTAACAATGTGTTAAAGCTTTAGATAAATCCAGACCAAAACATATACAGACAGAAAGTGGAATGTGACATAGATATCCTTCAAGCTATGTCTCAGTCCTACCCCGAAACCCAAGAATTCTTCAAGATTACATTAGTAATTCCTTTCACGTACCTGTCAGCCATATTTCTCCACTTGAAAAGCAAGTTACTTGCAGAATCACCAATGGGCAGATCCAATCTCTCTTTAAAATATTTGACAATGCCTTGTTCCTCCAAAAGCACAGGTACTCGATATGTAGAAGAAACATCATGGATACATATGACCTGATTAATGATGATAAAACACCATATTTAAGTGGAACACCTCAAATATGCCTCAAGAATGAGCCAAAACTCAAGAGACATGGTAGTTCATTTATATTGATTGAGGAAAAGCAAGAGCCCAGTGACCCAAACAAGAGGCAGAAATAATACAAGCTTACTTTGATCTAATCATAAAACTCTTTGAACTCCTTATTCTAAATTGGGAAACATGGATGCTGTGGTAGCATATATATATATATATATATATATATATATATATATATGTATATACATATATAGACTTTGCTCTCAATTTCTGGCACAAAGCTTTAAAAACCTTTGGAATTTCCTGACAGGGGTAGGGTTATCTTTGTTATACTAATGAAACGACTCATGGTGGCCCCTAGATGGCTTCAGGATGGGAGTTGGTCACCAGAAAACCCAACCAAGTTAGGCTAGAACTTTCAGCCACTTGACTTCCGAGGACAGCAAGGGGGCTGGAGCATGAGTTCAGTCATGTGACCAATGGTTTACTCAACCAAGCCTATATCATGAAACCCCTATTAAAAAAATTCTGGACACCAAGACTCAGGGGACTGTCCCGGTTGGTACACGTACAGATGTACCAGGATGGTGGCACAGCCTGACTCCATGGGGACAAAAGTTTCTGCACTTGGGATCCTCCTAGGCCTTGCCCTACATATCTCTTCATCTGGCCGTTCATTTGCACTCTTTATAATAAAATGACAATAGTAAGTATAGCATTTTCCAGAGTTCCATGAATCGTTCTAGAGAATTATCGAACCTGAAGGGGTTATGGAAAGCCCCAAATTAGCAGTCAACCAGGCAGGAGTGGAGGTGGCTTGGGAACACTGGAAACTTTGGTGTCTGAAGTCGGGGGGGACGTCTGGTAAAGAATTCAGCCCCCGGGGCACCTGGATGGCTCAGTCGGTTAAGCGTCCGACTTTGGCTCAGGTCATGATCTCACAGCTCATGAGTTCGAGCCCCGCTTCAGGCTCTATGCTGACAGCTCAGAGCCTGGAGCCTGCTTCTGTTTCTGTGTCTCCCTCTCTCTCTCTGCCCCTTCCCTGCTTGTGCTCTGTCTCTCAAAAATAAACATTAAAAAAAAATTTTAAAAAAAACAAACAAAAAAAACCTCAGCCCTCAAATCTGTGGAGTCTGATGCTCACTCCAGGTAGTTAGTGTCAGCATTGAAGTGCAGGACCCCAGCTGGTGTCAGAGAATTGGTGTTGGAACACGGATGCTTTATGTGTCAATATCTAAGACATCTGGCCCAAGGCATCACCTTCTAAGTCTAGGCTAAAGCAGTAACACTGAACACGTACACTGTGTCTTCTAAATGTGGGGATGTGGTTCGCTTGTGCATTCATTTGTTGCTGTTGCTGCTGGTGTAGTGCTTTTGTCTACTCCCTTCATTTGGATACATTTCCAAGTACATATTGAACCCAGTCAAATTAATTACACCTGTTAGAGGAGAATGGCTTCTTTAAATGTCAGGTGCTATGGTTGTTTTTCACATCTATCCTAACGAACTTTCATCACCCTCTTAAGTACATCCGAGGGGCTGCTGGCAGGCATGTAAGGGTCTGCCACATTCTAAGTCAATGCCAAAGAAATGTTCTTCTGTGTGTTCAGTCTCCCCAAATCCATTGCCAAATCCACCCAAGGGTTCCTAAGCTGTTTGGACATCACCAACTTGATACTTAGAGGACTTTTGGGCCTCACTTGGAACAAAGAAATGGGAGCATTAACTCACATCAGAAAAAAATAATGTGCTGAAAAATGGCTAATAAACTAGCCTGTGGACTGATAGGATAGGGCATTCTTCAGAATCTATGGTCCTGTAGAAAACAGGCTCTGTGTGGTCAGAAATTTGCATTCTTCTGTTCTCAAAGCTCTCAGTAGCCCAACTCTGAAAACTGTATCCTCCTTCCATTTCAGTAACCAAGTTGTATTTATACAACACAGACACAAAGTACTATGTACCAGTAGGAAGGATACAAAAAACAACAGAACAAAACCAAAGTGGCTTGATGACATACAAATACAGGAAAGTCCTTCAAACCTGCCATCACATTTTTCAAAATAGTTCAGACGTGTGTGCTGACCCTGAAGCATTAGACAGGAGGCTGTGCACGAGACTGCCTCCAGAGATACAGAAATCCAATTAGAGGGTTTTAGGCTTCAAAGAACCCAGAGCTAATCTGAAGAAAACAAAAGGTTCCTGCCAAACCTCACCCTTTTCCTGAGTGCCATTCATATCACTTTGTAAACTATAGCAACTCTGATCCCTTACACCTAAGCCTCATTGCAAACAAGAGACAGATAAGAGAATGAAAGAAAAAAGAAAAAGCTCTCAGATACCAAAATGGAAAGTCCTGCAGGACAGAGGACGTGAGCCCAAATCACCGTACAGTTTCTGTAGCAATGAATTGAACTGAAACCACTGATGTAATCAGAAGTTAGCGTGAATGTCAATGTAATGTGTGGTCTGGATGGAGCGAGCTGGAACACATACAAAGGAGAAATCGCAGTGAAAGCAGTAAGTGTCCCGGAAAGACAAGATAAACAGACGATAAGCAGGCTTCACATGGTTCTCTCTCTAGAGGTTTGACTGTAAGTTAAAAAGCCCACCTGGCTTTGTACCTGTAACTTGAGGAGTGATTATGCAAAGAAACATGTGATCTACCTAAGGAATCAGGAGTCTCTCACATTGTTCACTTCAGGGCAAGGGAGCTGTGGCTGGATATGAATCTCCCAAAGCTTTCATAAATGCCATGAAAAGTAATATGATAATTGAAGAGATGCAAAACACTAGCATCAGCAGAAGTGCCTGCAAAGCAATAAAATCGAAAGAGCAGCACTAACCTGTTCAGGGTTCACATGACAAAACATTGAAATCTTTTCCTTCACGGCCATTTCGATAGGTGTTGAACTCCGGCAGACAATCTGTCAACGTCAGTTTTGCACAGGTCAGCAAGCAGGAACCCAGCTGTCCGTCCCACCATTAGTTTTTAGGAGGATGCTATATTAATCTCTTCTTTCAACCAGAGACCTGACCAAGTATGTACCTGTTCATTCTGGGTATTCCACCGGACTCGTAGAAACACCTGAGCACTGATATAAGCCAGTATAATCAAACTCAACACAAATCTACCAGTAAGAACTCAAAACGTCCAGGCGTCTCTAGTAAACAAGAGGGAAGGCTCACAAACGTTGCTTCTTTAGATATAAGAACAGAGCTTGACCAGGGGTTGGCAAACTTTTTCTCTAAAGGGCTAGAGAGTAAACATTTTAGGTTTTGCAAGTCAAGAAGTGACTGTCCTGACTACTCAGTTGTAGCAGGGCAGTACGAAGGCAGCTGTGGACAAATGTAAGCAACAGATGATACCATGTTCCAATAAAACTTTATTTATGGGCAGGGGGCCTGCAGGCCCTTATTTGCTAACCTCTGATCTAGACTATTCTGGTGATAACTGGATGACCTGTTATAAATAAGAGCAGTGACAGCCCACCCTAGTGGGTCTCAGGAAA
Source organism: Leopardus geoffroyi (assembly GCF_018350155.1). Classification (NCBI taxonomy): domain Eukaryota; kingdom Metazoa; phylum Chordata; class Mammalia; order Carnivora; family Felidae; genus Leopardus; species Leopardus geoffroyi. The sequence goes on from NC_059343.1 coordinate 13,169,876, forward strand.
ATCTCAAAGGTCCCACCTCACTCTAAAAGACCTAAGGACCATAAAAATGACAAGACGTTGCACTTGCCCAGCTGTCAATGTGGCCAATCGCATGAGGACCCTGAGGAGAACAGAGCACCAGTTTAGAAATGTGTGAAGCTACCCTCGAGGATATTGGACTGTCCCTCCCCTGGCCCCCAGAGACACGAAGTTCAATGTCAAAGGAACCATTTGAGAGATAGAAAGGACTTAGATGATGCTATAGATCAAGAAACGGAGGTCCTATTCCAAGAAATTTACTCACTCTCCTTAACTCACCAGATCAGGAGACAGGCCTAACCCTCTCAGCGCACGGACACTGTTTTGTGTGGGTTTGGTTTTTTGTTCTCCAGTAGCACTGGGCTGAAAAGAGATGGGTCACTGTCAGTATATTGGATATTTAGCTCGTCTGGATAATGAATGGCTCCCTAGCTTAAAATATGGAATAAACAGGCAGAGAGTTTCTCTTTTGCTGTCCTGCCCACTGCTCCCTTGCAGTGTATTCAATAAACTTCTATCTCCTTTTTAAAAATGTGGAACAAATAGAATATCATAGGAAGACTTTTAGAAGTTGCTGTCTACAGGGCTGCCTGGGTGGCTCAGTTGGTTAAGCGTCCAACTCTTGATTTCAGCTCAAGTCATGATCTCACAAACTGTGAGATTGAGCCCGGAGGCAGGCTTTGTGCTGGCAGCATGGAGCCTGTTTGGGATTCTCTCTGTCCCTCTCTCTCTGCTCCTGCCCCACACATGTGCACGCTCTCTTTCTCTATCAGAAAATTAAAAAAAAAAAAAAAAGATGAAAGAAAGAAAAAAGAAAGAATTTGCTGTCTATATACTTATCTGGAAAGCTCACCTGTGGAACTAGGCTAACATGGATATTGCAGAAATTCTCTCTTTTTGCTTTAAACTGGAATTGTCTGAATGCTTCCACAAACGGCATCCCTTCAATGTCTCCAATGGTGCCACCCAACTAGGAATGGGAAAAAAAAAAACAAAAACACATGTGATCTTCCACAGTATATAGACTAACAGAAACATTATTAATAAACAGAGCACAAGACAGGGCACGCCAAGGTGGCTCACTCGGTTAAGCATCCGACTCTTGATTTTGGCTCAGGTCATGATTTCACGGTTCATGGGTTTGAGCTCTGGGTTGAGCTCTGTGATGACAGCATGGAGCCTGCTTGGGATTCTCTCTCTCTCTCTCTCTCTCTCTCTCTCTCTCTCTCTCTCTGCCCCTCTACCCCCCCGCCCCTCCCCCACTCACTCGCGTGCTCTCTCTCTCTCTCAAAATAAATAAACTTAAAAAAATAAACAGCACAAAAACAGAGGTTTATACACATACCAAAAATCATTGAATTGTATACTTAAAGCAAGTGAAATTTATGATATATAAATTAAGCCTCCCTAAAACTGTTTGATATGAAAAGGAAAAGCGTGGTACATTTAAGGAGATGAAACAAAGGAAAGAGAAAATGGAAACTAGAAGGTAAACTAAGAAGAAAGGATACAGTGTAACATAACCAGGTAAACAGATAAGAGAATAAGCAGAGAACATCACGAAGGGAAAAGAAAACGGAGCGCCTGAGTGGCTCAGTTGGTTGAGCACCTAACTATTGGTTTCAGTTCAGTTCATGATCGATCCCCGCATCCCATTCTGCACTAGGTGTGGAGCCTGCTTGAGATTCTCTCTCTCCCTCTGTCCCTTGCCCAGGCTTGCTCTCTCTATCTCTCCCCCCGCCTCTCTCTCTCTCAAATTAAAAAAAGGGAGGGGATGGGGCGCCTGGGTGGCGCAGTCGGTTAAGCGTCCGACTTCAGCCAGGTCACGATCTCGCACTCCGTGAGTTCGAGCCCCGCGTCAGGCTCTGGGCTGATGGCTCGGAGCCTGGAGCCTGTTTCCGATTCTGTGTCTCCCTCTCTCTCTGCCCCTCCCCCGTTCATGCTCTGTCTCTCTCTGTCCCAAAAATAAATAAACGTTGAAAAAAAAAAAATTAAAAAAAAAAAAAAAAAAGGGAGGGGAGAGGAAGAAAGCGATGTCAAGGAGGGCTCTAAGAATGACCGGACTCCTGGGGTGCCTAGGTGGCTCAGTCAGTTGAGCATCCGACTTCAGGTCAGGTCATGATCTCCCAGTTCGTGGGTTTGAGCCCCACATCGGACTCACTGCTGTCAGTGTAGACAGCGTAGACAGATCACTGCTTCAGATCCTCTGTCCCCTTCTCTCTGCCCCTCCCCTGCTCATGTGCTCTCTCTCAAAAATAAAAAAATAAAACATGTAAAAGAATAAAGAATGACCTGATTCCCATGTTATAAGATCCTGTTGTGTGGAGACAGGGACTAAGTTAAGTAAATGAATTCTGCTATTACTGATTCACTTTACAGATAGTAAATCCCCCCATTCAAAAAAATGGGGAACCATTATAAAGCTGTCAACGTTTCATCTCACCAAGATTGAAAAAAAAGTTTAAATTTTTTTTTAAATGTTTACAAAAAAAAAAAAAAAGAAGAAGGCTTTAAGAAAAGGGAATGCATAAGCAGATAAAAAGATCCACAATATAGGCCACTGAGAAGTGAGATCAGCTAGTTCCTAGGGGTGAAATACCTCGTGCTCTCTCTCTCTTTCTCTCTCACTCTCTCTCCCCCTTTTCATGTGTATACACACACACACACACACACACACACACACGCACACACACACACACACCCCTGCATGCAGCTGAACATTTCTTTTTGCGATGGTGATATTACTAGAATTAAACAACTGCTATTAAAACATGCTGGCTTTCTGAATCAGGTAGTGCCGAAAGAATATTCCTGACAGTGTAATCCTTTGATAAATGTTAGCTTAATTTACAATGTGCTTCCAACAAGTAAGGCATTTTGAAGTAAGCATTTACTTTAGGATAAAATTTGCCTTAGCCTACGCATCCTCACCATATTTAAATACTTAAAGATATCACCTGGATTTTAAAATTAATTCTTTAGCATGTGACAATCTACTGCATACTCAACACTATAAATGAGGTGCTGAGAAGAATTTAAGACAATGTGCTCTTCAGGAGCTCAGAATTTAGCGACAAAAATCTAGCAGAGGTAAAGAACAATAATCCAGAGTAAAACTTAGACACTAACTGGAATGATCCGGACGCTGAGGAGGAAAGAGATCATGGTGGGCCCAGTCCCAGAACCCACCATCTTGTCTGGCTTCAGCTACCTGACTAGGTCTGAAATCTACTACGAGCCCTGGCCTGTCTTCCCAGCGCAACTGGGTTTTGGAGCCAACAAGTCCTTGACATCCCGGATGGCTCAACAATTACTCAAACTTACCGTGTCCCAAACCGAACTCCCCCCACCCCTGGGCCTGTTTCTCCACGTGTCTCCTCATCTCAGCAAAAGTGTCTCTTCCCACTAACTGGTTCAAGCCAGCTGTCTGGAAATCATCCTTGATCTCCACTTTTCCTCATCCAACTGAGTCCAGCGGGTCATACCTGTAAAACCTCTTGAAAATCTCTCCCCTGCTCTCTATGCCCACCGTTACCACCTTAGACACTCATGCCAACACCACCTTTTGCCAGGATTATTGCAATAATCTAAACTAGGGGGTGGTAAACTACAGCCCCACTGCTTGCTTTTATATATAAAATTTTATTGATTGGCCAAAGGTATGCCTATTTATTTATATACTGTCTGTAGCTGCTTTCACACTACAATGGCAGAGTTGACTCTCTGACCCTCAAAGGTAAACATATCTACTATCTGGCCCTTTATAGAAAAAGTGGGCTGACTGCCCCCCCCTCCCCCTCCAAATGGTCTCCTAGCTTCTCCCCTCTCCTATCCTACAATTAAATCATCTGTCACACACCAGCAGAGTGACCTTATAAAAACTCAGAATATTAAAACAAAACAAAACCTCACAATATATCTCTTTTGTGCTTATACCCTCAGTAGCTCACTGCTTCACTAAAAATAAAATCTAAATTCCTTTAGGCAGCCAACCAAAAACCCTACATGGTCTGGCCTTTGCTTAGGGTTCTAATCTCATCTCACGCCCCTGCTCGCCGCCCTCCCCCCGCCCCCCCACTCCCGACACACCCTGCCTGTGCATCAGCCCCACTGGCTTCTCAGGTCCTCAGATGGGCCGCTCTCTTCCTTCCTGCCCCTTAAGCTCTCTTACCCTCCTTCTTTATTTATCTACACCTATCTCTTCTTTATCCTTCAGCCTGAAAGGTTATGTCTTCCTCAGAAAGCCAGACCTTGCCACCCACCTAGAGTAGCCTCCCTCCCACTGCTCCCTGTCATAGCACTGTCTGTGCCCTTCCTACTAACTCAGCACCAGGTGCTGTTATTTCGCGTGCGCACTTGTTTCCTGCCACTAGCTATAAGCCCCAGGAGAGTAGGAACATACCTGCCCTGCTCCCTACCCTATCTCTGGCATAAGCCCAGCTCCCTGCACACAGCACTGGGGTTGAAGGGGTTCAGGACAGGTCTCCCAGAAATATGCCACCTTGCCATGATTATTTTGTATTAAAAGCAATCAAAACCCAGCAGAATCAGGAAAAGTTCTTTACCTCCCCCTCAACTGCCTAAATTTACATTGGGTAGTGTGGGATCCCTGTACCGGGAAGAAAGTTATTCCCAGAGATCCCCTTTACCTGAGAAACTTAGCTGCATAACAGGGAAGTCCGTTTTCCAAACATCCCCTCTGTCTCCCTGCAAATGGCCTTCCTCCCTTTGTATCCCCTAGGCCTCTACTCCTCTCCTTGGTTCAGGGTGTCATATAAGCCTCATTTTGCCTGACTGCTTGGGAATCTCTCATGTTTATATGGATTTTCTGTACGTATGTAATACAGCCTTTGATTTTCTCCAGTTAATCTGTTTCATGTCAATTGGATTCTTAGACCAACCGGAAGAACATTGAAGGGTAACAGTAAAATTTTCCCTCTCCAACAGGGTTTAGCTTAGCAGTCATCTCAGGGCAGAAGGGTCTCAAAATTCAATATAAGCCCTAGGTAACAGCATTCTAGTACCTGTTACCATAACTGCAATGGAATCAAACTAAGAAATCTCGAGACTACATTGTTACAGAAAAGAAAATGATTCTTTATTAATTTTAAGTCAGATAACAAAACAATTAAAATTCAAGCTTTCTGGGTGTGGCACAGATAGAAATATACGACCTTTCTGTAGGAGAATGACAAACTTAATTACGAAAATCCTAGAAATATCACATGCAATCAGGAAATTGGCAGGGGGTGAGGGGTTTAAGTGCTCACCAACTGCAAGGTACCAGAATCTAATGGGAAAATATTTTAGGGAAAAAAAAGGTCTGCACTGAAACTAAACCATATAGGGACATCTGTTTTTTCATAGGTGTACTCTGGTAATTTAAGGGCAATCTGAAAACGGAGACAAAAAGCTTTAAACATTATCCACTTCTGCCCTCACATGGCTTACAGTGGTACTGCACAGTCTCAGCCAATTTGGAAGACCCCATGACCACTCCTCTGGCTCCCGATTACCATCGCTGTCATCAGAAACCTTCTGTATTATTACTAGAATACTCCTAAGTTCATTATTTCCCCCACACAACAAGGAAAATATCACCCATAGCAATGTTTTAAGACTTATCCAAAGTTGAAATCAAAGCAACAGCAAATTTATGAGATGTGCAATGTCTGTTTTGCCTTTAAGGAAAGGATTCTTCTTTTTTGAAAGAAAGAGAGAGAGAAAGAAAGAAGCCTTTCATTCCTTTAAGCCAGGCATAAATTATTTCAGGTGTATGTGGAGATAACCTAGACTAATACAAATAAAGCTTGTCAGCTCCACGGGTCTGAGAAGTAAGAGCCTCACCAAAAGGCTTTGGAGACATTTCAACAGCTTCTACACGCTTAAAACTGAAAATCAGCCTGGTGGTCTTTTTTTCAAAAGCTTAAATAGTGCACAAACACAAATGTTGAGCACAACTTAAAACGAGCCTAAAAGGCTGCCTGATCTAGTGTCCATTAAGCAAATATATGAATGTCAGGGTCATATGAAGAAGGAGCTTTGCTGGGGACAACTTGTCACAGTTTCTCTGTTTCCAAGAAATTAAAAACGAAGACGAGGAGTCCTGAAGAGCAGGGCTCGGGTCATATTTGCCTTCCTATGGCTAGCAGCTAGCATTGGGACCAGTGCCTATTAAGCGCCAAATTAATGTTTTTTAAGCCAAACCAATCAATTCAAGAACAGGATAAAAATTAATATAAAGAACAAAGGCATAAAAAAAGAACAATATGCAAGTACAGGCCTAAAATGTTTGCTTGTTGTTTGATGGGATGGAAATTTCAGTTTAATTTGAGATGTCATTGAGAATTCTTGATTTTACTGTACAAGTGGAATCTTCAACAATTAGAGTCTAAATCTGTAGTATGCAACTTTGTAAAATGATGACAAAGAGAATCAGGTGTGCTGGCCCCAGAAGGAAACATAAAAGCTTTCTTCAAGGATGATTCTCAAAAAACAATAGCTAAGGGGCGTCTGCGTGGCTTAGTCGGTTAAGCGTCCGACTTTAGCTCAGGTCATGATCTCACAGTTTGTAAGTTTGAGCCCTGTGTTGGGCTCTGTGCTGACAGCTCAGAGCCTGGAGCCTGCTTCGGATTCTGTGTCTCTCTCTCTTTCTGCCCCTCCCCCACTCGCACTCTGTCTCTCTCTCTCTCAAAAATAATAAATAAACATTAAAAAAAAATTTTTTAGGGGCGCCCGAGTGGCTCAGTCGGCTGGGCGTCTGACTTCGGTTTGGGTCATGATCTCGTGGTTCGTGAGTTCAAGCCCCGCGTCAGGCTCTGTGCTGACAAGAGCCTGAAGCCTGCTTCAGATTCTGTGTCTCCCTCTCTCTGACCCTCCCCACTTGCACTCCGACTCTCTCTCTCAAAAATAAATAAACATTAAAAAATTTAAAAAAAAATTTTTTTAAGCAATAGCTAAAAAACAGACAAAATGAAAAAGGGTTAAGAAGGCTCTTCTCAAGGTCAAATTGGGCTTATATGTTAATGATGTTCAAAGGCAGTTCAATTACATTAAAAAAATAGATTTACCCCTTCTCCTTTTCTGTGATGATAATTTATTTTTTAAAAAAGAGCAGAGGCAAAAACATGCATACACATGACCATTCGGAAATTTTCCTGTGATTAAGGTTAATAGTCTTAAAAAAAAAAAAAAAGGCTATTTTTTGCCTTTCCTGTTGCTAGAACAGCAGAATCTAGTGAAAGTGCTAGACCAGCACTTTCCAGTAAAAATTAAAATATTTAAAATTTGGTTTTTTAATTTTTAGAGAGAGAGAGGGGGTGCAAGCGAGGGATGAGGCAGAAAGAGCTAGAGAGAGAGAGAAAGAGAAGCAGGGCTCACCCGAAGAGGAGGGGCTCACGTTTTTACCTAAAGTGGGGCTCGAGTTCACCCAAAGCAGGGCTCGAGCTCACAAACCGTGAATCATGACCTGAGCCGAAGTCAGATGCTTAACCAACTGAGCCACCCAGGCGCCCAATGTTTTAACGTTTTTAGCTGCCACATTCAAAAGAGCAAACAAAAGTAAACAGGAGAAATTAATTTTAACATTATATTTTATGTAGCCCAATATATCCAAAATGTTATTTCATAGCTGGAAAGGCTCTAAAGAAACACAAGGAAAGAATGGGGCACAGGTGTATCAAAATCTTAAAGAGCAGTCGAGCTGAAGTTAGAACTCACTATGATCCACCACAAAGGCTTGTGGCCATGCCGCAGCCAGGTCCCTACCACAGACCTGGAGCTGGCAGAGGCTATCACAGCATTGGCAGGGGAGCTGGCTGTAAACAGATGAGGTGAGGGGCTTACGGTGGATGCTGCGGAGGCTATGATGATTATAATGGCCATAATGATGGGGGCAGCTGGGTGGCTCAGTTGGTTAAGTGTCCGACTTCGGCTCAGGTCATGATCTCACAGTCTGTGAGTTCGAGCCCCACGTCGGGTTCTGTGCTGACAGCTCAGAGCTTGGAGCCTGCTTCGGATTCTGTGTCTCCCTCTCTCTCTCTGTCCCTCCCCTGCTTGTGCTCTCTCTCTCACTCTCAAAAGTAAATAAACATAAAAAAAAATTTTTTTAAATAATGGCTATAATGATGGCTATGGATTTGGGTCAGACGGATTTGGAAGAGACCTCAATTATTGTTTTTCAGGAATGTCTGATCAGAGATAATGGAGGGGTGGCTCTACTTTCCAGAGCACAACGGGACATTGTGTACACACGCAGGGATTATCTTACACAGCTACTGAGAACGACATTTATGATTGTTTTTCACCACTCAACCCTGTGAGAGTACGTACTGAAGCTGGTGCTGATGGCAGAGTCGCTGGTGAAGCAGGTGTCGAGTTTGCAACTCGTGAAGATGCTGTGGCAGCTACGTCAAAAGACAAAGCAAATACGCAACACAGATATGTAGAACTCTTCTTGAATTCTACAGCGGAAGCAAGCGGTGGGGGCTTATGGTAGCCAAATGACGGGAGGCATGGGCTTGTCAAACCAGTCCAGTTACGGTGGACTGGCCAGTCAGTAGCTGAGTGGTGGTTGTGGAGGTGGTCATGGTGGCTACAGCAACATGAGTGGATATGACCAAGTTTTACTGGAAAATTCCAGTGATTTCCAATCAAGCATTGCATAGGCAGCCAAGCAGCAGCGAATAGCAGCTACTACCAAAGTGGAAGCTGTGCATCTCTGGGAGGGAACAAAATGGGAGGGATGTGTAGCATGTCCAGTATAAGTGATGGAGGGGGAAAGTAATTGATCCTGATCACTGACTCGTGGTCGACGTTTTTCTTTTTGTTTTTAATGTTTATTTATTTTTGAGAGACAGAGAGCGTGAGCAGTGGAGGGGCAGAGAGAGAGAGGGGGACAGAGGACCCGAAGTGGGCTCTTGGGCTGACAGCAGTGAGCCTGATGCAGGGCTTGAATCCACAAGCCATGAGATCATGACCTGAGCTGAAATCAGACGCTTAGCTGACTGAGCCACCCAGGTGCCCTGAGAGAGAATCTTAAGCAGGCTCCATGCTCAGCATGGAGCCCGAGGTAGGGTTCAATCCCACAACCCTAGGATCATGACCCAAGCCAAAATCAAGAGACAAACACTCAACCAACTGACTCATCCAGGCACCCCCAAGTTATTAGGTATTTTACATTCTTCTTTTTATGCTGTCTTTGAAGCTCAGTGTGTATTTAAAACTCACAGCACATCTCAATTAGGATGGGCCACATTTCACGTGCTGAACAGCCTCATGGGGCGAGCAGCTACCATATTGGAGACAACGAGGTTAACCTGCATAAACCAGAGGTGTGAGAACTTGTCCTACCTTCTTCCAGGCTTGAATGAAATCATCCTTGGGCTGAACTTTAAGATACTGAAATTGCTAAATGGCATCTTCAAGCTGATATTAATAAGTAGTTTTTTAAAAGTCAAAAGTCATGCATGTGGTTAAAAATTGTAGGGGCCTGGGGTGCATGGCTGGCTCAGTCAGTAGAGCATGCAACTCTTGATCTAGGGGTTGTGACTTCAAGCCCCATGTTGGTCAAAGAGATTACTTAAAAAAAATTGTAGGGGCCAAAGGCAGGCCACCCCAAGATGGGCCACTCTGACATAAAGATTATTTTAAGTTAAAAGCAATCAAGACCCAGCAGATTCAGAAAAAGCTCTTTACCTACCCTACAACTACCTAAGTAGAACTGTGATAGAGGACCTGCTCCAGGAAGAGAGCTATCACCATAGATAACTATATCCTGATACGAACTATGGTAGACAGGGAGGAACTCAGCAAAGTCTGATCAAATTCCTCTCTGTGTCTCGCTGTTTCTGAGTGTAACAAATGTAAACATTTGTTAACCCAGCATTTTCTCTTTTCCATCTTCTTGAAGGTTACATTCCTTCCCTTTGCAGACCCAGACACCTACCCACTTCTCCTCAGTTCAGGATGACATATATACTTCATTGTGTCGGACTCCCCTTGGAATTGCCATGTCTATGCGGATTGCCCACGTGTACACTATTAAATTTGGTTTTCTTCTGTCTCATGCCAATTTGATTCTTAGTTCAGCCACAAGGACCTCGAAGGGAACAGGAATTCTTGTACCCCAACAAAATCAAATTGTTCGAAAGAGCACACAATAAAAAGCAGGAGTCCTGTGCCCCACCTCTTCCTCTCCCAAATCGAGATTCTCCAAGGCAAGCGCTTTAACTCCTTCGTTCACGATTTCTTCTGCTGGTTTCTTCCACATCTCTAAACACCATCTCGCTTGACTCTTTCTTAACTTGCCCATTTCAGACACCTTCTATAAAAACACAAATCGACTTCCTCCTGTGACGGATGAGGCCGAAGCTCTCTGCCGCCCCATCCCCAGGCGGCAATCTCAATCGTTGCTTCTATTGGCTACTTTCCTAACCTGAGACACTTTTGCGTCTTTTTTTTTTTTTTTTTTTTTGCCAACCACTACCAGTTATCTGCAGCTGCCTCACAATGGAAAATGAGGTTCTTATCTCCCTCTCCCTCCCTCCCTCTCCAGCACCCGCCACGTCTCCACCTCACAAATCCTCTTTTCAAAGCTGATGACATTTACATCCCTGCTTTGAAGCCTTCTCTGATGCATCTTGGGGATCGATTCTAAAACCTGAAAATTCATATAACAGACTGACTGCGTAAGTCTCCTTCACTGAAGAGTCACGCTATGTCCCAGTTCTCATATCAGATGCTATTCTTCCTGGAGCTTTTATCTGCCTTTCCCTTGTCTTACACTCTGCCTTTATCATTGCCTCAATCTGTTTGCAAACTATTCACTGTATTAGATATGAAATATGTTTCGGGGCACCTGGATGGCTCAGTCAGTTACGTGTCCGACTTCGGCTCAGGTCATGATCTCATAGTTCGTGGGTTCAAGCCCCACATCAGGCTCTGTGCTGACAGCTCGGAGCCTGCTTCGGATTCTGTGTCTCCTGTCCCTGTCCCTCCTCTGCTCATGCTCTGTCTCATTCTGTCTTTCAAAAATAAATAAATGTAAATTTAAAAAAATTAAAAAAAAAGAAAAAGAAATACGTTTTAAGAGAAGCCAGCCTAGTTATGCAGGTATGTTCAGTTTATACAACTTCATCAAGCTATATTCCTATGATATGTGCACTTTCCTGTGTCTGTGTCTGATACTCCAATTTTAAAAAAATTCTAAAGAAAGCACCCTCTCTTTTCCTCATCAGTTGTGAAGGAAGAAATAGCAAGGGAGAGAAACTTTTGCATAGCACACTTACACATTTATATGAAGTTTAACATACTTAATAGTATGCTACTACGGTAGTATGATCTATGGTTAATAAATGATAGCACGGCACATTTATGTTAAGTTTATCAGCTCTGTTAACAAAATGTGAACGCCTGACATGCCAAGTGTTTTATATAATTGCACTTAATCCTCCCAACAACCCTGTTAATATCATCTGGTTTGTATTACAATATTACATAATTATCATGTTATAGATGAGTACATTGAAGCTTTGAGAAATAATTTGCCAAAAGTCACACAGGCATCTTAATAGTGGCCAGTAATTTTTGAGTACGTACTATAGATCTGACACCATTCTAACTACTAAGTGTCGTATTTAAGCCTCAAAACATTATCCCCATTTAGCAGGTGAGTAAACTGAGGCACACAGAAGCACACTTGTCCAAGGTCATCCAGCTGGTAAGTGGCGCCGCTTGGCTATGAACCCAAGCCACCCGGGTCCAGATTCTTTTTTTTTTTTTTAATTTTTTTTTTTTTTTTTCAACGTTTATTTATTTTTGGGACAGAGAGAGACAGAGCATGAACGGGGGAGGGGCAGAGAGAGAGGGAGACACAGAATCGGAAACAGGCTCCAGGCTCCGAGCCATCAGCCCAGAGCCTGACGCGGGGCTCGAACTCACGGACCGCGAGATCGTGACCTGGCTGAAGTCGGACGCTCAACCGACTGCGCCACCCAGGCGCCCCCGGGGTCCAGATTCTTAACCACTGAGCTATATACTACTTGGAAGTCACAACAGAAATCTGAATTTGTGCAGGCGGTCCATAGGAACTAAATGGTTCATTATTCTGCTGTCCTGCCTAGCAACTGGGTCAACTGACGTTTAGAGAAGGAGTACATGCACGTTCCCATTCATTGAGAGGAAGGGAAACAGTAAACAAATAATAGGTTTCAAATACTGTGTTCTTTCTTTAAGCAGCTAATACTCACTTCTCACTTCCAGATCGCCACCACCATCAGATTTCCCTAACTCCGTCTCTCTCTACTTCCAGAGCACTTTGTAAATACAGATGACCTTTGAACAACATGGGTTTGGATGGTGTGGGTTCACTGATACGTGGCTTTTTAAAATAAATACAGCAGAGTACTGTAAACATATTTTCTCTTCCTTGTGATTTTCTTAATAACATTTTCTTTTCTCTAGCTTACTTTATTATAAGAACATAGTACATAATACATATACGAAGTATGCGTTAATTGACTGTGTATGTTATTGGTAAGGCTTCTGGTCAACAGTAGACTGTTAGTGGTTAAGTTTGGGGGAAGTCAAAGTTACACATGGATATACAGGGATATTTTCAACTGGGGGTGAGGGGAGAAGTCAGCGACCTTAATCCCCAAGTTGTTCAAGAGTCGACGGTACTCAAAGAACACTCACCAGAATGCATCATGCAACTGATTTCTCTCCACATGCAGGTGGCTGCACACCGATCCCAAGAGTACTCACCGTGTTTAGTGCTCATCTCGCCCACTGATCTGGGACCACCAGGGCAGGGACCATCCATGTCATTCCCTGCTGTAATCCCACCTCCTAGCACGGTGACTAGCACATGGGAGGCCGTCTATACATATGTGCTGAATGAATGAAGGCTAGATGCTTAAAAACCCAGCAGGATATAAGTTTACAAAACAAAAATTTCTATGCTTGCCTCAATAACGCATATTTGGGGCTCTTCCTTATGACCATCCACAGGCACCATAGCTTGATTCATAACCCACTCCTGGACAGCATCAGTAATGTGAGGGACAACTGTAGAAAGAAGGAATAATTAGCACAAAAGCTTATTTCATGGTTATCAAGGAGAAAGGGACGTATTTGTGTCTTTAGACCTCCCAAGTAACCTGAAAGCCACTTGGCAAATGAGACAAATTACATTTCTCATGTTATTATCCATCTCACTGAAATGAATATTATAGGCACAATATAGATTTAATCACTTAAATGTTATGTCATTTCTATTGAAACTGACCGACCACGGAGAACAAGAAACAGAAAAGAGAAATGCCATGTTTGATTCAACTAGAAACATCCATAATGTCAACTAAAACCTGCAGGGAGGGCTGTCAAGGGTACTGTATGCTGGACCCCACGGGGAAGAAAGACGCAGAGTGGTCCGGCCCCACGGCCCACCAGCCAGTGGGGACGGGTCTGCTCAGGGTGTAGATGAGACCTTCATGTTGACCAGGGGCCTGGGGCTGCTCACGTCAGGTGAAGAGGCCAAAAGGTGACGGCCCAGCAAGGATTTGAGGCCCAGAGGTCCCTTAGGTGGTGAGCAGGCCTGCAGCTAGTGATCTCTGCTGAAGAGACAGAAAGGCGACATCCTCTCGGGTACAGCCAACTAACTTAATGGGCTACACGAAGCAGGAACGTCGCCCTCTGGGAAGCTGAGGCAAGGAAGGATCTGCTGCCTGCTCTACCTCACACCTGCTGCTCCCTCGAGGTGGCAGGAAGTCGTCACCAACCGGTACATCTGGAACAACCCACATACATGCAGCAACGCTCCCTCCCATGGGTCCTCCCAAGATCTACACTCAGGGGGAAAACTTAGAAACCACAAGCATAGCTGACACCTAAGCCACACCATCCAGTTTCAGTAATAACACGGCTGATCTTTTGATGTCCATCCATCCAACCCCCATGTCTACTTCTCAGCTGGTTCCAACGTGTAAGTGATTTAAAGGAGATGGGGAACTATCACCTTTACCATGTGGGAACGTATGAGTACTAGAGTTGGTGGGGATGGGAGGGAGAGAAGGGAGGACAGGGTGTCTCTCTTAAGACAAAAGAGAATCCTACCACTCAGGAAAAGGCTTGGTGAAAAAAGGGTCAGACCATACTACCAGCCACTCCAACCAGCCATTGAACTCCAGTTCAATCCCCCAGTGCATCCCCAACGCTGTCCTTCAAAGTGGAGTAAGTATGATCCATGCAAAGATACAAGAACAAAGGAGACAGACAAAATAAAAACAAACCAAAAAAATCTGCATCTCAATCAGGTAAAAGTGATGAATATGGTTCTCCATGGATTTTATACATAAAAGCTAAAGACAGATATATGGACTAGGAAAAACAATGACATTAGTAATAAACAAAAAGACTGATGAAAATACAATCAAGAACATGGAGGGTGAAGTAGACACCTCTGAATAAAACAAAGAGGAAAAGAAAGCAGAGATATGAAAAGGATTGGAACTTGTAGAGTTCAGGGACCTTCTCATCTTTGCATCTATTTTGAGCAGGTGCTCAGCACACAGGTCTCGCTAACCTTTATGGAAAAGAATACCTTGTACTGTTTTCCCCAGGTAATCACCACGCCTCTCTTTATTGATCACATGCTGATATATCTTCCCAGTGGTGATGTTGTTGTCTCTATAAAGGTTAATATCCAAGAACCGTTCATAATTTCCAAGGTCTAAATCAACTTCTCCACCATCATTTAAGACAAATACCTCACCTAAGATAAAAAAAAAAAAAAAAAAAAAAAAAGGCAATGTAAATATTACAAATTTGCTTTCGGGGCGGCGGGCTGGCTCAGTTGGTGGAACGTGCGACTCTTGATCTCAGGGTGGTGAGTTCGAGCCCCACATTAGGTAAATAGCAATTTACTTCAAAGCATGAGTGTCCTGGATTCTGGAATTGGCACAAGAACGTTTTAATTCCCATCTCAGGAATCTTAAGCCACAATTAAACAGACAATACATAGAAAGCAGGGCCCCAGCAGGCCAACAGGGCAACTTAGTTAAAATGAGGCAAAAAAGCCAGTGTGTGCAACCAGCCACCTGCACAACGGCACCTGAAAAAGGACAGAGATAAAGACTTAATCAGACAAGGATGATTGTGCTAACTATTGCGCATGTCTCCAGGTCTCTGCTGTTGCTTGAGGGCACTGATTGGGAGTCCAGTGTTCAAAAACCACCTTGTAAGAATTGAACCTCTCCCTGATCAAGGAAATTATATCATTTACTCCGATTTCAAGATGTTCACACCAAAAAAAGAAGGTTGGTTACCTTATAAACAGAATCAGAAACCTTTTTTTTTTTAAGTTTATTTAATTTGAGAGAGAGAGATAGTGCACAAGCAGAGGAATAGCAGAGAGAGAAAAAGAATCCCAAGCAGGCTCTGCACTGAAAGTGCAGAGCCGTATGCGGGGCTTGAACTCACGAACTGTGAGCTCATGACCTGAGCCGAAGTCAAGAGTCGGATGCTTAACCGACTGAGCCACCCAGGCACTCCTCAGAAACCTTTTATACCTTCATTCATGTCTACCTTAGAAAGTACCTACGTGAGGTCAGGAAGATCTCTAACTTAAAGAACAAAAGACCAAACTAATGAAATAGCACTATTTTCACATTCCCCAAATTTCATTTCCAGTCCAAATTCCACTGTCTCATGTTAATGAGGAATCACCAATCTATAGGAGTCTTTTTACTTTGATCATCTTAACTTCTGACACATAAGGGAAGATCTCTGAAATCTCTTTAGTTGATTCAGGCCAAACCCAGTTGAATTTTTAAAGTCCTGAAATTTTAAATTCCTAAAAATTTAAAAGTACCTACGCATTATATTTCTAGGAGAGAAAGAGAAAATGTGAATGACAAGTCTTTAAAACAGGTTCTGGAGAGCCTGGGTGGCTCAGTTGGTTGAGCATCCAACTCCGGCTCAGGTCATGATCTCACAGTTGCTGAGTTCAAGCCCTGAGTCTGGCTCTGTGCTGACAGCTCAGAGCCTGGAGCCTGCTTCGGATTC
The DNA here is from genome assembly GCF_018350155.1 of Leopardus geoffroyi. Lineage (NCBI taxonomy): Eukaryota > Metazoa > Chordata > Mammalia > Carnivora > Felidae > Leopardus > Leopardus geoffroyi. Next base: position 13,185,959 of record NC_059343.1, read on the forward strand.
TGTGTCTCCCTCTCTTTCTGCCTCTCCCCAGCTTGTGCTCTGTGTCTCTCTCAAAAATAAACAAAAAATAATAATTTAAAAATAAATAAACAAAACAGGTTCTTAGATTTAGTGTAGTTATAATAAAAATTCCAACATATTTTTTCAACTTGAGGGTGACCCTAAAGTTAATTTGCTAGAAAAACAGGTGATTACCAAAACAAAGCACACAAAAAATAATAAAAAGCCCTTGTAATGAATAACAGTGAGTAAAGGAAGATCGAAATACATATGCATACCTATATTCCAATATATATAAAGATGGAATAAGATAGCATCCACAAATGTACAGAATCAAAATATCCAAAAGATCCCTACTACATAAAAGAATTTAATATAGGACCTGAAAATAATAATAATAAAAAACCTAAGAGCAGCATCACAAAATCAAAGTAAATAAACCACTCAGAAATAAACTTCAAAGAAACATAGGGTCTATATTTAGGAAACTTTAAAAACCTTACTTCAGAGACAAATAAAGAAGGCATAAAAATAAGGAAAGC